>NC_067398.1:36982756-37339006 GCF_016432865.1 Antechinus flavipes
TCTACCCTTACTCCCCTGCATATATATGTGTTTATATACATACATACAAATATATATATATATATATATATATAAAGATTTGTGTACCTATTAATGTGTGCACTTAGTCATATCCATGTGTATGTAAATATATAATATATGCATGCATACTTGCATAAATACATATAACCTGTATATAAATAATATCTACATACATATAACTATTTCTTACACAGTACTTTAGTTAATGCCTGCTTATTAAATTTTTCTTTACTTGTCTTCATAACTTCACTTAATATACCCAATATAAAATTCAGTATCTCTTCCCCGCTCTAATAAATTTTCCTGCTTATGCCAAAGATTATATCATTCTTCAAGGCTCATAGGTTCACAATCTCAGTGATGTCCTCACTTTCCCTGTTTCTGTCTTTCCACATGTCTAATTAAATGACTCATCCTGTTGTTTCTACCTTAGCATCTCTTATTTCTGACTACTTCTTTCTCTACTAACACACATTTTCATGGCACAAACTCTCATTATTTTTCCCCTAGACTATTGCAACGGCATCCTAGTTTGCTGCCTTCCCTCATAGCTCTCTGAACTTTAATGTTTCGGATATTGTAGTATTGCATCATTGGAATCCATGTAACATCACCAGAGAAATGTTGATGTTCAAAATGACAGTCTCTGAGAAACTTAAGATCATGGAAAGTACTGATTAATTCTTCAAAATCAATATAGTCTATTAGTTTCTTCCTATTCAAGTTATGGTCTGATACCTTGTCCATCTGCAGCAATTCAATAGTGTTACATTTTAAAGGCTATTTAAAATTAGTTCTCTATCTATATCCAGAAAGAGAAAAGGAGAGAAAGAAGAGAGGGAGGGAGGGAGAGAGGAAGGGAGGGAAGGGAGAGAGAGAGGGAGAGAGAGAAAGAGAGAAAGAGAGAGAGAGAGAGAGAGAGAGAGAGAGAGAGAGAGAGAGAGAGAGAGAAAGAGAGAGAGAGAGAAAGAAGAGAGAGAGAGAGAGAGAGGAAAGAGAGAGAGAGAGAGAGAGAGAGAGAGAGAGAGAAAGAGAGAGAGAGAGAAAGAGAGAGAGAGAGAGAGAGGAAAGAGAGAGAGAGAGAGAGAGAGAGAGAGAGAGAGAGAGAGAGAGAGAGAGAAAGAGGAGAGGTAGAGAAGGAGGGAGGGAAGAAGAAAGATATAGAGCTAGAATAACTGTGATATAGGATTTAGCAGGCATTGATTTTCATCATTCAGCCCTGTGCTTTCACAAATGATTGAGGTAGCTTTTCCAAATCTCATCTTCTCCCTTTGTAGCACTCTGAATAATAGTATTGACAGAAATAACTATTATTTCAGTAAGCTACTGGTGAAAAATAGCCTGATGAAGAAAGTGTAATAAAAGTGCCATTACCCACCCCCAAACAACCCCCTCAAACAACTCCCTCCACATACACACACTCACCCACAAACACATGTCCCTTATATATGTGGATCTTACATACAGAGATAAAAGCATTTAAAATTTATTTAATTGCAATTGGACACACTTTTCTTAAGTGGTTATTATAAGAAAGGCATGACATGGCAGTCCTTGCTTTCAAGGTGCTTAATATCAAGTGGAAAAAGAATGATGCAGGATTAAATATCAATAGATATATTATTAAGCTATCTTCTATCTCGTTGTTGTTGTTTGTTTATTTGTTATTGTTTTGCCCAAGTTCTGGGTGCAAGTCATACAATATGGGAATTTGATAGTCACTCTATATTTTGACAAATTTTCTTACTTTCTTCTCAGTGATACTTTGATTTCCTCTAAGGCAAAGGAAAAAAAAAAGCCAGCATGATATAATTTGTCTAATATTGGAGTTGGAGGCAGGAATATTTAGGTTTAAATCCAACCTTTGATTCTTGCTAGCTATGTGACTTTAGGCAAGTCATTTAATTCCTCTAATATTTCATTTTCTCTTCTGCCACCAGAGAAGCTTGAAATAGAGTCTAAAATCTTTTCTTATTTTAAATTCCAAGAATTGGCTCCCAAGCTTAATGAAATAAAAACTTAAGGGAATGGAGATGATTGATATCCCTACCTCTTCTAATTCAACCTAAATGAGTATATTAGTAAACTGGACTAGTCCATATCCATTTGTTTTTCCCTTCTCTAGCCCTAATCCTCTTCCTTCCAGGCTGGTGACTTTGAACAGCACAGAATGAAAGAGCAAGAAAATCAAAGCTTCATATTTGTTACAAATATTAATGAATCAAATAGGATTAGCTGTTCATTTTAAAGCATTTTAATTGAAAAGAGCCATGATAATGAATGGTACCATATTTGTACTGGTTTTCATTCATTAGAACAATTAAGTACTTTCTAAATGGAACACTGCCTTCAGTTACATAACAAATAATAACTGGCAAGATTACCAAAATCTTATGCTTTAACTGCCCCTTTCTTTCTCGAGCAATGTAAGGTAGTGTTCCTCTGTCCACAGTGTAACTGATAAGAAGTCCAGTGTGAGAGGTGTGTATATATATATACATAAAGCCATGTCAGGAAATAAAAATGAAGAAAAATATGACCTAACAGAACTCATATGTGAAGTTTCAGGAATTTAATAATCGTATTTGGAGCATATGAGCTAATTGTGTTATTGTCATTGTTTTCTGACATTCTAGGTTCAAATCCTCCCCTTCCTTTGGAACCCAGAGTGAAAGAACTTCAGTCATTTCTACTTTCTAAATTGTGAACCTCCTCCAGTTATGAAGATGCAGCTAAGCCGAAGAGGATACATTAGATGTCTGCTTTTCTTCATGTTAAAATTAACAGCAGCCATTGAAATACCAATATCAGGTAATATTTCAAGACCTAATAATTGGTTGAGAAGCTATGGTAGAAAATAGGGTAATTTTTTAAAGCAAATGGAATGAAAGGTATTTATTTGTAATGGGTAAAAAGGCTGGCTTAAAAGTCAGGAAAGCCGAGCTTCAAGTATTGATGCTGATATGTGCTAGCTGTGTGTTATCAGACAAGTCATCTAAACTCTCAAGGCCCAAGTAATTGCTCCAAGAATATTAGTTGCATAGTAAGGGATGATTTACATTGTTAGAGAGAGTTGGTTTGGTTTGAGTTTCCCCAACCAAGAATTTCAATGAAATCACTGTGCTATGACAAATCATTGTAGTCATTTATATTTTGGAAAAAAAAAACTCCTCATGTTCCATACCACTTAACTTCATGATCCAGAGAAACCTATACTGCTCAGCAAAATCGCTTCTGTCCTTTTATGTTAAATGACTTAGCCTGAATTGTAATTATTCTATGACTTGATTTTTTTTTCCTTCATTCTGAAAAGCAAACAGATAAGTGGCTGGCAGAACTATTGAAAAGCTCTCCCTCCTGTACCTCCTGTCTCATTTAGACAGATAGAGCCTCTTTGCCAGTACAGGTGTAGCTTTAATAATTATTCAAAATTAATTTCAGCTTTTAAACTATTTTCCTTTATACCTGAATAAAAGTTTTTAAAGGGATAATGTTTTGTGTATTCAAAAATGAGTTTTGGACAACAAAATTAAAAGTAGTCTTCATATTCTTTAGATTACCATAATTATTCTATTTTTTATCTCTATAAAATGTGTGTGTGTATGAGAACAAGCATATCAGTAGATGAAGATGGAAAGAGATAAAGATGTTATAAATAAATTATAAAAATGTGTATATGTGACAAGAAAGAGGGGAGGAACAGAGAGAGACAGAGAGACAGAAAGAGAAGTAGAGGTAGAGGGAGCAGGAGAGAGGGAGGAAGAGAGGAAGGGAGGGAAAGAGAGACAGGGACAGAGAAAGGGAGGAAGAGAGAAAGAGATAGATACAGTGACAAGGACAAGCAGAGGAAAGGAAGAGAAGAAGAAGAGAAGAGATGAAAAGAGAAAAGGGAGGGCAAGAGAAAGGAGAGAGAGATATCATCTGCTGTCAAAGAGGGGTAAGTGACAGAGCAAGGGTTCAATCCTAAATTTTCTACGTTATAATTCATGACTTTTTTCTATTGCATCTCACTACTTTGTCACTAAGTGGGCAATTCAGTGTTATTCCCTATAACATGGAAATATTGGAATAAGTGAGATCAAAAGGCCCTTCCAGCTCTTAATATATTAAAAAGGGGTTCATTGATTTATTTTTGAAAGCAAAATTGCTTTTGTGCTAATTGTTTGAATAGAAAATAGAGGAAAGGGATCTGGTTTCCGAGGAACCCTCTGAGAGTTGGCTTTTTTTTCCTTTTCCTTCCTCATCCTACTCCATCTGTATTTGGGATTTCTAACACAAATTCTTTCTCCTTTGATTTTCCTCCCTACTCTCCCTTCAGCCATCCTGTTTCTTCCCCTCATTGGTATCTGCAAATTATCCCTTGAGTAAAGGAGGTTTCTACAAATTATTAATTATTTTGTACCACCTATTTGTCTTGCTTACTTGTGAAAATCCTTAGCATTCTTGTAGTGTGATGTACTTTGAAAACAATTGTTGTCAAATACTGATGGAATGTTTTTGGAGGAACTGAATATTTATACATGCATTTCAGGGACTCTAGAGTCCTCCTTGGAAAATGCAGCTGACTCAGATATCCCATTTGAATGTCAAAGAGTCTGCTGCCTCTGTAATTGGCCTAATTATGGAGAAAAGGACTTGAAATATTGAATGTATATTCCTATAAATACCCAAAGGTCATTAGATTCATTCCCTGAATAATTAGCTTTTTCTGAGCTTTTACAAGCTGGGCAAATATGAGAAGGAATAATACTCTAATAAACATGGTGTTCACAAGGTATTAACTGATATCTGAGGAACGCTTACCATGATAATTTATTCATCATCACCTTGAACTATAAAGCAGAGCTATGTAATCTGAAGGGCAATAAGGTTGATCAAACTGTGACAAAGAGTTGTCATAGACACACGATAAGTCATTTGCTCTGATGGATATAATTATTCATTTTTTAATTTTACGAACAGTAATATATCTATTTCATGCCTGAAAAATGAACTTGAGCTAATATCCTTATGTCATGGGAAAAGTCAACAGCTAAACAAAAAGATAGACACATTTAGATGGTAGAAAACTTAAGAATGGCCTAGGGAGGTAATGAAGTAAATAAAGCACTGGATTTGGAGACAGGAAAACTTGAGTTTGAGCCCAAGCTCAGACACTTTTGTGTTTGGCCATGGGCAAGCCACTTAACCTTTTATAAGAGTTTCACCCTAGCTTTAAAATAGAATAGTTGTCTCTGGGAAGTAGGTGTTCTCATCATCCCTATTTTAAAGCTGGGGAATTAAATTATTTTATAAATTGAAAAGCATTACATCATTGTTATCTGCAATTATCATTATCTATATTAATAATCATAATAATAATTTCCCCATGTGTACAAAGTGAAGTTATTATTAATAATAGCAATATAGCACCATCTTATGTTACAGATGGGGAAGTTAAAACTAATATCACTAATCAATTAATTATGATCAAGAATGGGCTTGGATTACAATCAACTCACAAACATTAATATTAATGGCAAATATTAATTAATATTAATAATAATAATTCTACTAAGGGCTCAAAAGTATATATCCTCTTTATAGCTCTGTAGGTTTCTCCTAAACTGTCTATGTTGTGACTGAACAAAATACTTTGCATTTTCAGCTTCAGGTTTTTTTTATATAATTATTCCATTATCTTTTGAGATAAAATAGCACTTATCTCACAGGGTTGTTATGAGGATTAAGATATTTTTACAAACTTTAAAAGACCATATAAACATCAGTTGCTGCTGCTAGTGTATTATTAATTCTGATAGCTAGAATTTTTATAATTTTGTGTTTTGCTAAGAGTTTGACAAATGTCAACTTGTTTAGTCCTCATCACAACTCTGAAATGTAGATGCTATTATTACATAGGTGAACAGTCTGACATACAAAGACATTACATGACTTGCCTTTGGTCTTATAATTAATAAGTTTAATTTAAGATAGGATTCAAACTTAGGTTTTCTTGATTATAAGTATTGAATTCTAGCCATTCTACCACTTCAATATCCTTATTGCTACTTTTATTAATGCTATCTTTGCTGCTGATTTTACTTCTATTTTTACTACTACCACCACTACTACGGCTACAACTACTACAATTTCTGCCATCACTACTACCACTACTACCACCATTACTATTACCACTATCACTAATTATTTACTAGCCTTAACAGATTTCATGCAGCAGCAGCAGTCTGGCAGCAAATTCATTTTGAGGAGGCTCTGCAGCCATGTGGTTTGTAAATTTGACTGTAATCCAATATTTTCTGACCACAAACAGTAATGACTCAAATATATATAGTGAGTTTAATTTAAATAGAAAGAAAACAGAAATAGAGGCAGGTAGTCTAATGCAAAGAGTACCAACACAGAAATGAGACCCATAGGTTCTAACTTGTATTAGTTGTGTTACTTTTAATCATTTACATCCTTCTGTGTAATCAGTCACCCTTATCTGTAAATAAATTGGATTTTTACATTGTCTTTCAGTGCTGAATCTTTGCTTTTAAACATGATAATAATGTGAAAATGTGATATTAAACATGTCTATTAGAAATATTAAAAAGAACTCATTAGAAACTTTATTTACAAATGTGATTCTTTCCAAATATATTCTGTCAATTTGAGTTGAAGAGAAGCTAGACTTCTATACAATTATCCAAGTAAAGCATTTGTTCAAAACTTGCAATATAATAAATTATAGAGTAAGAGAAGACTATGAATAGTAAAAAAGATTTGAAAGCATAAAATATTCTTTCTAACTGTGAAATGATATTTGAATTTTTGCTGATTGTTTTACTTGTCAAGCATGATAGTCAGCAAAGATGATTATAGTTCTTGCAGTGTCAGCTTTAACATGATTTTGAAAGTCTGATTACTAAATGTATATTTTTAAATTTAGTTAAACAGGTCCCAACAATCATCACAGAACAGCCAAAAGTACAAGTTGCATTTCCTTTTGACGAATACTTTCAGTTTGTCTGTGAAGCCAAAGGAAATCCAGAACCAACGTAAGTATTACCATATGGCATTAAACTTAGGGAATGTACAATATCTCTAAATCTATTTTTTTTTTACTCTGATATGCTCATGTTGCACTAGCAACTACATCAGTTCAAATTAAGAGAGGTACTTTACAATTCAAAATAGAATCTTGAATAAGGAATCAAAAGATGGATTCTAATCCTGATGCTGCACTAATTTGACCTGTGATGTTGAGCAAGTCACTTCAACTTATTGGAACTCAAGTCCTTCATCTATAAAGTTAGAATGAATTATATGACTTCTAAAGTATTATCCATTTGTAACATTCTGAAACTTCATAAATCATAGTGGATTTATTTGTTTAATCATAATGCACATTATTTATAGATATAAACATACAATTGTTTTCAGAATATTCATTCATCTGATCACTGAATTAAATCCATTTTAAACTATGTAGTAGAAAACAGGGTTCTAAATCATTAACAATCGTACAATTCTCTTTTCTCTGGTCTAGGCAAATCTTTAATTTGATCACTAGAAGAGAAGGCTCTAACCTATATCGAGACAAGAAGTTTCTTTCTTGACAGTGTCTACACCAGTGAAATCACTTATTTCTCTCCTTTTTTTTAGTGCAGCCAATGGATGGAATCTAAAATAATTTAGTGGTGGATGTTTTCCAGAGATAATTGAATGTGTTATCTCCTTTCAGTCTTATCTTTTTGCATGGGTTAGATAATCCTCATTTTTTGTTCAACTATTGTCCAACAAATTGGAAAGAATGAAATTTTTAAAAAATCAATGAAAAGCTTTGACAAAATTACCTACCTAAGCAACCCATAGTTCATACCTTGTCATTAGTGACATCTTTATAAATGTAGGTACAGAAAGAACAGGAGAAACATTATGTATATGATTCAGGTTCAGTATATGAGAGAAATCAAAGGGTTACACATTTCTGGAAAGTCTAATACTCATATATGCACAATGCTTTCTTCAAGAAAAGAGTTTGAAAATGTTAATTATTCCAAGCAAAATATAGCATCATAAAAGATAAAGTTGTCTATCCCTTAACAGATTGGATGAAGATGAATTATTTGAGACAAATGTTTACTTCAAGATCAGTAGGCTAAGTGAGGTCAGATCATTATCTGGATACAAGAAATAGTAAAAGAATGGTTTATACACAGTTGTTCAAAGATAAAGGTGCAAATGAAGTGCTGTGTACAGAGTATCTAAATAATCTATCAGAGTATCTAACAGAGAGTATCTAAATAATCTATCAATAATGAAACCTGGTAAATTGATAAATGTTATGGGCCAGAACTTGAAACAAGGTGCTAAGTAAGTGGAATTGAGGAGACAGTAGTTAAATCTAGTTTAGCATTGATTTAATCCTACAACAAATAATGGTTTCTTAGTGATATAATGATTGGTGTATACTCAGTGTGGAACAAATAAGGAGGAGCTGTCAGGGCCAGAAGGGACAAGCACACTAGAAGCTTTCTGAGGCTACGACAGATTCACTCCATCATCCACCTTTGTTGTGGCTGGAGTCTCAAGCACAAACCTCTGGATTTGGAGACATCTGGAGGAAGCTGGCAGAGGCAAAGGAGACAATAAAGGACTTGGACTTTAACTCCTGGCTGCATTTGGTGTGATTACATTGAACTGAAATGAAGGCTGCTCCCAGAAGCCCCTCAAGAAACCTGCTCCCAGAGAACATTATATTTTAGAGAATATTACAGATAAAAGTAAAAATATAAACTTTTGTTTATCAGTTTAATTAATATAAAACAATTACCACATCAAATATGTGAATTAGTTTAGTTTTTTTTTTTTAACTGTTCCCTTCCTTCCATGATGAATATATTGTTCTTCATAGGAAAATGATGAGCAAAGCAAGGGGCAGTGAAGGGTAAGAGTTGAGCCATGAGCAACATTGACATAAGGAGTACTATACCAATGAAATTATGTATTCACCAAAATTCCTCAGGCATTCATTGTTTCAAAGTACTCATTTATATTTTAAATTGCTTTGTGAAAAAAATTAGTTGGCAAAAATGATGAATTAGGATGCTATGACATGCTGAATTAGTGTCAAGAATGTTTTAGTTAACAAAAGACTTCTTCACCAAAACAATGAATTCAAGATCAGTGGCTTCATATTTCTTCTATGATAAAATATTTCCCCATTTTTTTTTTAGCTCTTAAAGCCTTATGCAATCTGACCATAACTTTTGGACATACTCTCTCTCTCATGCTCTATATGATAGTCAAAGTAACTTTTTTTTTAAACCTCACGCACAATATTCTATCTCCCTTCTTTGTACCTTCACTCTGGTTAACCATATACATTACCTTAAAAATCTTCCTCTTTACCTCCACTTCATCATATCTATCCCCTCCTTTATGACTCAACACTGCCACTTCTGCATGAGGCTGTTCCTGATCCATTGAATTGCTAGTACCATCCCTCCCATTCTTTGTATTTTTCAACTTGCATATGTTTTATTGATCAGTTTTATACCCTATGTATACATGTCTCCATCAGAATTTCAGCTGCTTGGGATAACTAGATAGCACAGGAGTAGAATACTGTCCCTAAAGTCTAGAGGACCTCAGTACTCATCTGAATTCAGACACTTACCACTTTCTAGCTGTGTGACCCTAAGCAAGTCTTAATTTAATTGCTTACTTTAACTTATTAACTTAATCCCAATTCCATGTCAAAAAATAAAAAAACAATTTTAGCTCCTTGCAAGTAGAGACTCTTTTAAACTTTGTATACATTGCTAACACAGCTCCTAGAAATTGCTAATTGCTTAGCAAATGATTGATTACTGGAAGTCTACTTTAAAATGATTTTTAAAAATTTTTAATCTAATTTACACATATTTCTTTAGAAATGCATATACTGAATAAATTCATACACTGAGATAGCTAAATCACAAGATGATAATATTTGAGACCTGGAAGGGACATTAAAGATCATTTCATGTAACTTTCTCATTTTACAGATGATCAGACTCATGACTACCTATCCATCTAAGAGAGACACATCCTTAATGAAAATTGATCATTTGACAGCATGTTAAACATTCTCTGGGAGACATTATACCTCGATTATGTTTTCAACACCCCTTAAATCATATTTTGATAACTCAATGGAACATTAAATTTAACTCAGCAGTATTTAATGTTTAATCTTAATAGAAAATGAGCAAAATTAAAACTTTAGCATTTTTAGTGGTAATATTCCAATCACTATTCTTTTATTTCTTCATGACCTTTACTTTCCATGAGGGTCCATTCATCTCTTCATCAGTGCTCTGGATTAAGAACTAAGATAAATAAAGTAAAAAAAAAAAAAAAAGAAAGAAAGAAATATAAGATTGTATTCCTCACTTCTATAAACCTCCAGTTTAGTTGCATAGACAAGGGATTCTTAAAATTTTTCCACTTATGACCCCTTTTTGCTCAAGAAATTTTTATATGATCCTGAGTATATAGGTATGTAAAATGGGAATATAAATAAAACATTGACTGATAATGAACCAAAATTTCACAACCTCTTCATTCAGTTACCTGATTACATATGGGGTCACAACCAACACTTTAAAAAAGCTTTGGTATAGACAACAACTATATTAAATTATTTGGGATCATTCCAAGACCACATGTTGTTCATAAAATGAGTGAGTCTAACAGAGATTCCCCAGGATATGCAATGATGGCTTTTGAAGGATTCACATATCTGCAGGAGTAAAGAAAGAGTATTTTAGGCTGCAGGAAAAGGTGGATCAAAGACAAAGAGGTAGAAATGAGCATTAAAGATGTACACAAGCTAACTGGCAACAAAAGCTCATTTTAAAGGGAGACTGGGAACAAATTCAACTATTTTTTTTTCTTATTATGAAGAAAGAATTGCTAAAGGGAGTTCTGAAATGAATATATCACATATATACATACATAAACACACAGATAGGTAAATGTGCACATATTGTGAATATATATATGCACTTGTATGTATATCTATGTGCATGTGTGTGTATATATATATATATACACACAAACACACATAATCCATATCTATATCTATATATCTCTCCATCAGTTCTCAGTAATGTGGCTCACAGAGACAATAGTAACAAGTCCATAAAACCAGGTAGGAGAACCAGCATAGAGTAATAGATGAGAGGAGATTGTAGCCATGAGTAAAAAGAGGAAGTCTGAACATATGATGATACATGCGAGGGAGATGCCAAAATCAACAGTTGATTGACCAGTTTGTTCCAGATGGGCATGAAGGTCTAGTGCCAAAGAATAAGAAGCTAAGAAACAGCCATGAAAAGAAATCAGACAAAACAGAAGCAGATGGATGGACAGTTTCCAATAGATCTAGAATAAGGGAATTGAAATCAGTGAAGTTTACAATGCTTCAGTTCTAAGGAAGACAAGAAAAAGATCAAGCTCTAGGTCCATTCAGGGACATAATGAGGAAGGAAATGATAGCTTTGTCACTGTTTCTAGTTTTTAAAGCTTTGGATATGGCCACAGTGAACAAAGAATACTTCTTATCAGATCAAGGGTACATGGTGAGAGCAAGACCAGCCACTAAACAGATTTGTCATTGAGCAACTGTGATATGTAAGTGTGCATAGAGATAGAAATGTAGAATACACACTATATACATATATATGTACATATAGTGTGAATAATATATATTTACACATATACACACATATATATGCATATACATAGTATATAGGCTATATATATGAATACATATATACACACAATTATACACATGGGATATGTGTGTGTATGTTTGTGTGTTTGTGATGAGTAGTCCATGTTGTAATAGATAGAGAGTTAGACATAGAACCAGAAGTTCTGAGTTCAATGCTGCTTCTATACATATTGGCTGCATAAGGTGGGGCAAAATATGTATTATGTTTTATGCAACTCTTTAACTGCAAAGCAGTTCCCAGTCACATTGGTGAATGAAGTTTCCTCATCCCAGATTTCCCTCCCTGTACAGGTGAAATACAGACATAGCACAGTACTGTGACTGACTTCTGTCCTTGTCAGGGGGGCTGTTGGCCAGGTCAGGCCAGATAAATTGCTTGTGCCAATTGGACCCAATCTGGTTCTTGGACAATGGAGATATAAGGACCATACAAGTTGTAGTCCACAGGTTATATCAATTGTTCAATATCAAATCTATCTAGTGACTGGTCTTGTTTTCACCATATATTCTTTCTTGTGAATAGCATTGTTCACTGTGACTGAATCTACTGTCTTGTGCCTTAGCCCTTATGATTGAGTTCTCATTATGTTCTATTCTTACACCTTTGCCTTAGTACTTCCATCAGGACAGGGGTCACCTTGCTTTTAATAATCATCTCTCAAAAAACAAACAAAACTGAATCATAGTGCACGTGATGCAAGCTCTTATTTCTATATGTAAATGTGATGTTATATATCTATTTAAAGGATATATAATTTATATCTACTCAATATTTGTATTTCAGCTTCTATCTATAAATCAGTTTCTTTATCCATATAAATCTCATACTCCTATAGATTTCAGCTAGTCTTTTTCTCTTCACTAGTGACTCACCCTGTTTCATGTCTCTCAAAGGCCCACTATATACACTCTACGTGTAGAGATTCTCATTTATAATTTTTCCACAGGATTTATTTTGTCATTTTAAATAAAATTCTCTGTCACTGAATGCTGTATTTTTAAAATTCAAGCATAATTTTCTTATTTCTCATTTTTAAAATTTCACATTAATTCTATCTTTCAGGTTTCACTGGACTAAGAATGAAGAACACTTTAGTCTCCTCTCTGATCCACGGATCATTTCATCTAATAATACAGGCACATTCAAAATCTTAAATGAGGGACACATCACTCACTTTCAAGGAAAATACCGGTGCTTCGCGTCTAATGAATTAGGAACTGCCATGTCAGAAGAAATCGATTTCATAGTTCCAAGTAAGTTTCTCAAAGTAAAACAGGTTTGTTTGATTTTTTTTCCATTTATTTCTTGTTTTTATTTTTGTAGTGGAGGTTGGTTATTTTTAATAAGTACTCATTATGTCATGAGTATTTTAACATGTCATCATTTGTGATGATGAGAAGTGTAGAAAGAAATGAAGTTTAAAATTGTCCTGTGACTAAAGGTAGAAATTTCCCTGTACAAAATAGAATTCCTTGTGAAGATGATATGGTTTGTATAGGCAGCTAGGTAGCACAATAGGTAGCACTGTAAGCATGGAGTCAGGAAGATTTTAATTTATGTCTGGCCTTAGATACTCACTAAGTGTATGACCCTAGGCAAGTCACTTAACTTATGTTCTCTTCATTTTCCTCTGCATAAATAACAGAATATGGCTCACAGGATTGTTGTGAGGATAAAATAGAATAAAATTTATAAAAATAAAAATTCTTAGCACAATGCTTGGCATGTAGTAGTTGCTATATACATACAAACACATATTTCCATGTGTTCTTCTTCCCCTATAACTAGGGCTATTAATCTCTTGCAGTAATCCCATAACTAGATAATTAAGAAATCTCTCATCAAGCATTTATTTAGTGTTTTATATGTTCTAGGAACATAGGATCTAAGGGTACAAAGAGAAGGAAAAAAAACTTTCCCTGCTCATAAAGAATTTTTTTCTATTAGTGATGAGACCTAAGTTTAGAGCTGTGACTATAGAGAGAAGAAGAAAGGTTGGGGAAGAGGGCAAGAAGGAGTGAATTTTATAGGAAAGAAATAATTGTCAAGATCTGGATGAAGGAATTGTAATTAAGATCTCTGAAATATATTCATATCTAAGAAGCAAGAATTAAGAGCCCAGAATTTGTAGAAATAATTTAAGACAGAATGCACTTTTTGCAGTTAAGAGATAGTGGCTGAACCTTAATTATATAAGACAAATTAATTGTAAAATTGCATTCTCTCCAAGGATAAAGATAATGAATTAAACAGATTTCTTATGAATCACTTCCAGTCTCCCACGATGTGTTTTCTTCTACAAAGCATTAGTAGATGTGTGTAGGAGTGTCTTTGTATGGGCACCAAACACTTTATGCCATATGTAAAGAGAGAGATTAAAAAGCTGTAATGTATACACAAAAGGAAAATCAGGGTCGGGTGGGGACTGAGTCATGTGATTCAAAGTGCTTAGGCGGTAGAAAAGATTTAGGGAGAATATGATAGTAATAGCTTGTATTTATGTAGCACTTTATGGCTTATAAAACCCTTTTGTGGTTCAGTCATGCCGAACTCTCCATGATCACATTTTTCTTTTCTTTTCTTTTTCTTCTTTTTTCCCTTCTTATTTGATGAGACAATTGGGTCTAAATGATTTGCTCAGGGTCACATAGCTGGTAAATTTGAGGATGGAATTTAACTCAAATTTTCCTGATTCCAATTTAGGGGCTCTATCCACTGCATTACCAAGCTGCCCCCATTTTGAAGTTTTTTTTTTTTTTTTGTTTTGTTTTTTTTCCTGCAAAGATACTGTAGTGGTTTGTCATTTCTTCCTCCAGATTATTTTTCAGAGGCAGAACTGAGGCAAACAGAATTAAGTGACTTTTCCGGGATTACGCAGCTAGTAAATTTCTGAGACTGGATTTGACCTCATGAAGATGAATCTCCCTCATCCTAATTCCAATGTTCCATCTGCTGTGCCACTATACATATATTGCCTTACTTGATACTTATTACAACCCCATGAGATGGAATCTTACTGAAATTTTGTAGATAAAGAAACCAAAATTCACAGAGATTAAACACATGTCCAACTAATAAATAATTGTGGCTGTATAAGTTCAGCATTTTACCTAAAATACTTCTTTGAATATCTTGAAATATTTGAAATTTATCACAGGAAATAATAATAATAATAATATATTAATGTGGTATTTTATAATTTCAACATTTTTTCTATCTCGATAATTCTATGAAATAGGTAACATAATAATTATGAATATCATTTTATTGATTAGAAACATAGTATTTACTCAATTTTTTAACCTACTATTATCAATATCCTCTTCTATTATGATGATCTAATCCTTTTCCCATCCTACCACTATCATTATAGAAGCATAATGAAGTGACATGGAACTGAGACATTTTATGTATTTCTGCGTTTTATGAGTTGTAATAGTTAAGAATGACTCCTCAAATGTTCTATGAATGATAAGCCTTTCAGTACTTTGCTAGGCTGATACCCAAAAGAATTATTAGAACATATAATATAAAAGATATTCACAAAAAGACATATAAAGGTCAAAGGACTAAGTTCAATCACCTAATGAAAATGATTTTAAAGCTTCCATAGGAAGCCTCATAATATGAAGAATACTAAAGTCTCCTAGCATGGCACATAGACTCCTTGTGGAGATTTATAGGAGAACACGAGCAAGAGTTTCACTACGGATGGATCATTTGTGATAGGAACAGAGGAAGAAGGAGGAAAGACCTAAATTGATAAGATTATAGATTCATTGAGGTCATGAAATGTTGCAATAACACAATGATATATTAGATGTCTGAATAAACAAAGAAACCCAACAAAATGAAAAGCAATGAGAAATACTGCTTCATCTCTTACCTTCAAACTGTATTCTTTCTCTCAGGAGGAAAAGAAATTAAAAAGGAAGCATAACTCTAATGTGAATGCTACCTCTGAAGACAGATGTAAACTTATTATCATAGTGATGGGGGGTATAATAGCATACGGTTCTTATTGCCTGTTATATGCAAATGAGCCAAAGAAGATCCATTTGCTTAGCTGATACGTGCAACTTTGAGATTTGAGTGTTTAATTAAGGCAAGGGTGGTTGCTTTCATTTATCAGAGCCTGTGAATGGCCACAGTGAAATGTGCTGAGTGGGCTGTCCTTCCTTAGCATGAAGTCATTGAGAGCTCTTGGGCTGGAAGAAAGAACGGCCTTATTTCTCTTTTGTCCTAAGCAGATTGATGGAGTAGCATGCAGGAAATAGGAATAAATTAAATCTATTTACAAGGGAACATTGGATCCAGGACTGTTACAGCCTGTAAGCCCAATAACACATATTCACTATTATGAGGGGCGGGCTATTAGCAATTTGCCAAGCTTATTCAAGTGGAGTCTCTGATACTCAAAAGCACACCAGGCCAGCTCAGTAACACAACAAGAAGTCAAAATATCTAATGTTCTTCTGCAAAAAGGTTAACCAAATGATGTAAATACTAGGAAAATCCATCATCAGTGGACAGTGGTTGCTGCTAATTATACATAGTCCTTCAAAAATAGATTCTTGATAAGTCAGTTCAATTCACATTTTTATTAGTCACTTAATCTGTGGCCAGTTACTCTGATAAAGCTTTGTTGCTATTTAGTCATTCAGTCATGTCTCATTCTTACACCATGGATCATAGCTCATCAATACCATGCATGGAAGTTTGCTTTCAGCAAAGATACTGGAGTGGTTTGCCATTTCCTTCTTCACATCATTAAGACAAACAGAAATTAAGTGACTTATGATCATACCGCTTGTAGAAGCCAAAGCTGAATTCAGGTTTTCTGAAATACAAGTCTAACACTGAGCAACTTAGCTGCCTCTTAGCAAACAGATGAAGTAACTTGTCCAGGATCACTCAACTAGTATATATCTGAAGTTATATTTGAATTCAGGTCTAACTGAGTCTAAGACCTGTACTTTACCTTAAGTTGCTACTTAAGCTGTCTCTTTGGTAGAGCCTAGAGTAGGGGATGTGTGGAATTAACTGAGTAAAGATGCTCTCTCATGGGAATATAGCCTTAGATTTTTAAACTATACTTTTAATTGTGACATGAGACTTTATAATAACAAAGAGAGTGATAGCTAAAAATTTGTAGGTGCTATCCCCTTTTATTTCCCCCCATTTCTTAATTAGTATTTAAGTAATTCTTTTAAAGATGATGATCTCTTTGAATTCTATATCTGCTTGTATATCAATTCTCTAGGGAAACTTAAATTAAGAGTTTATTATTACTGACTTGTATTCTTTTCTTTCTGGATTAGAGTTCAGCAATTAAAATGTAAGCCTGGAATCAATAGGAAAAAAAGGCCAGCCTGGGGAGGGGGTTTCTGCATTTATACTATTGAATCTTGTATTTCAGAGTTATGCTTTGCACTTCTTTACTGATAAATACTTTGTCAGATAGGAGATGTCCTTTCTCATAAGATGGCAATAAACCTCTTTTTGCCTTTTCTTACTCTGAGAGTCTCTGATTGTTTTTGTGGAAGAAACTGTCCCACACAGGAAAAATAAATGGAAATAATCCCTGACCTCAGGGAGTTTACATTCTACTAGATAATGATGAATATATGGGTTAGGGTCAGATTATTGAGGGAATTTGGAAACCAATTTAGATATTATAGATATAAATTTGGAAGGAATCTTAGAGGTTGTCAAACCCTTTTAGTTCATTAATGGGGAATTGTGGGTCAAAGAGATTAATTAATTTGCATAATATCCCATATGAATTTAGCAGATTCCAATCCTACCTTCTAATTATAAAATTCAACATGTTCTGCATTTTGTGAAATGATCCCTGCAAGATCTACCAAGCCTAATATTGCTTAACTTCAATTTTCAGATGAGATAAGGATAGTTCAGAGATGTTAGAATTAATTTGAAATGTAAAATAAAAAGATTGAAGTTGTAGCTATGAGTAGTAATATGACCAGAAAATTAGTATCAGGATGAGTACACTTATTGTGACTCAAGAATATTGAATTGATTGGATTGGAGATGGGAGAACAATTTAGAGGATTGTTGTCATAGTCCTGACATAATGATGAAGATGTAAAGTAGTGTGCTGGCAATGAGGATGGATATGAAGAATCAGCTGATATGTCCCACCTCAGATACTTATTATAAGGATAAGGCACTTCATCTATCTCTAACTCAGTTTTCTTGTGGAAAATGGGGTTAATCATAAAACCTACCTTGAGGAGTTGTTATGAGGAATAACTGAGATAACATTTACAAGTTTTTTGGTTTTTTTTTTTTTTTGTAAATTTTATGGCACTTTGCAAATGCTATTATTATTGTGTGTCAGTTTCCTTTTATTGTTCTGACTCAGTTTCCTTGGTTGTAATCCCCCTGTCCTGTTCATTAGGACTGAGATAATTAGAGGGTTGTGGAGATCTGGCCACGCTGGCATTCCAAAAAGAGTCAAAACTCCAGATGTCCTATCTCAGATACTAATTGGCATCTTCTATCTCTATCTCTCCAGACTTCCTGTCTCTAGCTGAATACCTCCTTCACTCCCAGTTTATCAAAATTTCTGGTCCTCACCCACAAAAACCTGTCAGAACCAGATTCATGGTCCTGGAATTCCTGGAAATTCCTTGCTCACCAGTATTTGGACTCCACCCCTTGCCTTTGTCTCCCCTGATCATTAGAAGCATATAAAAATCATTGGCATCTCATATTCGATGCTGAATTCTTTGAGACAAAAGTACAATTCAATCCTGGAAGCAAAATGATTTCTGCTCTGTCTCCAGACTATCTCTCCCTCTCAGAATCTCAAATAAAATATTAAAAACTCTCTAGTCTCTATCTTGCCTCAGTTTTTCCAGCATTATATTATCATCATCATCACCATTACTATTTCAATTATTATTAGTAAATGATATTTCTAAAGCCTTTTCAGGAAGTTCTAATAGCTCACTTTTTCCTTTCAGACAAAATCCAGATTCAAAGTCCTTCATAATCTGGCACCAAGCTTCCTTCCTAGACTAGCCTCAAGTTCCTCTTCTTTTACTCTTGTCATTGAGCCCCATGAGCTTCTTACTCCACTTCATACATGATTTTCCATCTCTGTTGTTGATTCTTTTTCATCATCTGTTCCCCATGTCTGGCATTTACTTCCTCCTCAGTTCTACTTCTTAACATCTCTTGACCTTTAAAAGTCTCTCTTCACTTCCACATCTCAGCATCCCTAAGTTTACTTTAAAACTCAGCTCAGAGAAGACTCCAATGTAAATGTCTTTCCTAATCTTATTAACTGCTAGTGCTTCCCTTGGCACATTCTACTGAAACAAAGTATCCTTAATGTCTATACATTTTCTATTTATGCATCTGTGTTCTTGATGTATCCCACTTATATTTATAGAGGACAGAGACTGTTTTGCATTTGTCTTTGTATTCTCTGAGCAAACAGCCACTAGCAAAATGCCTTAAGTAGATGCTTAATAAATGCCTGTTGATTCACTGATTCATTGACAGATTGTGAAAAATCACCAGAGGTTAATACAAAGAATTAGTCACTTATTAATTTACAGAAACAATTGCTTCTTTAACTAGAAAATTCTAGGCAATCTTAAAAAGCAGGAATAGCCATATGGGAAGTCAGTTGATTTATTTCTCTGCTTCATTTCTTGTCTATTCTGGATATAGTACTTGCTAAGAAGAAAACGAATACTGCCATTACTTAGAAAAGACAGACAAAATTTCCCACCAGGGAGGGAGAAGACCATCAAACAAAAACAAACAAACAAAAAAACAAAAAAAAGAAACTTCAGAAAATAATATACAATGAGGAATCAAGAAATATAAATGAACTTCAGAGAAATGTGTCTGCTAAATGAAAGATAAAGAAAAGGAGGCTAACAAAAGTAAAACAAGTCTGTGTGACAGAAAATATTTCTGGCTTTGGAGTCAGATCAGAGTTCAGGTCCAGCTTCTGAAATTTACAAGTTTATAATTATAGTTAAGTTATTCATACTATGAGGTGAGAAGGTCCTAGGCCTAGAAGGGTTAGAGCTAAAAAAATTTCAGAAAAATAAACATTTTTAGGAAAAAGATAGACCTATTTTGATAAATAGATTTAATATTTCTTATACTAAACTGAAAGAAATAAGATTTAGATAAGATATAAGAATTTTTTTTCCAAAAAAAATACTTGATTAATTTCTAACTTTTTTTTCAAAGATATGCTACATCTTCCCATCTCTAATTCTGGAGCTAAGAAAAATAACAAATTTCTATGAAATTATAGTAGGGCTAACAAATGATCATATAGATAATAGCAACTCATTTTTTCATAATTTTTATCTAAACTAACCTTCAGAACCTAATTTGCTAATGAATCTATGTGTCATATTAGAATTGTTGTGAATGACACTTTTAGTAGATAGATTCAAAGGTAGAATCACTTACAAATAATCTAGTCCAACTTATTTTATAAATGAAGAAACTGAGGACCAGACACTTTAGGCCATTTGTCCAAGATTTCCGATGTAGTAAGTAGCAAAATATGATTTGAATCCAAGGGTTTTTTTTTTTTGGTTTGTTTGTTTTTTTTTTAATTTCTGATTTTCCTACTGTAGTACCAGAAAACTGAGGCAAGTAGAGATTGGTTTTTAATTTTAATGTGGAGGGTTTAAACTAGATGAAAGAATGGAACTATAAACCAAATCACTTGGTACAGGTAAACAGAGGCAGAGAGCTTATATAGGGTTTGTAAACTTAGAATATATAACTTGAGCAGACAATTGTATCCTAAACATATTGCAGTTTTAGGGGAAACAAAAGCAGATAAGGGGGGACAAGGGCAGTGGGAGGATGGACAACCCATAATTCCAGGAAAGTATCATAACTTAAACCTGACAGGATAGAGGTCAAGATGATTGAGATAATGCACCTATACATTTATGATACAATGGTATATAAAGGAGAGTGGGAGCGTCAAGATTTTCCCGGGATCTTTTTTAAATTAAATTTTCCCAGTTCCAATTTCAAAGAATGTTGGAAGCTGCAATCTCTAAGCTGATTGGCAAAGCCCAGTACTGACATCAAATGTGCACAGCACTCATGCAGGAACATTTCCTTCTATGATTCTCATTAGTGGACTACTA
Organism: Antechinus flavipes; assembly: GCF_016432865.1. NCBI lineage: Eukaryota > Metazoa > Chordata > Mammalia > Dasyuromorphia > Dasyuridae > Antechinus > Antechinus flavipes. The sequence goes on from NC_067398.1 coordinate 37,003,716, forward strand.
TTTCCGATATTATTTATAATTGGCTTGATTACAGCACTAAACATTATCTAAAACATCTGGTGACAAGAGGAATTTGGGCAAGTTAACTAGAAATGATTCTACATGCATATTCTGTTCTAATAAAACTAATTTCTCATTGAGAAAATGATGGATGCATTCCAAAAGTTTGAAGTGTTCCAAATTCCAGTAGAGGATTACCTAGCTAAAATACAACAGGGCTCCAATACCATGTACAGGAATTTATTGAACACCATTGTCTCTGTAGGAGAGAATCCAAAGGTCTAAGCCACAATGGTGTTTCTTAACTTGGTCTCAGAAAAGTTCAGTTTGCCTAGGAGTCAGTAGAGGGTTAAAATAGCTGGAATTGCCCTAAATGCCCATGTACAGGGTTCCAAGTCAGGGAAATAGAGGAATCAAACAATCCATAGGATTGACAAAGAAGACATAAGTAAACTAATAAAATTCATTGACATTTAACATTTACCTTTCATTATTAGCTTCACATAATATAATCAATATTTAACATTTTACCATAAAAACTTTCTCAGATACTAAATGTAGTAACATATAAAGGTCAATAAGTCAGCCACATGTCTGAAGACTATTTTATCCTAAAGAAATGTATATGATCATGATATAGTATAAAAATAAAGCCTAAAGGAGCCTGAGAGAAGTGGGAGCATCACTTCCATCAGTTCCTCACTAAAACTACCCCATGATTTCTGTCTTGCTTTAATGCCGACCCTATTCCTTCTGCTCAGTCCCCTGGACCCCCTTGCAGAAGCTGGACCCCTGCAAAGGGAGGGGAATGGTTATTGCTTATTATCCAGAGTTCAACACTGCCACTATTCTGTCTTCACAGTATTCTGTATTCATTGAACTAATAATACTAAATCTTAGTATAAAGATGATACACTCAATGTTTATTTCTGTTTCATCAAATGTATTTTATTCCTTGTGTAGTCAGTCACCAATCAGTTCTTTTCAAATGACTCCATTTTTTAACCATGTGTGATTTTGAGGAGGGGAAATTCTATAGGAGATGGCAGTATACATGGGCTCTAATCACATCTCTCCTATGTTCTCATGATGAGTACAAGGCAGCTGCTGCCACACATGCTCACTTACCCTATCTTCTCACTCGAATTGTGGACCAATCAAACCACTTATATAAGAGAGATAGAAAAGAAAATGTATGCAAGAGGTATCTGAATGAGAAGGATATTCTTTATTGTCACCAGGAGTTATAAGGTGTGCTGTAGTCTGAGTTTAGATTAGAATAGTAATATGGCAGCTGTCAAAATGTATTCCCATTTTCTCTTTGTATAGAAGAATCTGTTCTCTGATATGTGTTATGGATGTTCTTCATATTTTGTTCTTTTCCCCAGTGGTAATTTGTAAGTTATGATTATCTCCTCTTTCCATTATCAGATTTATACTTTGGATTTTTGGACATTGTTGTTGGTTAAAGGGGTAAATAATTAATAAGGGAGAAAGGGAAATGAGAAGAGACTCTGATTCATCTTGTTCTTACAGAGTTAGGGATCTGCATTTCATGACCTTTTCTATTTTTCTGAGAAACTCTTTCCTATATATAATACAAAAAGCATGCAATGGAGAAAGAAAATGGCAAAGTCTGCTAACAGGCTGACTTCTTAAGCTCATTTAACTTTCATCCCATCTGTGCCAGTGTTTGTTTTTCTAGTGAGGAAACAAGTTTGGTTATATAGGTAGGTATGAAGTGGCAGAATAAAAATTGTAACTCAGATCTTTTGTTTCCAAATTTAATCTTATTTCTATTTCATTGTGTTTTCTCTTTAAAAGCTAACATTCATATAACACTAAGTTTTTTCAAAGCCCTTTAAAAGATTGCCATTTTCACTACAACACTGCTATTTTTATTCCTATTTTATTGATGAAAAACTTGAGACTGATAAAGATCCCTGACTTGCTCAAGTGTCATACAACGAAATGTTTGAGGCACATTTTGAATTTAAATTTTCTAACTACAAATCCAGTATTCTTTCCAGTGGGCCACATAGCTAGCATTAATTTCCTTCATCATGGGCTATATAGCTAATATGTTTTTGAGGAAGATTCAATTTCTCTGAGCATAACCTCTTAAAAAACTCCAATGGCATAATCTGGAAATCAGAGTTACCTTTGTGCTGTATAGAATAATCAATTTTGAGGCTGAATTTTTGTTGAGGATATTAGATATATACATAAAATATATATTCACATATAAAAATACAATGCACATAGGAAGGTATTAAGATATACACACGTACTTATGTGTCACATATGTCACATATGTTTGTATTATGCACAAAAATGCATTCATACGAAATCTATGAGTTCATTCTTGTTGTGGACGACTTTATTAGATTAGAGTAAAACTAGACTACCAATGAAGAGTAGAATTTATCCTGCAAGTTAGTCTTTGAGAATTTCCTGGAGCTCTGAGAAGTTAAAATGGCTTAAATGGCTTGCTCAGGGTTATATACACATGTCAGAGGAAGGAGTAAAACTTATATCTTAGTACACACATACAAACACACAGACACATACACACACATATATATGTAATGCTTATATATCTGAGACTGGTTGACTAGCCAGAAGGCCATGAGTGATTTCATTTCTTTTAATATATTTTTTACCTTGAATTTAAATAATATTTTGAATTTTTACTCAAATAAAAACTGCAAACAGCATTTGATATTATCTTCAGAAACCAAAGCTAATTGGAACAAATGTTCATTTTTAACTCAAAAATTTTTTTGGCTTGAAGTTAAAAATTGTACCACGTTTTAGAAAAGTATGTTTTTTTTTTTATGTTTTATGTTTTTTCCTTTTTTTTTCCTTGTCATTTTTTTTTCTATTTTGTCTATAGTAGGGAAAAAAATGAAGTTTTCACACGTGATTCTCCTCCCCCCCCCCCAACTAATACACATGTATTGTAAGGATTCTCTAAACACTTAATTTCAAATTTTAATTTAAAAATGACTTTAGTTTTATTACTGGAAGTTTCATCTTTAAATGTTGAGAAAACTTTCCAGGTTTCATACTTTAACATCTCAACAAACACATATCCACATCCAACTCTAAGACTTTTGAGGTGCAGACCATATAATGGATCAAATTTCAAAATAAATACCATGTGACTTCTCGACAAACAAACCATTTCTCTGTCCAGACAGATAATTGAGGCTTGATTCTTTTTCATCATCAGATATGGACAAATCTGAGGTATTTGATTCATTGAGATTTTAGTGAGAGAAGCATAATAATAATCCTTACATTTTTCTCTTCATTTTAATTAACCTTTGTGTTTTGTTAGTGTTCATGTTAATTAATTAGATTTTAAATCAATTCAGCATTGATTAACGATCTAATTTATGCATAGAAGTATGGTAGTGGCTAGGAGTAAAAGGAATAATAAAGACAATCTTTGACTTGTAAGTACTCATAACTCCATGGGGATAGAAAGGATGTACTTAATGCATATTTAAACAAAACAATTCAATAGTTTAAATGGTGTCACTAAAACATGAAAATCTCTGAGTACAGACATAATAAAACTGATATTAACTAAATTCAAAGATTTCCTCAAGAGCTGGAGTTAACTTCTCCCACCTGTTTTTTGCTGAATTTTTATTCAGGAAATTGATATGTATAGGCTGGTCTTTTTTTCATAAGTTCAAATTAAGCTATTAATTGAGATACTGCACCTCTTGTCTGTTAATGCAAAACATTTTGTCAATCAGTGTTTCATTATTCTTGTTGTTTTAGTTGCTTTGTTTGTTTTAAAGATCATACTATGCTAGATTGTAATTGGAACAAAATTTTGAGGTCTACTAATGTAATTTTGTACAGTCATTTCAATCATATATGTCTCTTCATGACTAAATTTGGAGTTTTTTTTTTTTTGGCAGAGGCACTGGAGTGCTTTTCCATTTACTTCTCCAGCTCATTTTATAGATGAGGAATCTGAGGCAAATTCAAGTTACTTGCTCAAGATCATATAGCTGGAAAGTATCAATCCAATGCTCTATCAGCTGAGCCATCTGGCCATTGTCTAATGTAAAAGCTCAACTTTTCACAATAAAAGTTTTAAGGTGTGATATTATTTCAAATATGAAACTCAGTTGAGTAGGTTAAGATTTTTAAATACTTGAATGTGTTCCTAAAAGAAAGCCCTAATTTTTTAACTGTCTGATTAAAGTGATTTGGGAAAGTTTTGTAAAATAGAAATTTTCAACAATGGCTGACTTATAAATTTATACTTAGACAATATCTTAGATGTAAAATTTGTTAAAATTGAAATGTGGACACCAGAGTTCTGTATTGTCATAATTTTCCTGAATCATAAGATTTTTCCAGTATTCAAAGGAGGCTCAGTGATCAAAGATTTAAGCAACTAATTAATTAGCTGCATAGAAAAATAGACCTACCTTGTAAGTTCTAATAAAATTTGATATGAGGCAATACTAAGCCTGATTATTACAAAATGCATGTCAATTCTTGCAACATTTCATGGAAGTAGATGCTTCAACTTTCTATGTCTTCTTGTTTTAGGACTTCTTGGGGAAAATGATTCAATTAACTTATTGGTTCCAGTACTCCAAATCTTAGGGAATACAGTACTTACATTCTTATATAGTAGATTGTAATAGAAATATGTTCAAATTTTTAAAATGTAATAAGGAACTTTGGAATCATGATAAAACGATGCTACTTGATACATCGAACTTTTAGAATTTTGTAATACTTTGTATTTTGTATGTTGCATTTAAATATTTTGTAATATTGCTTATACTGTCATATCAAAAAGAGATAAATATAATATCATAGTTATTACGAGATTTAGTGAAATAATACTTTTAACTGAAAGATGGTTCTAGATTGGCTTATGGTAGACCAAAATAAACAAGACAGGTAAATAGTTGGTGGGGCATGTTATATATTAAGAAAGGATTTTAATGTGAAAAAACCAATTAAAGTATGTTTTAAAGCATTTAGTTTTGGTTCAATGAAGGAAGAAAAAAGTGATTTTGTAATTATAATACTGGCAGCCTGACTGGGCCAAAAGAGGAAATGGATGAAAATTTTGGGAAACAGATCACAAAGAAATGTGACATGATGACAGAAATGCTAAGGGGTTTTAATTATCTGGATATCTTTTAGAGTTCTCTGTCAAATTAGAACAGGTTATAACTTATTAAATTTATCCTTCAAAATATAGAAGGAGAATTAAATTCTGAAACCAACATGTAAATATTGGTTTCTGATTTTTACATTATTGGGGATGGGGGGGAACTGATCAGTCTTTTCTACAATTTGCTTAAAAAAGGAGAAGAAATCTGAGAAGTCTGACATGAGTTTATTAGTTCTGAAATACATCAAATTGATAAATGGAGGGAAAAGATTATGATTAATTGATATAAACACATCACCCACCATATCTGAGTGCATAATGCTCAGTAAGAAGAGTCATAGAAAATGGTTTTATGATTTAAGGAGAAAAAGGATTGGGGAGAATTATATGAAGAATGAGGCTGATTATATAACAACAGATGCCATTGGCAATCTGATCAAGAAAACCACTTCTTTCTGGTTGTTTTACCCTTCATGACCTAATTTGTCATAAATCTTAATGAAAGTGGCAACAACAGTTGTTAAGCTAGATATTTAGAAGATCCCAGCATGGGGACTGAGAGTAAGGCTCAGCTCAAGCTAATAAAAAGTAAATAACTCAAGAGGAGGAATGCAAAGAGATTACTAGGATTATTTAGAGGGAGCGATAGGTAATATTACATTTGATATTACTAATATTAAGGTTAATTTCGCTGTCAAGTTCAAGCAAGTTTCAAGAAGTTTATGTGAAGGACAGATTCTCATAAGATAAAACTAGGAATATTTACTTTAAAAAATGTTCTTAATTTACAAAGATGACACCTCTCTAATAAAAGACTAAAATAGGAGTTATAGGAAGGAACTAAGGTAGCTTTATAGGGAATTCACTGATTAATTTAGACTTCAAATATAAATATTCATAAGAGGGTAGGAAAGCATTTTATCATCCTGCAAAAATGGCATCAGGAGTGCTAAATTTCAAAATGAACTAATTCTGTCAAGACAACTCATAAACAAAAAACAACCAAAAAAATATTTTGGTGAGACTTTCAATATTGTTGTTGTTGTTTAATTTTATTAAATATTTCCCAATTATATGTAAAAATGTTTTAAGAATAATTCTCTTTTAAAAAATGAGTTGCAAGGGGCAGCCAGATGGCACAGTGGATAGAGCATCAACCCTGAAGTTAGGAAGACCTGATTTCAAATCTGGTCTCAGACACTTAACACTTCCTAACTATGTGACCTGGGCAAGTCACTTAATCCCAATTGCCTCAGCCAAAAAATAAAACTAAGGAGACTGGATGTAAATAAACACATGCTAACATTCTGTTTTTTTTTATCTCCCATAGTTTTACCTTTTTGTTCTATTTTTCTCTCCCAACAAGATTCATAAAGCCATGTGTGTTAAAAATAAATTAATTAATTAATAATAATTTAAAAAAGAAATAAGGGCAGCTAGATGGCGCAGTGGGTAGAGCACCAGGCCTGAAGTTAGTTCAGATGTGACCTCGGACACCTAGCTGTGTGACACTGGGAAAGTCACTTAATCCCCATTGCCTCAGCAAAAATAAATAAGTAAATAAATAAAAATAAACTTCTATCAGAGCAAAAGGGAAAAACATGGGAGAGAAGTAAAACCAGAAAGAAGAAGTAAACATAGCATATGTTGATTTACATCTAATCTCCTTAGTTCTTTTTTCTGGATGCAGATAGCATTTTCTATCCAAAATCTATTGAGATTACCTTGGATCACTGAATCACTGAGAAGAACCAAACCTCTCATAGTTGATCTTTGCACATTCTTGCTGTAATTATGAATAATGTTTTTCTGGCTCTGCTTGTTTCACTCAGCATCAGATCATGTAAATCTTTCAGGGCTTTCTATAATCAGTTTGTTCATCATTTTTTATAAAACAATAATATTCCATTACCTTTATATATCACAACCAGTTCAGCCATTTCCCAATTGATGGGTATCTGCTCCTTTGCCAATTCTTTGTAAAAAGAGCTGCTACAAACATTTTTGCACATGTGGGTCCTTTTCCCTCCTTTATGATCACCTTGGGATGTAGACCCAGTAATGGCACTGCTGAGTCAAAAGGGGAAGCACAGTTTTGGGCATGGGTTCCAGGTTGCTCTCCAGAACAGTTGGATCATTTCACAACTCCACCAGTAGTGCATTAGTGTCCCAGTTTTCCCTCATCCCCTCCAACATTTATCATTATCCTTCCCTGTCATTTTATCCAACCTAAGTGGTATGATGTGGTACCTCAGAGTTGTTTTAATTTGCATTTCTCTAATCAATAGTGGTTTAGAGCATTTTTCATATAATATAAATTGCTTTAATTTCATCATCTGAAAATTGTCTGCTCGTATCCTTTGACCATTTATCAATTGGGAATGTCATGCACTTTTATAAATTTGACAGTTCTTTATATATTTTAGAAATGAGACCTTTATAAAAATACTGGCTGTAAAGATTTTTTCCCTGCTTTGTACTTCCCTTTAAATCTTGTTTCTGTTGGTTTTATTTGTGCAAAAACTTTTTAATTTGATGTAATACAAGTTGTCCATTTTGCCTTTCATAATGTTCTCTAGTTCTTTGGTCATAAATTCCTCCCTTCACCAAATATCTGATAGGTAAATTTCCCTTGTTCTCCTAATTTGTTTATAGTATCATTCTTTATGCACAAACCATGTAACCAGCTTGACCTTATTTTGGTATGAGGTGTAAGATGTAGGTCTATGCCAAGTTTTTGACATATTATTTTCCATTTTTCCCAGCAATTTTTGTCAAATAAGGAGTTTAGGAGTTTACCAAATAATAGATTGATATAGGCATTGCTTATTGTGTTATGGTGATTTAGCAGTACCTAAAACTCTTCTATAAAGCTGCAGTCTTTAAAGCCATTTGGTACTAGCTAAGAAATAGAGTGGTGGACCAGTGGAATAATTAAACTTGGATGCAAAAAAAAAAAAAAATTCACATATCATTTATGGAGAGTCATTCCTAGAGAACAGGGCTTTGTTGTGCTGTAAACTCAACATAAGTAAGTGGCATATTGTAACTATCAAAAACATATGCAATTTTAGGTTATATTTCTTCCCTCATCAGTCCTTACTGAGTATTTTATTCATTTCTTTCTGCAATATTTTATAAAGACACAAATAAGTGAAAAAATATTCAGAGATATGTTTGATAAGAACTGGTTGTGGAGAAGGAAGGTTTTTAGCAAAGAGTCATAAGTACTCAGAAGATTAAACTATTTTCAGGTATTTGAAAAATTGTCATATAAAGGAGAGATTCAAGTTTTTTCCCCTGAATTAGCTTAGAAGGCAAAACTAGGAATAATGGTTAGAACTTCAACATTCTTTTAGAGGACAATAAAACAAAACAAAACAAAAGAAATTCCAAAAACAAAACAAAACAAACCAAAAAAAAATGAGGGAGGAGGAGTTGAACTTGCTTAATAATCAGAGCTGCCTCAAAATGAAATGGGCTACATTGAAAAATTAAGTTTCCTTTCCCTGGAATTCTTCAAATTGGAGGAAAAATTTTTTTTTAATGTGTTTCTGGTTTTTAGTTTCTGTTATTAGTTGAACTAGTTCTTTTTGAACTCTAAATTTCTGTCATTTTGTGATCTGGCCAATGTGTTGGCTTATTTTTCTTTGTTAAAAAGAAAAATTCTTTTGACAGTGGTAGGTGGCGTGAGAGGAATTGAGGTTTGGGAAGTAATTTTTTTTTAAAGAAATATATAAAATTCTTATAGCATCAATAAAACATTTTTTCTGCTTAAATAATTTATTAAAATGAAAATTAATTAAAATTACTTTTAAAATATTAAAAATATATTCCTATATTCTTTAGAAAAAAAAGAGCAACTTTTTTCTAAAATGTTGAGTGTTATAAGATAAAAAAGATGTGAATTTAAGTTGAGGGGAGGAATTTCCTTGATTGGCTGTCATGTAACAGTGTATACAAAGCCAACCAAAGCTTGCTGCCTGAACTTGAAAAGGCCTTGCACTGTACACATGGCATACACCCTGCAAAGAAGAGCCTGAAAGAGTCCTTGAATTGAGACAAAAACATGATTCATTGCGCCCAGCTGGTACACTGATTAGAGAAATGTCAGCAAATTCCCTCAACCTCTAGAGAAGAAGGGGAAAAGAATGAAAAAATAGTCAAAGGGAGGTATCAAGCTTCTTAAGAAGAAATGTCCTAATAAATGTATAGGCTCTTAAGACTAATAAGAATAATGGCAGTCTGTTGTGAACTTTGGCCTTTTTGCTCAGAAGATAGAAATGTAGTTATCCCCTAGAAAGATTCTATCAGGCAAGGGAATATATTGGATGAACTTTCACATGCCTTGCTGACCCTAAGAGTTGGAATAGGATTCCATAATCAAATCTTAATGATTGCTTTCATGTAATATTTATATGTTGGCATTTGGCCTGGGATTCATCTTACTGGTTCTGGTGTCAAGCTGCTTATTTATTGTTCATGGTGGTAACTGGATGGCTAGCATAGCAGTTTAAACCCATTTAGCTATGTTAGAGCTTGCCTTCCTGGTAAGGACTCAGTGAATATACAACATACTGCAAATAGCTTTTACTTCAGAAAGCATTTCCATTTCACATGTTCATTTCCCTCTGGAAAAACCCTGGGATTTGCAGGTCAGTATTTACCTTTTCTTTTTCTTCATTCATTTAAGGGATTTGGGAGTCTTTGTAATGTACTCCCATCATCCTCAACAATTCCCTTCTTAATTTAATCAGATTGATATTGTAAATTGAACACTAGCTATATAAAATCAATAACTAAAGTTTATATTGGTAACTTCTGGGGAGGGTGAAACCAATATAGAAGGACTCAGCCAAACTCTCTTAACATTCCCCTCAAAACAACTTTAAAGCAAAGCCTTAAATCAAATGCTGGGATGGCAAAGTCAACAAAAGATCAGAATGAGAAATCACTGACATGAGGAAGAGACTTACCCAGGAATCCTGTTAATGAAACAGCAGCTAGTTCTAGGTGACAGAAATAATAACTACTTTGGGAGCTCTCAAGCCACAGTACATAGTTGAAAAGAGATTACCAAATATCCCTGTGCTAACACTGGATACAGGAGCAGAAGCTATTGGGCAACCCCATTGCCTTTATCCAAAACCTAATCAGAGTTCAAAGGCAGAAAGGAGGATTTTCAGCAATAGAGGTGGAAAACCTGAAGGACAGTCACATTTACAGCTATAAGAGATCAGAGTCATTTATTGTTTCTCAAGGAAGATGGGACTTTCCTGAGTAAGAACAAGAGTACAGATTAAAGAATTAGTGACCACACCTTTCCCCAGATCACACCCCCTTGGAAGCACCAAAAAGTAGCTCAGAGAATAGTAGTGAAGAAAGTTTGAAACTTCAAACAATGTTCTTCCCCAACTAGAAACAAAGCCCAACACAAACATAAAGTTCCAATCAAGAAATAGGGTGGGAAAAAACCCACAAAACAACAAACTAACCATGAAAAACAAAAGAAAACAAAACTACCCAAGTACTGTCATGACAGAGAAAATGGATATACAAACTCAGATGAAAACAGCTAAAAACAAAGCTTTAAAGAAAATATATGAATTGGACACACAAGCCTAACACGGATTCTGGAGGACCTGAAAAATGATTTTCCAAACTAAAAAAAAAAAAAAAAAAAAAAAAGTGGTAGAGGAAAAATTAGTAAAGAAATGAAAGCAAAGGAATAAATTATGTAAAGACAATTAACAACTTGGTAAAGAGATTAAAAGAAAAGATACCGAAGAAAATAACACTTTGAAAAGCAGACTCGTCCAATTGGGAAAAAAGAAGTACAGAAGCTTGTTGAAGAAAATAATTCTTTGAAAATTGGGCAAATAGAATCTAAGACTCTATAAGACATCAAGAAATAATAAAGCAGTCAAAAGCAATGAAAAATAAAAGAAACTGTTAAGTATCTCACTAAAAAAAAAACAAACTAAAATTGAGAAATAGTTTGAGAGGAGATTTAACAATTCTTGGTTTACTAGAAAGCAGTGATCAAAGAAAGGGCCTAGGCATCATCTTTCAGGAAATTATCCACATAAACTATATTTTGATATCCTACAACCAGAAGGTAAAGTAGTAATTGGAATAATCTACCAATCACCACTTGATAAAGATCCCAAAATGAAAAATACTAGTAATATTATAGTGAAATTTCAGAGTTCCTGAGTCAAAAATAATTTTTTTTTAAGCAGCTGGAAAGAAATCATTCAAGTACTATGGAATCTCAGGCAGGGTCACAGAAGATTTAGCAGCTACCACTTTTAAGGAGTAAAGGGCTTAGAAAATGACATTCAGGAGGGTGAAAGAACTTTGATTAGAATAAAGAAACTGAGAAAAATTTTTCAAGAGAAAAAATGGATTTTTAATGAAATAGAGAATTCATAAGCACTCCTGATAAAAAGACAAAACTAAATAGAAAATTTTACTTTCAAATTCAAGGTTCAAGAGAAATAAAAAGCTATAAATTAAAGAGAAATCACAAGGAGTTTAACTTTATTGAATGAAGTTAAACTCTATGTGAAAAGATGGAATATGTATTTTCTAAGAACTTTATCATTATTAAGGCAATTGCTACATAGAAAGGGTGCAGAAATGAGTTAAGGACAAAAAATGTAGATGCTCGTTGTTGTTTTTGTTGTTGTTCATACTTCATTCTCAAAGGGGGCCATGACATCAGGGAGGTGATGTCATGGCATGTAAATGAATTGGATTTAAGTGCAGGAGGGCTATGTATTAACCTCACTTTCCCCTCCAGAACCATTTGGATCCAGTGGCAAGATATAGATCAAGATGACTGAAGATGGCCCTGGATGTAGTAGGAGACTGACCTTTTTAAAACTAAGCTTTTTAACAGGTTTCAGTTTGACTGAAGCCACACCCAATCAGCGATTAAGGATAAGTAAGAAATGAGGCAGACAATGGCCTTGGGGTTGCTGGCCAAAACAGAAACAAAATGATATTTACAATCACTCTGAGCCCATCAGAGTCCAAATAATAAACATTGTGGGGCTTGTCCTGGGAACTATTGTTGGCCAATCAATGAAAGGCATAATGATTTGAGTTTAAGACCTAGTGGTTAAGAAATCTAGCCTTTAAATCCAACTTGTCTTGGAGGTTTCAATGATCAAAATTTATATACCCATACCTCAGGTAAGGTATGTGGACATACCTATGAGAACAGAATTAAGGGAAGGGAAGGATAGGGAAAAGAAATGGAGAAGAGAGAAGAGTAAGGACAATGTTATGTTACCCAACTGGCTACTCCTTGAAGAAGACTGCTGCATCATGGAAGTAGTCAAGAAGTAGTTGGGGAAATGAGATAAAAGAAAAGGGATATGATAAAGGAAAATAGATTAAAAAAAATTAGTTAGGAGGATTAAACAGAAGAAAATAGGTGGAATACTATATGAAATAAGTTGGTTGAATTTTAGGGAAAAAAAATTAAAGACATATTAAATAATGTTTTAATTAATTAATTGATAATTTAAATAATTAATTAAATAATGTGTTTGATGAACAACTGTGATAATTGTTATTCTTAGTATTATATTCAAATTAGCTACAAGAAACCCATGAAGGAAGATGCTATCTACCTCCAGAGAGGGGGAAATAAAAATAAAAACATTTTGCTAAGTGACCCAATGGATTATAGTTCTGTAGTCAGGAAGATTCATCTTCTGATATTTACTAGCTGTGAGATACTGTTTAAGTCACTAAAGTTTTAACCCTCTTTGCCTCTATTTTCTTATCTATAAAATGAGTTGGAGCAAGTAATGGTGGACCACTACACTCTTTTTGACAAGAAAACCTCAAATGGCATTATGAAATGAATCAGACACAGCTGAAAAAAGTCTGCACAGTGACAGCTGAAGAGAGAACTATGAGAACACTGTACATAGTAAACAGCAATAATGATTTAACTACTCTTGTTAAGAAAAACATCCACTAAACTTCTGAAGTATACATGATTAAAAAAAAGTTAAACACCTTCAAACAGAGAATAATTGTACATGTAAGCATATTAAAAATAACTTTATTTTAATTATTTTATCTTATATTTCTTAAGCTTATATATTCTTATATTCACACAGCTAGTGTGAAAACATGTTTTATATGATCTTACATGTATAATCAACGTCAAATTGTTTGCCTTCTTAAGAAGAGGGGTTAAAAGGAGGGAGAGAATTTGCAACTCAATTAAAAAATTCTTTACATGTAATTAAAAAATCTTAAATCAGATAAAGTAATTAAAATAAAATCAATACCTTATGAATTCATGTATATTAATAATAATAGCAATATTGTCATAGTTCTATTGAACAGAGGTAAAATCTTTCAAGAGAAAAATGTTTTTTTTTAATGAAAAGAGAATTTTAAAGAATTCCTGATAAAATTAACTGAATAAAAAATTTCTGCCTCTTGCCAGAGAAGGAATTGACTGACTAAGCAGATTGTTGTTCACAGTATTTGCATCACTTTGCTTTTGACTTAAGTGTTTTTTGTTTTGTTTTTTTTACAAGAGTTCAATTTGAATTGGTTGGGGTAGAAAGAGGTTATCTAAAAATCATGGCAATTTGAAAGAAAAAGACATCAACAGACTTCTTTATAATCTATTTGTTGTCATTTAAAAACCAATTAAAATATATTATTGCTATGTATGGGAAATACATAGAGATAATTGGTAGGTAAATAGAAAAGAAGGAAGAAAAGGAGGAAAGAAGGAAGGAAGGAAGGAGTAAGAGGAGGAAAGAAGAAAGATATATGATAGATAGTAGAAATAACACATTTATTAAAAACTTACTATACAGCAAGAACTGTACTAAGTATAGGGAATATAAATAAACAGAAAGCAAGAGAAACTCTGAATTCAAAGAGCTGATGATGAAGGAAGATAGAACCTGCAAGAAGTTAAAAAGCATTGGGGTTGATGGTGGGGAACTACCCCTGAGAATAGAGAAGTGGTAATAGAATCTTGGGATAAGGCAGGTTTGAAGTAGAGATGGCTCATGTGAATAATTCCTCAAATGGAGGAGGTGTGTTACTTATTGATAAAAGGATGAATGAAAATTTTATATTTTCTTCAGGTATACCTAAATTTCCAAAAGAAAAAATTGAACCTCTGGAAGTTGAAGAGGGGAATTCAATAGTCCTCCACTGCAATCCCCCCAAAGGCATCCCTCCACTTCATATATACTGGATGAATATTGGTGAGTAATGTTTACTTCTACTGAAAAGGTAAGAATCCAATTTTCATGAAGTTGTTTTTATGTTTGTCTGGATGTGTGATTTAATTACTGGAAGGCATCCACACAGAGGAAACCGTACCTATCTCTGTGGATCAGCACCTGCTCTGCAGATTAGTTCTAGGGCATAGCCTGGAGTGCTTTAAAATGAATTGATTTGCCCAGTCTCACAGGAAGATTATAAACTAGAGACAGATTTCACCCCAAGTCAGTTTGATTCTCTGGCATGCTCTTCTTCTACTGTGTCATATTGCCTCTCATGTTAATGTTAGAAAAGGAAATAACCAAGGCCAGAAATTCTGATCATTGGGTCTTCAGTGGAAGCAGATACATGAAGGGAGGGAAGAAGAGAGGGAAGGAGGGGGGAAGAGAGAGAGAGAGAGAGAGAGAGAGAGAGAGAGAGAGAGAGAGAGAAAGAGAGAGAGGAGAGAGAGGGGAGAGAGAGAGGAGAGAGAGAGAGAGAGAGAAGAGAGGAGAGAAAGGGAGAGAGAAAGAGAGATATTCAGTCAGGCTTAAGCAAAGTGACAGACAGAGAGAAGTGCTAAAAAGAGACAGAGAGGGAGAGAGGGAGAGAGAAAGAGAGATATTCAATCAAGCTTAAGCAAAATGACAGAGACAGAGAGAGGTACTAAAAAGAGACAGACAGAAACAAAGACAGAGATAGACAGAATCAGAGATAGAACAACATAAAAAAAAGGTACCATGGATCCTGGATCCATGAAGTCCTGCCTCTGATATATAATGTGTGAGGCTAAGCAGTTCACTTAATGTTCTATGTCGTCAATTCTTAAAGATTTAAAGTTGCAAATGGAAACATAGCTGTATTGGCAAATATGATCTTAGAAAATCAGAAATTAACATTATCCATAATAAATTACTTATTAATTTCATTAAACTTTCCCCAATTACACTTTATTTTGTTCTGGTTGTATCCAGAAGTTTGGTGGAAATTTTGGAGTCTTATAGGCCCCAGGTTTTAATCTCTGCCTGATAACAATGAAATTATGAATCTATTCCCTAATATAATACACATAAATAGATATTTGTATCTGTGGACAGTTTGCTTAGTCTATCAGTGACTCAGGTGATTGTTCAAGATTATGATTATGAAGTCCTTCATGAGCTTCCTCTTCAGAGTAACATTTCTCTCCTTATTATTCCCTGATCCCAGAGAAATGAAGGTTCTAGTCCACTTATACTTGTAGAGTAGAGGAGAGGAAGAATAGCAACTGGATCTGAGATTTCATTGTTACAATTAACTACTGCATGAGGACATTGCACTTGCAATATTGGAAGGGGACAGGATGCCCAGTATATATAAAAGACAAGATTTATTGATCTTAAGGATAGTTCTCTATTTACATTGTTTCTATACCCCCTCAATTCCAACCCGGGTCCTTCAAAATATATAGAGGTGGAGAGATAGGGTGATGCTATCTATTTAATCTTGTGGATAGAATGCCTAATCACTTTTCCTGTGTGTGTTTTGTTTATATGTGTACTTCTTTCATGACTTTTGTTTACAATCTCTTTGACAATAAAGACATTCCTTTTAGTGTTTGTATTTCCAGAGATTATCACAATAGCTGGCACATAATTCCTAATAAATGCTTGGTGTAGCTTTTAGTTGATTAGTAGCTAATCAGGGATAAACCTTGGTGAGACATATACCCATTGGCTGGACAATCAATATTGGTAAGGCTAACCATTTATAATTCAGTCTGACATAAATGAGAAGCATAATATCAGAAATATATACTATTTTTTTTTTGGGGGGGAAACATTAAAATTATGACCAGTTACCATGGTGATCTTAGTGTCTTCAGGGTTACAGATTATTATAGCACAGAAACAGATAGTGATAATAAAATCATGGCCTATATAAATAGAGAAACATACAAAACTGGATTTAAAAAATTAACAATTACATCTATAGAGTACATGGGAAAGCTGGTTATGGTTAAATCTCTAGTAAAGAATAATATCAAAATATTCTATCTGTATATCTGTGATGTAGCATATGAATCTGTCATGAAAACAAACTATATTAAATTTAATTAATTTCATTCAACCAACTCAACCCAGTTTACTAGTTGCATATACATGGAGCTTATGTCTGAGCCTTTGTTTTTAAAGCATCATTATAGAAACACAATCTATACACTTAATGTGATATCAGTTTTCTCCTATCAGTAAAGATTATAGGCAAAGAAGATTCCTGCATGTTGTATCACATTTGATTTGAAAAAATAGAACAAAACATGAACACATTTAGGAATTGATTTCTAGGAATTTCCAATAATTTTCAGGAATTATTTTCCAAACTATATTCTAAACTCTATCTTTAACTCATATTTTTAATAAAATGTCAGTAATGGAATTGGTTAAGTGGGTATCTGTCATTCTGGTTCTTATGATTGGGCTCTAATTGAATCTTGATGAGAAAAAAAGGCTATACTTTATCTCTTCTTCACAAACTCAATACAACAAATTAAATTTAATCTAGTTAAATTCAATTCAATCATCATTTATTAAGAATCTAATCCCTGCCAAGCAGTGCTAGATACTAAAAATACAGTGATAAAATTGAGTCATTCTTACAGGTAGGAAAAGGCAGAAACTGAGGAAGGAAAAAGGAATAGAAAAAGAGTGAGGCTGAATGAAGAGACATTATCAAAACAGAACATTTTGGTATTTATGTAGGCAGAAAGGGTAGGAACTTTAAATATAGGCTTTAATCACCAATTTGGGAATTATTCTTTCCAGATTTACAGCACATCCCACAGGATGAAAGAGTATACATGAGCCAGAAAGGAGATCTATACTTTGCAAATGTGGAAGAAAATGACAGTCGGAGTGATTATTGTTGCTTTGCAGCTTTTCCAAGATTGCGAACTATTGTACAAAAGATGCCAATGAAACTGACAGTGAACAGTTGTAAGTCTACTTAGTTTGCATTTTCATTTTGAATGACATTTGATGTAAATATATTCCATTTATAATATCATTTTGTTTGATGTAGATGAATGTTGGTTGATGTTCCCCTCCATTCCTTGCTCAATTCTAGAAACATCTTCCAGATTAAAGAAATATCTACAGCTGTAGGGTCTGAATATTTTTTATACTCAGGAAAAAAATTCTTGAAACAACTGTATTTGCTTGTAGAAATACAAAATGGAATGTTTTTCAGTAGGCAAGATATATGATAATATTCCAAGGATTTCAAATACTTTCCTACTCACTAACCAAATTTTAATCTAGGTTAGAAAGTTCACTATGAGTAAAAAATCTATATAAAAATGGCAAGAATTGGAGAAGAATAATTGAATTAGCCCATTTCCTCTCCAAAAATATAGCTTCTCCCTTTTATTGCATACTTTTTTCTTTGCTAAAGATGGTAATATGAACTATCAAAAATGTATCTAATTAAAGAAGAAAGAGGAAAAGTAATAACATGAAATTTGAGTGATAAATATTTTATTTAATATTCATTCTTTGTTTGAGTTGATTTTATTTTATTTTTTGTTGATATGGAAATCTGCTAGAATTTCTAAATGGGATGTTCTGTGGTAGGGTGAGAGTCTCACTAAAGTGGATTTACTTTGTATTAGAAGAAGTTCTATCTAACATTTTCATCAGGAATTTGGTCCCCTAGAGTGGACATCAAGAGCATTATAATCAGATGCAATAGCAATCCTGGAGAGGCAGTGTGATGTAGACCATAAAAAGCTGCTCATGAAATAAAGAAAGGTAGCTTCTGGTCCTGCTTCTGGCACATAATTGATGTGTGGCACTGGGAAAATCATTTATTCTTTCTATAATCAAAAATACTCTCTTAAGACTATGAACTTCAGAGAAGTTGTTGACCTTCCCTGGTTGAGAGAATTCTGTCATTTGAGAGTATCTTATATCAATCAAATCACAAGTCTAGCTTCCATCCCTTTGGATATTCTTTCATCACTTTTAGGGAAGGAATGGCTTTCTATTTTATTTTATGTTATGTCATTGTTATCAATATCACTTGTTATGTTTGCATTTGGTTTTCATTTTGTTTATTTCAGTAAAGCATGCTAATGACTCAAGTTCACACAGACAGAATATTACCAAGGGTAAGTTGATCATATATGTAGTTAGCTATCATTTAATTTTGCCACCACTGTTCTTTGTTATATTCGGAATTATCATTGATAGTTCATTAAATCAATTCTTTTGTGAGCTTCATAAAACTATTTCTTACTCAAAAGGAAAAATTCCTCAAATGATAATTGTTCGACAACTTTGGCCCAGATGAAGTATAAAGTATTTATTCTAATAATTTTTGAAATATGGACTTAAAAAAAGGAGTTCTATGCTATATCGTTAACTGGTTATCTAGAGAAATGAATTAGATAGATAAATATAGAAACACATATAGATGTAGATATTCATGTCTATAATATCTATATATAAACATCTATGTCTATATGTATCTTTATATCTAACAAATTCTTGTTCATTGGACAAAATTAAGTGTATGAATTGTTTTATCCAACTATGAAAATAAGCATTAATTTTCTTGTCTTGGACCTTAAAAATAAAATTAGGACTTATAAGAATCAACACAATTATAGATATATCTATTATAGTTATATATTGTAGATGTATTATATCTATATCTATATATGTATAGATATTTGTATAGATATCAATAAATATAAAATATGTCTGTTGAATTATCCTGAGTGTATATATTACACTAAGTCTTTATTCTGTTAGCTTAATACTGTGGACAGAGGCAGGTAGAAACAAAGGCAGTCAGCAGTAGGGATCAGTAGGTCACAGAAATCTGAGTGGGACCAATGCAAATTTTGTAGTCCAAACCATATTTTACAACCTAATGGAATTTATAAGCTTCTTTGAATGTTATTATTATGTTATGAGACATCAAAACGTAGATGAAGAAGGGGAATTATGTGTGATAAAATTATTTCTCTAGTCAATGAGTATCAAGTACTTATTATGTACATACACTGTACAAAGTGCTACAAATTCAAATACAAGCAGAAAAAAAAAACAGTTCATGAACTCAAAGGAGAAATATTCTAAAAGGAAAGACAAAACAGAAACAAAACTGAGAAGTAGGGAATTTGGGGAGGTACCTGGCAAAGGGATTATCATGGAAAAAACTCTCTTGGGAGTGAGGCCTTGTGAGAAATGATAGCTTGGGTGCCCTCCCTAAAGTGGAGGTTGTGAGAGGAACCAGTCAAGCAAGAGAGATATGCTGGAATGGAGTGAGCTTGAAGAGGCAATTTAGAGAAAGTTTGGAATTAAGAAGGAAGTCCGTAGGTGGAGTGTACTTTAAGAGAAAAGGGAAGAGACAGAAAAAAAATCTGTTCAGATCAAAAGTACAAAGAAATTATATTTGATAAAAGAGAAAAAACAGTAAAGTGATTTTTGATTGATATTATTTTCCCCTAGCTTTGTGACAACATTTGCATGAATGTTGTTTTTTCTTTTTTAATTATCAGCGCTACAACTTAAAATTCTTATTTATTTGTATAATCAGAACTGAGGAAAATTGGTCTCTGTTAGGGAATATACCTTAAGTTTAAAAAGAGGCATTTCCCTCTCCCCAAAAAGGGAAATTCTAGTTCCCTGTATAATTATCTGTGTAAATATTTATGTGTATTGTACACACTGCATTCAACCATGTATGTGTATATGAGTATATCTATGTTATGCTTGTATTTATTGAAAGATAGAGAAAAAGAGCACATGCAAGTATATAGCTGACTGTTTTCAATGTGTGTGTATGTGTGTGTGTGTGTGTGTGTGTGTGTGTGTGTGTATGATTTTGGTGAAATATCGAGTAAACAATGATGCCATTAACTGACCTAGTTACTTCTAGATAGTAATGAGTACACAAAATACTTCAACCTCGGAAAATGTTTAATTATGTTAACAGAATAACAACCTCTTTGGTTGTTGTCCTCATTTATTTCATATGACCTATGTTACATGTACTGAAAATAAGTGTTCATCGGGAAATAGATATAATTATTTGTTGAATGCTCCAGAAATATTGCTGTTGAAAAAGACTCAAGCTCTCTTTTCCATCCGCATAGCAAATTCAATCAAGCAAAGACAACCCAGAATGCTTTTGCCTCCCGAAACTTCTGGCAGTCATTCTTCAGTCACCATCATCAAAGGGGGGACACTGCTATTGGAATGCTTTGCTGAAGGCTTGTGAGTAATTGGAGATGTTTCATAAACTTGTCAAATCGGGCTCTGTAAAAGGGAATACATGAAATCAAAATGTGTCTGGAAAGAGCATTTAAAATTCAATTGAATTTTACATGTGTTTGTATTGATGTGAGTTTTTAAAGTTGAAGTTTATGTTTTTTATATGTGTGTGTGTGTGTGTGTGTGCTTGTACATGCCTTATTTTGGATTCAAACCAAGGTTAGTACTGTATGTACGGCAGAGGATAAATGTGGTTTTGCTAGACCATGGGTTCTTAAAATGAATTTATGATTGTGTGTGTGTGTGTGTGTGTGTGTGTTTGTTTTGATTTTTGATCGGTCTTTATTTTATTTTGTAATCCTTTTTTTTTCTCTTCTTTAAAAAAAAAATAACCTGACAAAGGGTACAAAGGTTTCACTAACTAACAAAGAGGTTAGTTACCCTTTCAAGGTGATAGATTTTCAGATAGGGTAAGAGTTACCATGTGCCTGATGGAAGAAGAGACAAATAACACACCTAAGTTGTTGATGTTATAAGGGATATGGAGAGTTCTACACATTAGGAAGAGTATTTAATAGTTGGGTAAGGGATAGATTGGAGAACCAATATAACAGAGAAAGGGAAACAAATTACAGATTGATCCTACATTCCAAGCAAGAAGTGGTGATTATCTAAACTGAGAATTCATTATTTAAGTTGTGACAGGTAGGTAGCACGATGGGTAGAGTGTCAAATCTGGATTCAGTAAGATGTGAATTGAAATTTAAACTCAGACACTTACTAGCTATGTGACACTGGGTAAGTCACTTACTCCTATTTGCCTCAGTTTGTTACCTATAAATTGAGCTGGAGAAGAAAAATGACAAAATACTCCAATATCTATGTCAGGGAAACTCCAAATGGGGTGAAGTCCCAGACATGATTAACAAGTAAGTAACAGTGAATGGAGGGAAAGGGACGATTTTGGAAACATATTTTGTAGGTGAGATCAATGGGACTTGAGACCTTATTAGATATATTAGATATGATGGAGAGGGAAGTATTAGGGTTGATTTTGAGATTTCAAATCTAAGTTGAATGTAATAATGGGAAAGTTCACAGGCATACATACAATATCAGTGATACAAATATAAAAGGTTGAGGTCATTCACAAATATAAAATACTTTATTGCTGCATGGCAAAGAATTATAAAGAAACAACTCCACCATAGTTGGAAGCTCAAAATTACAATATGGTGTATGATATAGTCATAGAAAGCATTTATAGAGGAAGCAGTTATAGAATATTAGAATAAGAGAGAGAATATTTTCTGTGTATTTAGCTGTTATCAAACCAAGTCTGAAGTAACATAGTTACTTGTGAAAGCCATATTTTTCAAAGTGTATTAAAAAACTAAAGGAATTCTGGCTCATGTAACCAGTATGATGAGAGAACATACCCATCAGGAGAAGGATCGGATGATTTTGGGCCAGGCGAAAACAAGACTTAAGAATGGCAGGACAATGGCGTTTAAATATTTTAAAGTTTATCAAATGAAAGAGTGATTGATATTCATGCTTAATTGATTCTAAAGGATTAACGATGTCTACTGAGACAAATTTAAGATAGTGCCGCAAAACTTTTCCAATATCCTGAAGCTTTATCTGTGTAGAACGGAATGCTTTCGGACATAATGAATTCTCTCTTATAGAATTTCTTCTAGCAAAGATTAAATAACCACTGGTTGGGGATGTTGTCCAGGGTATTCCAGTTGAGATGCCATTTGGACTAGATGATCTCTGAGGTGTGTAAGAGAAAAATAATTGTGCCCTGGCTGTCAGGGTTAGGCTGTGGAATTGGAGGGTGTGTGTGTGTGTGTGTGTGTGTGTGTGTGTGTGTGTGTGTGTTTGGAAAAAGTTAGCTTATCCACTTAAGAATTGAATCCATCATCTTGTGGAGAGCTATAATTCTATAATCTATTAAGTCAGCTGTAAATGTACAAAACAGTTATATGCCTGTGCATGAAAGGACACATAACCAATTTGGGAATGAAAAAAAGAAATATGACATAATATAACAAAGAAAAGAAGAAGAGGATGAAATAAGTGAAAGAGCAGAACAAGGGGCTGCATTAAGCCTGGAAACCCAAGATTCATGTTCTTGAAAGAACAATTTCAGCTACAAAGGCAAAGTCACTCTTGGAGGCCAACTGTGCCCCCACTATCCATTTAATATATAACAGGCCATCAAAACAGTAATAGTCATAACAATATGATACCCAAAATCCAGTAAACCTAGTAATGCTTTTGGCTCATAGATATGTTCCCAGGTAAACTGCATTCTCAGTAAAATAATACTCCTCCATGGACATTTTCTATTTTTAAGCTAAAACTTTTGATATTGGTATATGCTAGGTTAAGGAATAACTGAAGGATTTATATATGTCCAAGGAAAGAAAGGGGAACAGTTGTAAGAAAATGTATGGCAAAATGTGTGTGTGTGTGGGTGTGTGTGTGTGTGTGTGTGTGTGTGTTTGTGTATACCTGAAGCACAGAACAGATTGTAATTTGGCATATTGCCACACTAACAGAAGGAATGAAAAGTAAGCAATTGAGAGAGTTGGGGTATACATCCTGTTAGGTGGTATGTTCAGGAAAGCAGCAGTTAATGTTATCCCCCAGCAGCCTATTGGGAATTTCATTATCCTACTATTGCTTGCAGAACATTTTCAGTCCCATAATCCTGGATAAATTGAAGATAGTTGTCATGAGGTAAGGCAATGGTAGGTGGTTAGAGCATGGTATGTTAGCACCAGCAGGCAGTGCAGATGCTTTTATGCACAATCTAGGAGAACATCATCTGGGACAGTTTCATGAACCCTGGGAGAGCTGAGGTAAGCAGAAGCTGCTAATTTTGTTTATTTTGAACTATTTAAGAGATAACTAGAGAGTAGTAGGAGAACTATCTGTGGCATAATTGATAGATGTCCAGCCTCAGACTCAGAATTACCTGCATTCAAATTCTGCCTTTGAGACATTCTGGAATTGTCACTCTTGAAGATGATCTGATCTCTAAGTTCTCTCCCACTTCTAAAACTGTTTAGTATAAGTTATTAAGTTTGGTTAAAGGGAAGACCCAGCAGATTTTGTAAGGCTCAGCAGGGGTCCTCAAACTTTTTAAATAGGGGGCCAGTTCACTGTCCCTCAGACTGCTGGAGGGCCAGACTATAGTAAAAACAAAAACTTTGTTTTGTGGGCCTTTAAATAAAGAAACTTCATAGCCCTGTGTGAGGGAGATAACGGTCCTCAGCGGTGGCATCTGGCCCGCAGGTCATAGTTTGAGGACGCCTGGATGTATGAATGATATTTGGTGTTTGGTTCGGAGTCTTCTTCCATTGGAATTGCAACTTTTGTTAGGGTTTTTATTACTCTTGACAAGTAAAATTCTTTTTTTTTTTTTAAATTTTATTTTATTTAATAATAACTTTGTATTGACAGAATCCATGCCAGGGTAATTTTTTTTACAACATTATCCAACAAGTAAAATTCTGAAAACTGATCTTGCTAGATGTACTTCATCAAAATGGTCTTATTCCTGGAGAAATAACTATAAAACACAACTGAGGCACTAGTTTTACTGAAAGGCCAGGTAAATGGCTAAATTTATGGAACAAAATTTTGTCTTTTGGTCAGGACACCCTAATATATAGATCAAGTATAATCTGAGTCCTCTTCTCATAATTCAGGTTAAATTTTCTATATAAGATAATTTTACTAAAAGATTACTTATAGTCAGTTTAAGAAATTTATTTTGTTATTACTAGATTTTTGAGACTGATATCACAGGTGTAGACATTGTTAAAAAGTAGTATTCCTATAAAATAGACTTCTAGGATCTTGTACTTGTTAGTTTTTTGGGAAAAGAGATTTGGAAAACAAAATTTAATAATATGTACATTGGTTCAATGACCCTGAGGTCACTCAGTCTCACTTATTTGATACTCCTAAGCATATAAGGCTTCTGGGAAGGAGAATACAAAAATTTAGGAGAATAATATTACAGCATTCTTGATCCTGGAGATTTTATGGAAAGTACATCAGCAAAATTGTAAAAATTCAAATTATCTTGGCACTCTTTTGCCATTGTGTTTCTGTATTGTTCTGTGAGGAGTCAGAGTGGGTATAGAAACATTGAGGCTTTCCCAGTAGGTGTAATTGTAAGAAATATGATGGAACTTTTTCCTTGCCTTTATTTGTCAACATTTTTGTAATTTTCTAGGCCAACTCCACAGATTACTTGGATGAAGGTGGGTGAAGATTTGCCCAAGGGAAGAGAAGAAAGAGAAAATTTTGGAAAGACATTGAAGATTGAACAGGTCACTCACATGGATAAAGGACATTACCGGTGCATGGCCAAGAATTACAAAGGGACTGCCACGCATGAATTCCGCGTAACCGTAGAAG
This sequence comes from Antechinus flavipes, assembly GCF_016432865.1. Lineage (NCBI taxonomy): Eukaryota > Metazoa > Chordata > Mammalia > Dasyuromorphia > Dasyuridae > Antechinus > Antechinus flavipes. The sequence continues at coordinate 37,028,835 of NC_067398.1, forward strand.
GTGCTATATTCATTTCAAATAATTTATCCTTGTATATTGTGTGTATGTGCAAATGGCATGTGCACAGTCTTCCAAAGGTATTTTGAGCTTTAACAAGTCGAATCTTCCTTAAGATTTTTCCAACATAATGCAACCAATATCAATGTGACAACAATATGCATATAATTATGCAATGCACACTTATGCATACCTGTCACACACCAAATACACACATATGTATATGCATGCCTGTGTACAAATGCAATTATATATGCATGGTATAGTAAATGAAATACAAAAAATAAATGAAGCAGAACCATCAGATCACTAGATTTCCTCCCACGTCTCTACTTCTAAAAGTTAAACATTCCAACTCTCCCTCAAAAGTTTGTATTTTAAAAATATTTAACTTCTCCCCATCAAAGCTTTTAGAATTTGGGCTAGGATAGAACTGTGGTGACATCATTCCACGGAGTGCTTTTTGCCATTTTCATAATGAGAATGAATCTTCACTGAATGGACTCAAAGACTGTACTAGTTCTTATAATCCTCACAAACAACCTGATGAGCTTTGTTCCAGCGTCAGTTGTGAGCACTAGCACATTGTTTCCTTTGAGTATGTCATTTAAGTAGATCTCCTATTAGGGTTTTAGACCTCAGAGTCCCTGCAGCAACTTTCAGGACTAAACTTTTAAGACTACGTCATGTGTTTCAATGTCCTGATATACTTACAGAAATTTAAAAAGTAGACATATGTCATAGTATTTACATATAGATATATAGATATACTTAAATATCTATGTATCTTTATATATGAGGAGAGAGAGAGAGTGCAAGTACAAACTGAGAAAGCTATTGAAAGGAATAATTGTATTCATTTTAGGAAACTGTTGCTGGGGGTGTCATTTGGAGTTCCTAATGGAATACAATTTTTAAAGAAAGCCAATCTAATTTAGCCATTTGAATTGGCCCAGTATTTTGAGTTTATTAAGGTAAAAGGCAAATTGCATTTATAATTTAAAATGCAAATGGCATCTTAACTTTCTAGAATGGGTAGTTTCCAAGAAAAATGCCATTTTGATGTCATAATCTAATGTTTATCCTTAGATAAAGTGCTATAGACAGGGTGAAAACCCAACCCAGGAACATTGGTTTCTTTGATACAATAAAATGATGCACATAAGGGTAAACACATTAAACACCCAAACTATTATCTGCTCATAGTCACTTATTCCTGTGTTAATTCATACTCACCTTCAGAAAGAAATCCAGAGGGAGTAGCTTAGGAAGTTTTTGCATTAGTATTCCCCCTCCCCCTCCTAGGATTCTCTAATGGACATAATATTTCCAGACTGTAAAACTCTGTGCAAAATGAATATTTTCTCTTGCTTATATATTCGTGCACACATAAATTTTAGACATAGATAATTGTTCACTGCTATGATCCTCCAAGTTGCTGACTATTAGAAATCCTTCCAGATGGTCTGGAACTGTGCTACAGTAGCTGAATATTTTAACAATCTGGCCACGGTTTTCTTGACTGTAAAATGTAAGCTTTCAAAGGAATTGCGAGAGTTATAAAAAAAAAAAAAAAAAAAAAAAGAAAGAAAGAAGGAAAATATGTTGAATGCAAAATTAATTAAGGAATTCAAAATGTTGACCTTAGGATTCTATTTTCCCATAGGTTCCTTGAACAAATTATCTTCACTATTCATAAAACAACTATTATCTCTATTGAGATGTAAATAGTGTTTTTATGAGAATCATTAAATCCTTCTTCCCAAAGAATTACTACTATAGGTGTCCCTTGGTTCTATGTATCAGGAGTTCTGCTTCACAAATCCAAGTGAAAGCCAGACAGAATCTAAAAAACCTTTTTTTTTTTCCTCTGAAGTCTGAAATCAATAAATGCTACCATTAATCATGGGGTGGGGGGAAAGCAGAGGGATGTACTCACTTTTGATTGATGTCTTCTGTCTTTCTGATCCTATTCTTTCCTTGTCCATCCTCCAATCTCCCCTCTCCCCTAGGGGGAAGAGGGGGGGGGAGATAAAGATAAACTATGCAGTAAAATGTCAATTGGATTTGACCACAAAGTCCATTTCTTTATCATCCCTTGTGACTTTATCAAGGCACTTGTTGTATTAGGGCATCTTGTAGGTTATCCCTTTTTCTTTTGGATTAAAAACTCAAATCCAATCCTCTGATCAGGATTTTAAAGATACTCAAAAATGTAAAATGTTTGCCATTATATTGTAAGTTGTAAATAGATATGTAAGTAAGTTGTAAGTAAGTTGTCAAGTAAAATGCCAGAATATTTTCATTTAAAACTGGAAAATATGTTCTGGTATTCTATGGAAGGGATGAGGTGGGGTAATAAATATTTATTATTTCTATTGACATGATACTTAGAGAAATTAATTATAACCTGAAAAGAAGTATCTCACCTGAAAGACAGTGAGAATTCAGTTTCTGAGAACATATTGTTTGAATTTTATCTAAAGAAATATTGTGGGTTTGGAGGGTATATAATTGCCCTAGATGGTGCATGATGAGAAATTTCCCTATGATAGGAAATTGGGCAAAAGTAGTCATGAAGGAAAAGTTCATGATGCCAAAAGAAAAGGATGTAATGAGCCTGGAATTGGTACATAATTATACTTCTCAGGCCACTGGGAAACTAAGCTTTCAAACTCTCCCACTGCACCCCATCCATGCTTTCCCAAAAAGCACCCACCATGAAATCAAATTCTTTTCATCAAACATGACAAATGACTTTCTTTTCTTTTTTCTAAAGTAGTTTGTCACTCATTATTAAATTTATTTCCTCATCTGAAAAACTAGAGTTGGATGTTCATCAAGTTCTACAATTTTGAGCCTCTATCTATGACCCCCATGCATTAAGATAAAACACACACATGCTTACTCATTAATGTTACTTTTTATATCTTGCTGAGAGGTGTTTGTTCCAAATATTAGGATGCTGATGTAAATGGGGAGCAATTGTGAATCTTGGAAAAGATGACAGCTTTCAAAGAGTCAGGATAGGGGACAGGTAGAGAGAATATCATTTTCTGTACTGCCTTGTACTCTTGTAAGCTTTTCAGTACAAATGGTTGTGAATTTATTTAACTTATATGATTCTTAGCATCATCTTTGCCACACTTTTTTTCGAGCCAATTAATGGTTTCCATTGTGGTCAGTTCCTCATTTATAGAAGTGAAAATATTTAGGAATTATTTACTTCTTTAGTCACAGTTATGTGGGAATGTGGTACAGATACTCAATTAGTAAATGTTCATTAAAAACTTACTATATAGCAGCCATAGTTGTAAGCCCTGGGGTACAAATAGATGTAAAAGACAAGCCTTAGAGGCAGCTAATTGGTGTAGTGAATAGAGCACCAGCCTTGAAGTCATAAGGACCAGAGTTCAAAACTATCTTCAGACACTTAACATTTCCTGGCTGTGTGACCCTAGGCAAGTCACTTAACCCTAATTGCCTCAGCCAAAAAAAAAAAAAAAAAGACAAGCCCTTCTCTTAAAGATTTTACATTTTAATGAGGGGGCCAATATGTGCACTGATATGTACAAAAATAAACTATATACAAGATAAATAGGAAATAATTAAAGTAGAGAAGATATTAGAATTAAGAGGGATTGGGGAAGGACTCCTTCAGAAGATGGGATTTTTGTTGAGGCTTAAAGATAAATATGGAGGTTAGTAATTGGAATGGAGAAAGGAGAGTGTTTCAGGCAAGGGGAACAAGCAGAAAAAAAATGTCTTTAAATAAAAGATGGAATATTTTGCTAATGGGATAGTCAAGAGGTTAATGTTACTGAATGAAAGAATACATGAAGGGGAATAAGGTCTAAGAAGCTAGAAAGATTGGAGGGGTTAAAAACTATCTTTGAAATATATTTTGAAAATAAAAAGCTATTATTTTAAAAAAATGATAGTAAGGGGTTAGAGTATGAACAACTTTGAATGGCAAACAGAGCATTTTGCATTTGTTGTTGGAGGCAATAGGGAGACATTAGAGTTTACTGAGTAGGGTGTGTTATGATCAGATAAGTTAAATAAACCACTGGAGCACACAGAGTGGCGACAATGAAGGTTTTCCTTCACATAGAATTGAATGTTTGCCACTTCCTCTGGAGTCTACAGAGCAGCTTTTGCCCTCCCTTCTTCCCTCTTTATTACTCCTATTCATCTTCCTTTTATTGTTTCTCCTACTACCACTATCACTACCACCATCAAGGTTTGCAGAATTCTTTATATATGTTAGCTTACTTGATCCATATAACAACCATTTATGACTGAGGCACAGTAATTAGGTGACTTGCCTTGAGTCATAGAGCTAACATATATCTGAAATCAAATTTGAATGCAGGCCTTCCTAACTCCTTGATTTCCTCTTTTCCTATGATACAAACTAGTTGCCACCTGGATGAATTCCCTATTTCTTAATCTTCCCTCAATCATCTATTCTTATTCTCTCCTTGTCTCTGATATGGCATTTTGGTATATTTCTTAAATGAAATTTCCTTAATGAATAAAAGTGAAAATTGTATGTTTTATACAATTTACTAAATTATTTATTTGAAATAGCAGTATGTCTTTTGCAGAACACACTGGTATTATGAATAAAGAGCTGGCTCTTGAGCAGGAAGAACCATATTCAAGTCTCACCTTGAATACATATTGTCCATGTGATTCTGAACAAATAACTTCTAAAGGTGTTAGGCAACTCTCTAATATTCAGAATTTAAATATTAGAATATTTAGTTTAGAATAGAATATAGAAAGTGCCAGTCTTCATTGACAAAGAATATCCTTATATGACAGTTCCCTATACCAATGCCATCACTGTTCCATTCCCTCTCTTTACACAAAAGGTGAGTAATATTGTGTTTTTATGTTTTGAACTGGATCAGAATGAAACAATGCTTTGTTCTTTCACTGACAACATTATTGCAATGTTGTGTCACTTTGAATTCAGCATTGTATCCAGAATTAAGACAAAATGAAGATATAAAATGTTTGTAATATACAGATGTATATATACACACAGATATTACTGCATATAATACCTATATTTATATTCATACACACTCATATGTTTGTATATCTCTGTATGCATGTGTGTGTGTGTGTCCAATGCAGCATAGCAGAGACAACCATGGATGCAGAAATGGAAAGAGAAAATTTAAATATGGTTCACTCTATACATGTAAATGTTACAAATGGAGAACAGTAGGTTAAAAAAAAAACAATTAGAGAAAAAATATGATTTTTCAGTTGTGTTATGCTAATTTCACAATCACTTGCTGTATGCCCTGCAGTGAGATAGATAGGAATAAGTTAGCTGTGTGACCCCCCTGGAGAGGACACTTGACCTCTGAGTTATCTTATCTGCAAAATGAGGTAGTGGATCTCTCTGACTTCGAACATCTCTTCTACCTCTAGCCAGGCAAATGAGCCTATAAATCATATGTTTGTGACATATCTTTGCCTTTTGGGTGAACTGCACAAATGCTTGCTTGTGAATCTGAAAATATGAACTCCTGCTTCAGCTCTGCCCTATGTGCCCTATGTGTAAAGTATATAGCAAAGATTTTTTTTTGTCTCTAAGATTTCCTCACGTATAAAATGAAAGACTTAGTCCCAGTGAGCTTTACAGTTTTAGTTCTAAAAATCTGATGATTGTGCTCTTCTGGAACAGATAGTGATAGACAATTGGAAATACCAGATGAAAGGGAATGGGAATAGGAATGACCTCATCTTGATGAAGGTATCTTGAAATATGTGTTGACTTGTACTTTGGTTACCCATTCCTTAGCCTGTATTGTAATAAGAAGACCAATTTAGCCTGCCAAATCCTGGAAGCATTAGATTGTAGTGAGTACTACATTCTGAATAGTAAAAGTTTTATACATTGCTTGAATTAATAATTTATCTACATTTAATGGAATATCATTATTTGGAAAAGACTGAAATCAAGTAAAAAGACATTTTTCATTCAACTCAAATGTGAGATTACTAAGAGTGTTGCTGAATGTAAAATGCCTTTGGGAACTCAGGAGATTTCAGGTTGGCCATTTTATAATTTACCAAATGTACAGCTTCTGAAGGCACATTTACAAAGGCATACATAGCTTATTTTCAACTGGAAGGTGAACAATTAAATATAATACCCACACCTTGGGAGATAATTACAAAATGAATTTTCTTGCTTAGACTTGAATTTGTCAGAGTAGTTTGTACCTTCTTACCTTATATGACATTTCTGTCACTTTTTGTTTTTCTTGTGAAAATAATTTTGTTGTCAATTTTTCTTTAGAATACGTTCCTAGTCACTTGGGGAATAAAAGCTCAGTTTCTTGGAAATAGTCATATTGGGAAATGTTTGGGGTGAGGGGAAAAAGTATTCAGAAATTATGCAATTTTCAAATAAAACCAAATCATCCACACTTCAATGTTTCATTTTGGTATTGCTAACACAGTGCTATATTTAAGGTAGCAAAATAAAATGTCATTAAAAATGAAAGAAAAGAAATGTTTCATTTTTGATTTCTGTCAAGCTCTAAAAGCATTATAGTGCCTAATTCTAGAGTAAGGAAAGAAGTTGTACTTGGGATTTTCTTGGTATAGAGAACTCCTAGATAAGTGTATTCTTACCAGTGAAGCCTGGAATCTTCTGTGAACCATTCAGTCTTAACAGAGTCACTATCATCCTTAGAAGTTACCTGATTTGTCCAAAGCCCCATGGAAAATTTGGGTCACATGTAGGACCTCGATCTAGGATGTCCTGACTTAGTGGCTAGCTCTTTATCCATATGCCAGAGTAATTTGCAAACAAACAAATAACAAACCAAAAAAATCCCTGCCCAAACCAAGAAAACAAGGACAAAAACAAACAAAAACAACCCAATTGTCTCTCAGGAGGAAAAAAAAAATTAGTAAATTGTATAAGGTTTACAAGTCTTTTCAATCTTACTGTACTTTTAAGTGATTTGCACTTAAAACACACACATCTTGAAACATGTATGCTGTTGGTCAGATTCTAGTACCATACAGTAGCATTAAATCAACATATCATCTATAGCTAATTCACCTCTATTTCTCTGCTGATGAAGAAAGGCATTTTTGTAATTAGCAAAATGATCACATTTATGTGTTTTAGTAAGTTATTTTTATTCTATTTTACAATCTCTCTCTCTCTCTCTCTCTCTCTCTCTCTCTCTCTCTCTCTCTCTCTCTCTCTCTCATTCACACACACACACACACACACACACACACAAAATACCACTCCTACAAAGTGAATTTAAAAAATTCTGCCAGGAAATACTTGATAAAGTCTGCCATCTGCTGGCGTTCATGAGATTTCCAGCCTTGATGCTATATGACATTTTAAACTTGTTTTCTTTGTGTTTATTTTATTACTAGAACCTCCTCGCTGGACAAAGAAACCTGAAAGTGCTGTGTACAGCATTGGGAGCAATGGAATCCTGCTATGTGAAGCTGAGGGAGAACCTGCCCCTGAAATAGAGTGGAAAATCAATGGCTTACCTGTTAATAGTGAGTGCTATTACATTTTCTTGTCTATTGTCAATGCTTGGAACTCATAGCTTAGTGGGATGAATGGAACTCAGTGATTGTGTTTAGCCTGATGAATAAATTTGATTTCAAAATTAGACCTGATAGTGGACCTGAAGTTTCCTATTCTAAACTGAAGTAATTGTTCCTCTTAATATAGACTCCAGCCTCTGACTTTGCTATTATTCTAGATAATAACCATTTTCCCTGTTCAGAAATTCTGTATTTGCTTTGATTTTCATTCCTTTCACCTCCTGAATCTTCTGAGTAGCAATATCCTATTGATTATATTCTGGAATATCTCTTGTTTTGTGCCTTTTTTTTTCTTCTATTTCTACAGCCAGTGGCCTAACCCAGGCCTTCTTTACCACCAGCCTGGACTATTGAAGTTGTCTCCTTACCAGTGTCTCCATTCCTAGTCACCTTCCTTTGAAACCTATCCTTTAAATCACGACTAGATAAATAACATATCTTACACAATAACTTCTCTCATCCATATATTTTAATGGCTTCTTCTTGTTTATCAAGTAAAATATACAAACTTTTTAGGTAGTATTTAAGACCTTTCACAGCCCTCCACTGTCACTTGGCTAACCTTTTCTTATATCTTTCCTTTTCATCTATGGCATAAGATAAAAATTTTAACAGGTCTCTTTGGCACAAATTGATTTAGAAACCACAAATTAACATTATCTATGTTTTATTGTTTTTTTTAATTTATTTTGTTAATTATTTCCCAATTATATTTTAAGCAACTTGTTGGTCCTGGGACTGTGAGTTTGAAACTATACTTTCTGATCTCTTTATCAGCCAGGTTTGTCTGTTTCTAATTCTTTGTAAATATCCCAAGCCTTCAATTTTTTTTTTTTTTTTTTACTTCTCCTGTACTGTTTCCTGTACCTGGAATGCCCTGCCTTATTTTTACGTGTCAAAATTTTACCCAAGTTTGAAGACCCAAAGAAAGTACTATATTTTGAGAAGGATTTGTTTATTCATGGCATTTCTCCTTGACAATATTTTGTACCTCTGTAATGCGCTTTTTCTGTTTTAGTTTGTTGTTTTCTACTGTAGTGCTTATTTTTGTATTGCCTTTTTTACAGCTGGAAGATAGTGACATGAGATCAGGATGTCAGGGCCTAGTCTTATTTCTTTCATATAATACATCATTTCCAATCCAATGCTTTGATCATAGTCGTGAATATACAGTTATAAAATTGAATTGGTAAATAGAGTGGTACATAAACGAATATTGAACTATATGTAGATTGATAAATATGCTTATTTAGTCTGAATCCTCATGTTTATTAAGCAAACAGGAAGAGGACAGGTCTACAACAGAACAAAGAATGCTCTATTGTTATGGGGAAAGGTAAAACAGTTGGAGTTATTTTATTTGGGAAAAACATAATATAACACCATATCACATCACATCACAACACAACACAATACAACACAACACAACATAACATAGCATAACATAACTACATTATTCTCTCCACAAACTTTATCAATCAAATTATCAGATAAGCAAGCAACATATATTTTTACATATCCAGCCAGATATTAGGTGTTAGGAATGTAAATGCAAATAATGAAACATTCCTGCTCTGAAGGAACTTTTTACTGTGATATGAAGGTCGCCTTGAGACCTTGAAGGCTGCATACAAGTAGAATAACAATCCTGGAAGGAATTACCATATTGCCAAGGATTTATGCATTATTAGTAGTAGACAGTGTACCTGGTATATGAGGCCTTGCCTGCCAACTTGCAGTTTGGCATATTATCACCAGAAGATGGATTATTAGGTTATAATTTTTAGCCATGTTGATGTATGAAGTAATATTATTATTTATTATTATTATTATTATAAGAATGGAGAACCTATGTTGATGAAATAATGGATCTTTCAAAGTATATTGGATATAATTCTCTAAATGAGGATGGACATTTGTCATTAAGTCTGTCGATTGGCATTTATTGAGTGTCAGGCACTGTGCTAAGTGCTAAGAATACACAAAGGAAAAAGACAATACCTGTTCTCAAAGAGCTCATATTCAAAAGGACACACCATACAAACAGCAATGTACAGAATGTATACTAGGTAAACTGGAGGTTGTATCAGAGGGAAAACACAAGAGGTGTTCTCTCTCTACAAGTGTTGAGTAAGGAAAGAAAATATTGACTTAAGTTATTTTTTTTTTTTTGGATTTGTACATCATCTTTAAATATTATTGCAAATACTGAATTTTATATGAAACTTGTTTCCTCCCTGGTGATGATGAAATTTGCCAAAAATTTTATAGTCATTTCCTTTACTACTATTCTATTGCCCTTTCAATGAATCATATATTTTATATTGTTTAATGAAAATTCCTTTAGGTCAGGGATTATTTCATCTTTAGCTTTTTATTTCAAGCATTTAGCATGAAGTAACTGCTTAATAAATGCTTCCTCATGGCAATATTGATTGATTAATTGATTCTGGTTGTCTTTTTCTGACTGTTATTTTTCTATTAGATTGTAAGATCCATTAAGGGCAGAAAGCTTATCTAAACTTTGTAATTCCCCCCATGCCTGCTATAATACTTAGCAAATACTAACTGTTCAATATGGAATAAATGAATTCATCAGTGGTTTCGCGATTAAAAAATAGTTATAATAACATCAAAGATACTGAATTTGAAGGCTGAAAGGAAACTTAGAAATTCTGTGAAGAGAGAATCTGAGACCTTTAAAGGTTAAATGAGTTTCCCAAAACCATAGGAATACTAAAAACGTGGCTGAGATTGAATCCCATATCTTCAGATTTCATATATTGTCTTCAGTCAAACTACTTATGAAAAATAAAGGAGGAATCTATAGAAGTATAATGTCTTGAGACACTGTAATATGTTGTACAAGGCAAGACTTGATGACCTGGATTCAGATCAGGCCTGTGATTCTGAATATCTGTGTGACATAGGCAAGTCACTGTCTCTGAGCTTCAGATTCTTAAATAAAAGTAAAATGGTTAGGATCAATATTATTGAAGATACTTTTAAACGTTAAATCTAGAATCCTTGATAATCACTAAGCCTTCTGGAAGTTAATGGTTAGAAAAAACTCTAATATTTATACTTCCAACAGATCTGTTACAATGGAAATAAATTTATTATGCTCATCACAACCACACTTAATTTGAAGGCAACTCTATACATGGGATTTTTAAACTAATAGAATAATATCCTTAAGTGATAAGACATTTTATGTGTACATACCCACATGTCTATGCATGTGTGTATGTGTATATATAAACATATGTATATGTGTATATACACACAGACAAATCTAAACATATATATATGTGTGTGTATGTGTGAATTTCTTTACTAATCTTGAGAAAAATTCAAATTGATTCTATTTCATTCAAAATTATTTTGTGGAGCATATCAGTCTGGTATGGAATAATACATAAAATGAGACTCAAGGTATTTGGCTTACTGATGCTGCAAATGTATTAAATGGGTATATATTAAAGCAAGGAATTCTCAAATTTCAGATCAAACTGAAAGTTCACTGTATATAATAATAGCAAATAAAAAAAGGTAGAATTTTATCTGGGACTCAAAAGATTGGTAGCCTTTGGACAGGTTTGGAGGAGGACATGGTATCATTTGAGGTAAGGCAAGCAGCAAGATAAAATAGATAAAAAAACAGGAGTACTGTGTTCTTGGAGAAGAGCAAAGAGATTTGTTCATTAATTTCAATGTAATAAGTATTTATTAAGCATTTGCAAATTTACAAACCTCCAATTTGTAATGGAGATAAAAAGAAAGGCAAAAATCAAAGTTTTCCTCAAGGAGCATTCGTTTATTTATTCATGGATTGGACGTTTTTCTGTTGCCTAGTTTATGGATTCTTTTGACTATACGCTGTAAAGGAGATAAATATTATATATATTCCCTGCATTAAGAGGCTTAAAATGCAGTAGATGAAAATAAGACATACACAGACAATTGTAATGCAAATTATAAGATGCTCCTTTGGTGACCTTCTTAGCTCCCATTGTGTTAATTATCATCCATATTTATACAGATGACACACAGATCTATGTAACCAGCCCCATTCTCTCTCTACTGACCTTCAGGATTATGTCACCAACTGCTTCCTGAACATTTTAAACACGATGTTCTGGAGACATCAATATTCAACAGAATAAAACAAAACCCATTGTCTTTCCCTTCAAATTAAGTTTCTCTCTCTCTCTCTCTCTCTCTCTCTCTCTCTCTCTCTCTGTGTGTGTGTGTGTGTGTGTGTGTGTGTGTAAATGTCCCTATTTCCTCAGACACAGCTTTTATTCTATTCAGTCAGTCAACCAAAAGTTATGAAATACTATGTGGTAGGTACTTTACTAAGTTCTGTACATAGATAAGAAATGTGAGGTAATATACAAATAACTAAACATATCTATAGATAAATCGATATCTGTATTATGTAGATGTACGCATATGCATATATACACATGTATGTGTGTACATGCATACATACACATGCACTAAGAAGGAATGAAGAAGAATATCATTGAAATTATATTTGATCTTGGAGGAAATAGCAAGATATTAGATCTCATTAAACAAAGAACTGACATGGTCAGATCTGTGCTTTAAGAAAATCACCTTAAGCTGAAAGGAAGATAAATTGGAAGAGGCAGAGAGTTGGATATACAGAGACCAGTGAGAGGACTATTTCAATTATTCAGGCAAGAGATGATAAGGAACTGAACTCGGATTGTGTTTATGTTGTTTCAGATGTCTGTGGACCACCCAGTTCAATTTATCTAAAATTCAGGAGCAAATGGTTGCCTATAATTATGGAGAGATGGGAGAGCAGGATATATAGACCTGGAAATGATCTGTATAAAAAGAATAACAGATAACTAAGAAGCAATGAAATCACTTAGGAATATGGTATAAAACTAAACAAAAAGCTCCCTGAAAAGAGCTTTGAGGGACACTCTTAATGAGAGGGTGTTACATGGATGAAATCTCATAAAAGAGAAAGATAACAATCAGACAAATGAGAGGGAAAAAAACAGGTAATAGATAAGAGGGAATGAACCAAGTAATAGCAGTTCCACGAAAAATAAATGAATAAAGCAACTCTAGGGAGGTATAAGTCTCTAGACTGAGAAGATTTTGAATACAATAAAAGAGGTCAAAGATGTTCACCATTGAGAAGAGTCATTGAATTTGGCAGTGAAAGAATAAATGAAAATTCTGGAAAGGACAGTTTTAGTTGAATTATGAGATCAAAAGCTGGATGGTAAGATTAAGAAGAGTGAGAAGAAAAAAGCATCCAGTTAACGCTTTGTTGATGATTTTCTCAAAAAGGAGATAATGGCTAAAGTGATGGATGAATCAAGTGAATTTTTGAGGATAAGAGGGTACTTAGGAAGATTTGAAGACAGCAGAAATGGAGGTAATAGATATGGAATTTTCCCTCACTGAAATATGAGGGATATGAGAGTAGAGATTAGTAGATGCTTAATAAATATTTGCTGATTGATAGTGATGATGGCGTATTTTAAAATCAGCCAGAGTCAGGAATTCAGGTTAAGGGAAAATCTTCAATCTTTATTCTTTGTGGAGGTGAAGGGGGCTGGTGATAGCAATGTGAGCAGCTGTGACACGAACCCAGCCAGCAGTCTTTCCCCTCCTCTCTTCTTGCCCCCTCCCCCACCTCCACCCACCAAAATCGTCTCTACATCATTTCCTATACAACACATCAGGACTTGCGCAAAGAGTGGGCGGGGGCCATTCTTTCTCCAAGCATATATATTAATAGAGTATGGTCCAATTACTATTTAGCCTCATGTGCTTGGGACCTCAGTGCATCAACTCGAGCTTCAGCCCATTACAATTGATTATTTCATTGAATAATGAAATGCTAAGAGAACAAATGAGGGGTTCATATCTTCTATCTGGAGATCCAGGGATGTTAAATAACTTTAGGAAGGGGCAGGGTGGGGATCCAGCATACAAGAATGTAAGTATTTAATGTATGTGTGTGTATTATGTATAAATTTATTTATATTTATATGTATACCAAAAACCATAATTAATCAATTGCTATGTATCAATAATTGTGTTAGATGCCAGAAAAACAAATAATGAAATATTCTTTGCCCTTAAAAACCTTATATTCTACTATATATGGGCAGTGGATGGAAAACTAGCTGAGATTGTTAAGCACGAGACTAAATGATAAGTATTAAGAGATTAGAGCAAATAGAACCAATAAATACAGAAATTTTTTTTGAAATTCCTTGTTGTAGAAGGGATTGGTAATATTGTGCCTATTTTATATTTTAAGAGTGGCCGGAACCCAATAAAGGGACAATTGGTCAAGAAGGCCCTACCTAAGAAAAGAAAATGGGGAATATATTAGAAATTACAAAAGGGAAAATTCAAATGAGAAATATTGAGAATTCTCTTATATGTGTATTAAAAAAATACCATAGGATAGCATTAATTAATGACTTTTGAATATAAGATACATCTTTATTTATTGAGCTTACATACCTTAATGTCTTTCAGAAGAGCACTCCCTACCTGGTATTGTATTCTTCCCAGGAGAAATCAGTTTCAACAATATTCAGTTGAATCATACTGGTGTGTACCAGTGTGAAGCCACAAATGTACATGGCAAAATTCTTGCTACTGCCAATATCAATGTTTTAGGTAAGTGTTCATCTAAAACAGATTGTAAATTTGCATATGTAAGAGAAATATTGTGGAAAAAAAACATTATCAGTAACAAATTTTTATTTGATTAATGAGCCTAGTTTGCATTTTAATAGCAGCAGCAGATAAGGGAAAAAGTATAAAACTCAATGCATAGAACTCAGTTCTTCTCTCATTGTTCTTAGGATATAATATCAAAGAAAAAACAAAACAATTGCTTTCAAATATGTATTCATTTAGATGATAGTTCTGATTTAATAATTAAAATTCTAGATAAATATCTTGTTTTATATTTTCTATTATACAGTATCTTTATTATGTTATATAAAGATTTTTTATTATATTCTTAATATATGCAGGCAAAATGAAAAGGAGATATAATTTCAATCATATTTTGACTTATAAGACATTTATTTTATTTTATAAACATTTTATTATATTCTTTATATAGATAGTGATATTATATATATGCAAGAAAAATACAAAGGAAATATGATTTTCAAACATTTTGATTTAGAAGGTAAGACAGATTTGAATTCTGCTTTGATTTATAGATATTTCTCCAATGATGCAAACCCCAGATGATGAAGGGTATGCTGCTGTGGTTGGTTACAGTGCTTACTTATTTTGTGACGTTTTTGCCTCACCTCCTGCAGTAATTACTTGGTAAGTTTGATTTTTCCTTAAAAGGGCACTGTTTGGAGAGTATATACATATACTGTACATAATTTTTGGTCAATTGTAATATATATCCCCAATGGCTTTAAGATATTAAGCATAAATATAGTAGAAATATAATGAACTACTATCCCTATCAACCCTGTATTAAAGTTTAATGATACTTTAAAAATGTTTTATGATAAACTTAAGAGTTGTAAAGAAATTTAAAATATCAGTTTTTGATTTGTTGCTAAGCAAGTGAAGCAAGTCATAGAACTTTTTTAAGCTCTCTTCCATTATTTCAGCTCTTTTAAATATGTATAACAATAACTACAACCACAAAACATAAAGTAATTAGTAATTATGTACTACTAATAAATAATATTTTTAGAGCTTACTATATGTCAGGTACTATGCTATGCATTTTGCAATTATTTGATTTTCTCCTCACCACCATCTTATGAGGTAACTATTTCACAGATAAAGAAACTGAGGCAAGCAGAGATCAAGTGACTTGAGGAGGATCTGATACTAAAACATTAAAAAAACAATTGGGGTACCTAAAAGATATTTCCTCAGTACAGTCTCACTGAGCTCCATTTTCAATTGAAGAAAGAGAAACTTGCTTCAGTCAGATGAAAGTTGAACTGAGGGAACCCAGTGAGATGGTACAAGGATAAAAATGAAAAAGTAGATAAAATCTAGACTTCTTCCATCTTATATTAGTAAGGAGAGCTTGGTAGTTATTCAACAAAAAAGAACTAGATAAACATTGTTTAAAAGGCAGCTGAAAATGTCTTACTGTAAGGAAGAGGTTTACTAAGTACATCAGCTACAATGAATTGAGAATAGAAGAGAACAATAAAAGCATTATTAGAAGGTATATGTGAATATTATATAAATTATTCAAAATCTGAGCTAGTTTTCCAGTGCAAATGGCTAGAGAATCCATAGGGCAACATCATGGCTTCATATCCCCATTAAATATTTATTTTTACTAGTCATCCTGAACATACTCTTAGTCTACAGCAAAGATATTTAAAGAAGTAAAACATGTAACCCTAGAGCATTTTCTCCATTGAATTTACATTCTCTCCCACAAATATATGCACCCTATGTACTCAAATAGAAATCACAGGAAGAATATGCACACTGAAAACATATGTGGACAGGACATTCATGAGGAGGGTAAACTCATATGTCTGAGATTGCAGTGAGATTGCAGTTTTGGTACTATTGTGTTGCCTTCTGTGACTGTCCCACTTTATACCAGATGTTGAAATAGAAAAGGAGCTAAGAGAAATTAAAGACTTTTTTTTAAACCTTTCTCATTATGTTCTTCTGTTTTAAGAAAATAACTAGTAATATACTTGTTAGAGAAGAAAGATGAGACTGGTGACTTTTTCCACTTGGCACTAACAACATGTCATAGTCTTGGTACTGACACCTTATATAATTGTCAATAACATAAGCATTTAAATAAAATATGACTTAAATAAACTTTTGAAAAAATGCCAAATGAATGTGTTTAAGAACTTCAAACTTTGAATTTGGAATTAAATAAAACAACAATAATAATAAAATAATTTTAGAGTCAGGAGGGAACTTAGACTCTGTCATCCATTTCATTGTATAATTGAGAAAACTAAACCCCAGCAAAATTGAGATAATCAGCACAAAATCAAACTTAAAAAGGGGAAGTGGTAGGATTTGAAATTAACCTTGGCTATACAAATAGGATTAGGGTTAGTAGAATCAAGAACAATGAAATGCATCAGGAATGGTAGGTACTTTCCACTATAGATCTCTGATTTAGATATTCCCTCTGGGTAAGTCAATATTTCATTCTTTGTTCTCATATCTACAGTGCCTAGAAAATAATAAAGATGTTATAAATAATTTTTTATTTTAAAATTAGTTTTTATTGATGTCTTCTACTCCTTACATCTTCATAGTTTTTCCCCAGTTTCATTCCCTTTACCTTTCTAGAGAGTCATACCCTAAACAAATAAACATATAATGACTTCTTTTTGCTTGGTTGATTTGGGCAGTATGATCACACACACAAAATCTATTTTACCTGAAAAGTAGAACAGCAAAAATATTTACAAGTTCCAGGGATTTGGAGTTGGGAAGCCTAAGTTCAAATCCAACCACTTGTTGGCTATGGCCCGATAAGCAAGTCACCCAACGTCAGTGTGCCCTTCTTTCTCTTATCTCTAAAATTAGAAGGTTAGACTTTGTAGTCTCTAAGAAGGTCTCTTGTTCTAAATCTATAATCTTATAAAGTAGGATCTTATAAGCCTATTATAGAATTGCAAGAGTAAGGCAATACAAATAACCACAGCTGGGACTATTTCAAGAGGGTTTTGATTTCCTAATGAAGTCTGCTGCCATATGCCACTTTTAAAATAGGGTTATTCAGTGTTTTCTTTGCTCAGCAGCTCCAAACGGGGAAGTCTATCTTAACTATTCACAGACTTATCACATGGAGTCCATGGTTGTATTTGATTCCTAAGTATACAGCTTTTGAGGAAATGTTGTATCTTTATAAGCAATGGGAACCTAAGTTTTTAGTAAGATAGAAATGAATTCCCCTAAAATAAAAAGGTCACTCTTATGCCATTATTTCATTGTTTGTTTTTCCCAACACTAGGAACTTGCAAAAGAATATTTGTCTATGGATCTAAAGTGCACTGAAGTATTGATTTAAAATTGAGGAAGGTTCAGTTTGGTTCTCTATAGACATAATTGAATAAAAAATTTAAAAATACAGTCAATTAGACAAAAAGTCTTTATTGAGTTCTTAATATAGGCCAATGTCTATACTGATGTGAGAAGTTTATAATGTAATCAGTGAGACAAGTCTTATATTTATCCACCATTTATAGAACCTAGAGATTAGAAAATAGAAACTAGCTCAGATAAATCATTTGTCCTCTATGGTTCTCAGTCTCTTAATATTTTCAACAAAGTGATTGGAATAGATAATGTTTGAAGGACAACTTTAAAAGGCTATGATTGAATGATTAGATAGAGAGAAATCAATGATTCAACAATCATTCATTAGCCTGTATTTCAGGGAAAATAGAGTATTACATATTATATATTGAAATTCAAAGAAAGAAGAAACAAACAAACAAACAAAAAAGATTAGTCCTCCCCTTAATCCAGTTAAATTTGAGCGGCTTGATTGGGGTGGGGAAGAAAGCAAAATTGAATCTTTAAATTAATTCTTAATTTTAACAATCAATAGGCAAAGACCATCGAAAGTTGAAAGGCTAGAAGGTCCACATTACACTACACATCAAAATGGAACCTTAGAAATTAAAAAAACAACAAAAGAAGATGCTGGTCCATATACTTGTTGGGTGAAAAGTCCTCGAGGAGAGGTGGCAGTCACTGCCCATTTGGCAATTAGAGGTATTTTGCACTTTTATGCTTTTTCAAGAAATTTCATGTGACTAGTTTTGTTTTGTAATTTCTTTCTTTCTTTTTTTGTTATTTTTCCTAAAGAAAATTGCAGAATTTATATTCCAATTTTATTCTCATTCTAGAAAATGTTATTTATAAAGAGGTCAAATAACTACAAATAATGTTTAATAATAAAGGATAATATAGACTATGCTAAATATTTGTAAATTTTAAGTTGTTCTCAAGGGATGGCAGAGAATGGGATCTTCATATTCCTTTTTTGATTTTGCTCTTTCTTGGTTGTTATTTTAATTTCTTACATTGTAAGTATTTATTCTCTAATTTGAAAACTTCATGTTGAAAGTAGATTTCATTTTACAAAATTTTACAAAATTACAAAATTTTACAAAATTTACAAAAGTGGCTTATAGAATAAAAGGTTCTTTCTCTCTCTCTCTCTCTTTCTCTATCTCTGTCTGTCTCTCTCTCTCTTTCATACACACACATACACACATGCTCACATAGACACATTGTGTAAGGTCATAGAACTAAGTAGGAGACTATTCTTAGTCATGTGATGACAATGGTGCCATTTAAGTTAATCAACAGGAAACAAATTGATTAGGAACTCTTTTACAGATCACAAATAAAAGTTCTGGATTTCTTCATACCATTAGCTTTACTGTTGTTTGGATTTAGAAATTAGTCAAAGAACCCTTTTCACATTAATATAAAAGCATTGAGAGAGAGGCCTTTAATAATGGAAGAGATCCGAGACTGTTTTTTCACAGAATTTTGGATTTCCTTTGTGTATGTGTGTTTTATGAGGATGTGAGGACGTGTAAGTGCTTTCTGCTGAAATTAGATTCATATACTTTTTTGCTTTTGCTTTTGAATATTTTGTCACTTCTCATGGCCCTTTTTATTTTTTAAATATTTTAAAACATCTGGAGAAGTTTTAAAATAGGTCAATGAACTTAAAGCCCAATATACAGAATACTTAAGCTAGAGTCAGGAAGTCCAACCTCAGACACCATGTGATCCTTAGAAAATAATTTAATCTCTGTTTGCCTCAATTTTCTCAATTGTACAATGTGGACAATAAGTGCACCTACCTTTCAGAATTGTTGTGAGGATCCAATGAAGTAATATTTGTAAAGCACTAAACTTTGTGAATATGCACATATGTACAAAAGCACACATTCACATTCTTGTATATACATATATTATTCATATACATGTACGCATATGTGTGTACACTAAAATATTCAAATCAATCTGTGATACACTTGATATATAAGCTCTGACTAATGATGTAAATCATGAACCATCCATTATTACTTATTCCATATGATTTTTGTCTATACCTTCCTATAAATTTTTCCTAGGAAGTCTACCCAATGTGATGGAAGAGGCTTTTTTTTTTCTTTCTCCAATTATTACAAGAGAACTTGTGGAACCTGTTTACCTATACCTCTCCTTTCTTGGCTTTTTCTATCTTGCCTTTAGTTGATAATATATCTCATATCTAGTCTTCAAAGTTCCTCATTATTTATATGTAACAACCTATGTACACATAATATGTAGTTCTCCATTGCTCTCTAATATTCATTTTTAATTATTTGGAAATGCTCATGTTGTATGTCTTAATGTCATGCAGAAATATTGCTAGAATCTTGATATTAAAAAACTTTTCCTATTTTTCCTTGGAGTCATTAATGGAGCTTTGTCAGTTATGAGACAATCTAGCCTCATCAACCTTCCTATTCAGCTCCAAGCAGACAGATTCCCTTATTTTATTTAATTGTCAATGTCTTCCTTTCTATTGTTTTTTTTTCCTCTGTTGACTACAACATATTGAAATTTCTCTGAAACTTCAAAAGAGCCTAACTAGGCTCTGTCATACCATCTCCATCCTTTGTCAGCCTAACTGCTTGAAAAACCTACCTCTATTTGGTGTTTTACTTTCTTCCTTCTACCCTTCAATTGTTTGTCTTTATTCTCATCATTCAGCTGAAACTCTTCTCTCTAAAGGCACTAATGAACTTCTACATTCCATTTCTGATGACAATTATTTTCCTTAACCTCACTCTTTCCTTCTGTATACTCTTTCCTCTCTTTTGGGGGGAAATACTCTATCCTGGTGCTCCTATTTATTAGAATGAGCTTGCACAATCTCATTTGCTGATTAGTCATCTATGTCTCATCCACTACCTTTGGGCATAGCCTAAGGCTTTGTTCTTGGGTGTCTTTCTCTATATTTGCTTGATAACATCATCCACTCCCATAGACTCAATTATGATCTCTATGCAAATTTCTCTAAGATTGATATATGCAGTCCAGTTTTCCCCCAGAGATCAAGTCCCACATCACCAACTGCCTATTTTAAACATGATGTCTTAGAAGCATTAGATACTGTGTCTAAAGACAGATTCACTCTCCTTCTCCTCAAATCTTTCCTTTTTTTCAAACTTGCCTTTTACTGTCAAAGGTACGACCTAGATTCATAATGTTGGTGCCATTCTTGACTGTTCACATTTATTTACTCCCACATAGATAATCAATTGCCAAAACTGTCATTTCTCTAATATGCTTTTTCTTCTGTCCAGTCAGTCATCACCCTAGTTGAAACAGTCATAGTTACTTCTGTGATAAGCTCTTTTTTGGTCTTCTTACCTCAAACCTCTTCCCACTCCAATCTTTCTTCCCTTAAAGTTCCAAAATGATGATTCTAATGTCCAGAACTTATTGTTTCATAAACATACACGACAAATTCGAGTGTTTCCTTTTGCTTCCAGGAAAATAAATAAAATAAATTTTTTGACATTTATAATATTCATAATCTAGCTCCTTTTATAACTCTTCCCATTTTACTTATTCATTTTTCCATACCCTTCTTACAGCTTATTTCTTGTTCTTCATACAGAAGACTCTACCTCCCATTTCTCTGCCTTTGCAGTCTATGTTGAACTTGAAATGCACTTTTTATTAACAAAAAACATTTTGGAATCCTAGATATCCTTCAAGACTACTCAAGTGGGATCTTCTTCATAAAGCCTTTCACAACCCAAGTCAATCCCTCAATTGCCAGGTTATTCACTCACCAAATGACTTCTTACTAATTTTTACATATTCTGCATATATTTATATATGTTTATGTTGTCTTCCACATTAAAATGTAAAGTCTTGAAATGAAGGAGCATTCATCTATTTGCATATCCCCAGTGTTGAACAAAGTGCTCAACAAAGAGTGAGCACTTCTTAAATCCTTATTGATCAATTGATCCATACAGTCTGCATATGTAGATACTTCTTTTGAATAGTTATACACCATCAGGATTTTGGAACGTGACAAAATCCACACAGTGTGCAGAGAAGAACATTTGGAGGACATCAACATTCACAATGTGATCTTCTACACCTTGGACACTGATATATTTATCACAATATAGTATACTTTTGATGAATATTTACCTTATTTTGGGCATTATTGTATGTTCATTATGGAGAGTGGCTGAATAGTATTATTTCTGTTGTGTCCTTCTAGGAATTCTAAATGATTTTTGAGTTATGCATAAAAGATCCTTTTTTAGAAAAGATATTTTACTACCAAATCTAATGTGATTTCATCCTCACAATCAACAATAAAAAGAGTACAATATAATAGTTTATTTTCTACATCTTTCAGTTAATTATGAAAATGATAAAGATATGGTCTAGTAATGAATATTTATAGTAAAAGTCTACTTGTCTCCTCTTAGTACTTTTACTAAGGATTTCACTTATATGTGTAGATGCCAGATAAAAATAGTATATTGATGAGAGAGTAGATATATAAATTTGTAAGTATGGATATGTTTTCTTGAGTTCTCTTTTTTGGGGGAGGGGAACAGGTATATTACAAGGTCTCAGGTTTGGTTTCAGTTATTAAAATGTGTTTGCCTCTTTCAGATGCATTGAGTAGTGATCCGTTGGTGCTTTCATAATTGTCATTCCCCTAGCATGTATCTATTCTGTATGTATTTGGTCTAATCAGGATATATTTTCTATTTTTGTTTACTTTGAATCTGTTTCTGCCTTTTATATACTTTTAATTGGTGGCATGAGATTTGCATGTTTGGGGGCTTCATAATTGTTGATGCTGAAAGTATTTGTTATAGTAATCTTTACAGGTCTTTTCTGTTTTTTTTTTTCTTTTATTTGAATTCTTCCTTTTCTCTTCATCTTTAAATGTCTTATGGATAACTTTGCTTAGTTGGACCTCTTGCTAGTCTTCCTCTAACATGCTTTTGCTCTTCATTTTTTTTTTTTTTGTATTCTGAGTTAACACTGTTCATATGCTTCCATCATCCATCTCTAAAATTATACCCCTACACACAGTTATCTATACCTAAAAAATATACATATGTTATATGTATGTAGATAGTTATATGCACACATATGTATACACACACACACACATATATATACATACATTATAAACCAAATTGTTGTAACTATTACAAGCTAAAGTAGATTTAAACATAATGTTTTTCATTTGGAAATTTGACTTCTTATATTGAAGTGGAAGTGAGACATAAGATGTTTCTGCTTACAAGCAAACATTTTTATTTGGTTGAATTTTGGTTTAATTTATCTTTTTTAGTCTATCATATTTACATATATATGCAAATATATTTTATACATATACATACATATATGTGTGCCCATAATTTTCTTTTGCTTTTTAATTATTTTGGGGAAGATCAGGTAGTTTATAGAATATATAATAACATTAGAAATGCCAAATTGGGTTAAACCCATCTCAATATACAGTCTATATCTGACAACCAAAGTGGGAAAAATGGGAAAGCACCATGCCCTTTCTATTGCTATATAGATCCTGTCTTATCACTTGGCACCTTTTCCTACTCCAAAACATTAACATGTTAAATTTTAATTAGATTGCTGCTATCAATTTGTATTATAGATATAGCTCACTTCATTTAGATTTTGACAGCTGTCCTCCTATAATGATCAACTTAACTACTTATTTCCACATAAACCTTAAACACAAGTTTAATCAGTTAATAAATTAAATTGCAGAAAGTAAAATTAGAAATTCCTTAACTTTTTGGTACTATTTAGTTATTAAAGAATGGAAACACTCATCTATATCATTCCTCATCTAACTTTCATATGTCCACATTTGGAAATCCAGTAGACCATTAGATATCATACCTTACTTTACTGTAAAGTTGTAAAGGAGAAAATCATTAGCTAAAATTTTAATTACTCTTTGTTCTCTTGCCAATTATTTTCAGATCTTCTAGTTATCCATGCTTGAATGCGAAGCCATTAAGTTTTATTTTGTTTTTAACCTGGGCCGCTGATTTCATTGGGATATACGATATCAACTGAGGAAACACTTTCTACTTCAGTAATCCAAAATAGTACTGTTCTCCAACTTACAATTATAGACAGTTGCCTATAGTACTGATTGGTTAAGTGACACGATTAGCATCATGTGGTTAGTTTAACTCTCAAATATAACTTGCACACAGGTATTCCTGACTTAAAGACTTTTTCTCTGCTATCATCCAGTTCCTCACAGGAAGTTAATAACAATAATAAATAAAGTCATGAAAATATTATTAGCACATTTAACATAAACATTTTCCAAATTAATTTGACAATAGTATCTTTAAAACAGAATTCAATTCTAAACAATGTCTCTGTGTGGTTTAACAGATGCTACAAACCTTACCATTTCTCCACTGAATCCTCATGTCATCAAGTCACACTTGCTAGTTTTGCACTGTGAGATAGAGTGTGATTCCCATTTGAAGCACAGTTTGAAGTTATCTTGGAGCAAAGATGAGGAAGCACTTGAAGCTAATGGAACTGAAGATCTCAGGTAATCAATGGGGATATATCCTATAGTAAATGTAACTTACACAGAAGGTAAGAAGCCTTGCACTTTGGGGGGAAATTTGAAAGATATAATATCATTATTTAAAAAAAAAGATGAAAAAAATCCTAAAATATTTCATTTAACTCCTTCCAGATCCATTTGCAGAAAAGTAACATGTGTATGTGTATGTGTATGTGTATATGTATGTATGTATGTATAATATATATATATTATCTTAGTTTGGGTGTAGATTTCTGAATTAGAAAAGAGTTATTTGACATAGTCTATCAACTATGAGAAAGCCTACATATTGAGCCTTAGAAGAAGCCATAACTTAGACATCTGAAGGGATAGAAGAACATTTGTCAAAGAACAAAAACAAATAAGAAATACTTAACCCCCTCCAAGTACTTCAGAGTAGACAAGAATATATATAAAATGTTTAATAAAACCCAAAAATTTTTAGTGAGAAGACTTAGCCCCTTTTTCATTCTTAATCCTCTCCGAGGTTTCTTTGTCAACATTGATGATATGTTTCTTCGTCTGGAGAATCTGGAATGAGAAAATTTTTATTGTTGTTGTTGTTGAGCATGAATATTTCAGGGATGAAATAGAATATGTTGAAAGCAATATTGGTCTTTTTTCCTCCAATTTCTGAAGAAGTATTTGAGCACTGAGATTGAAGACAGGAGACCTTCATTCACATCACAGCTCTGTTATATTTCCTAGAGGTCTGTAGGTGGCACAGTGGATAAAGTATTGTTTTTGGATTTTGGAACACTTGAAATCAGATCTTGCCTGAGACACTTGTATTACCCCGGGCAAGTTATATGACTTTAATCAGCCTCAATTTCTTCACTTATAAAATGAGATTAAAATTGCCTCTACTGCACAGAGTTATTTTGAATAGCAAATGAGTTGCTAAACAAAAAATACCAGATATAAAAGGCAAGCAATTCTCTTTTCTCTCATGCTTTTTTCGTGCTTTTCTCCATCATCATCATCGTCGTCATCATTGTCATCATCTTCATATTCTGCTGCTCCTCATTATTTTCATCTTCTTGTTGCTAATCAGTAGTATCTGAATATTTTGGATTCTCTTTGGAATTTTCTTGGCAAGATATTGGAGTGGCTGGCCATTTCTTTTTCCAACTCATTTTACTGTTGAGAAAAACAGGCCTAAGTGACTTGTTCAGAGTCCTATAGGTAATAAGTTTCTGAAGCCAAATTTCCACTCAGGTCTCTTGACTGAGGAGTTCCTCACTCCAAGACTGGGTTTTACCTATTGCATACCTAGCCAACCTAAAATTTCTCCAATGTAAAAGTTTAGGATAGACTAGATGGTCTCTGTGGTCCTTCCACCTTTTAATCTATCATTTTTCTTTGGAATGTCATAATTTTCATTTTAAAATGTAAGCATATTCCTCTTGATATATAAGTAACAGTATGCATACACTGAGGTCTATTATTGTAAGTGAAAGAATCCTAAGGAAAAATAAAATATCATTTTTAGGTGACATTTACAAGTGAGAAGAGAAATACATAAGATTTCTTTGGTACTTTTTGCATATTTTAATTTAAAAAATAATAAAACCAGCCAATTTTTTGCTGAAGGAATTGGATTTTTAAAGTTTTTTTTTTTTCACAGTATATAGTACTGTGAAACTTTTATTATAACTTACCAAACATTCTGATTAGGGTATAAAAAATCATAGCAATCACATATGTTCTAAGAATATATTAAGAATTTTAGTTGGAGCAAGAGTGTGGAAAGAATTAAAATCATCCTCAAATGAATCACGTCCAAAATCAAGCCCATCCTTTTCCCTCTTAAAAATCTGCTTCTCCTCTAAACATTCCCTTTTATTTGTACAATTTCACAATCCTCAGAGTAATCTGATGCTTCCCACTGCCTCACACTACCCAATATCCTACTGGCTTCTAAGACTTGTTGAGAAAGCTGGGTGGTAGAGTAGATAGAACAATGAAGCTGGAGTAAAGATGACCTGAGTTTGAAAGCTTCCTTAAATACTAACTCTAACTCTGGACAAGTTATTCAACTCTCAGTCTCAATTTCCTCATTTTAAAAATAAAGATAACTCACTGAATTGTTACATAGATCAAATGAGATAGCTGAACCCTTTGCAAACCCTGAAGTGCCTAAATTAGAGAAGAAAATTGGAGCAGTGGATAGAACTGACTTTGGAGTATGAAGATTTGAGTTCTAGTCTTACCACTGTCATATATAACTATGTGAACCTGGGCATATCACTTCTATTCTTGATAGTCTAAAGTCTTCCCTTTGTCTATAAGCTTCAGAAAAGTTAGTGACCTGAATTAATAAATGTAGTTATTTCATATATGAATTACTGATGTTGACTAAATTATATATTTAGTCCAATTACAAGTCACAGATGTCAGTTATTATTGTTATTCTTAATCGATTCCATGTTAAAAATTTTTACTATATTATCTTTGTTTTCTCGAGTTTCAGAAAACAAGGTGACCCTCTTTGCTAGATTAGACTCTCTCTAACTGTATAAATGACAAATCATGCCTGTCTGATGTCTCATTAATTGATCAACTCTTTCTCATCTCTATATTCTTCATTTTTACTTTCCTTGCCCACTTTTTTCCAAAGTGCTAAAATCTTTAAGATTAAAACAACATTTCTCAAATTCTCATCCTCTATCATTCCCCTCCTTTAAAGACAAGTTTATAGAAAAAGCAAAGGAAGCTTTCATTTCCGCAGCTTCTTTACCATTCATTCATTTCTGAAGCCTCTAACCTTTGGTTTTATCTATCTTCAGTACTGAAACTAGTCTCTTCAAGTTTAATAATGGACTCCTTACTGTGAAATCCAGTAGCCTTTTCAAAGTCCTTCTTAAAACGTTGCTCAAATATTAATTATTTTTGACTAGTGTCTCCTTTTTTATTTTTAACCTTCCTTTCTATTATACTAGTTTTCTTTAATTCACCCAACCTTTGCTCATCATTCACTTTTCCTGGTTTCTTTTCTTCATTTTCCTCTCCAGATAAAATCATTCAAAATTTTGTATTTTTTCTTTTTTCTCTCTCTTCTTAACCTTCTCCAGTTCTCAGTATTCAATGTTTATGTTGCCTCTATGCAACTAAGATTAATATTCTAACCACTCTTACCAGCGGTTCCAAGGAATTGTAGTATAGTAAAGTACTATAGTATTATATTGCTTTACTGTAGTATAGTACAGCAGTTACATCCCAGAGAAACTCTTGGTAGAGGGGCTAAGCCAGGGATAGGGTAACCAATAGGCTTCAAACTTTCCAGTTGGGTTGGGGGGGATGTTTGCCCCAACCATTTGAAGACTTCTTTTAGCAGAATAGGTGAATGAAAACAGTTTGTTCCAATGGCCATGAAAAGAGCTGAAACAAGAAGTGGGGAGTGCCTAGGCATTTGTCAGACATTGAAGAAACCTATGGCCATCCACTGCATCCTGGTCCATCTTTAATTATCCTGATTTTTGTACTGATACTGGAATTACACGACTTTGGGAAAGAGAATAAAATTCATAGTCACGTATAATTCTGCCTCACTACAAACAAATTCATCATCTTGTGATGTGAAGGGTCCTCTTCAAAAATTAAGGATGAACAACAACAGCCCTGTTGAAGATTGACTGACCTTCTTATTTCTAATCTGGGAAATTTCCTAATATTACAATGTTTTTCTAACTGCTTACAACAGATCTTCAACTAGGTTTTGTTTTGATACCTCAAATTCAATATATATATGAAATTAAACTCATTATAATTATCATTCCTACTCAAGCACATTCCTCTTCTTAATTTCCCTATGGTAATTTTCTAACCACTTTCTCAGTCATTCCATATTAAATCTATGGTTTCATCCTTGGCTATTCCTTTTGCCTTTCCCCACATGTCCAAGGAATTTGAAACTTTCCCTATTGTTTTTATTATACTTGTCTGAAACTTTCCCTTTAAACAACAGATATCTCAACTCCAGTTTCCATTGCTTGTTGTCTTTACTTGTTATCTGAATTAATTCAATAGCCACAAATTGGCCTCCAGATTTCATACCTTTCTCTTTTTTAATCCTCTTTTCTTCACATGACTCTCAAAATATTCACATAACTTCTCAGTTTCAAAATCTGTTCTCTATTGCTAACTGAATAAAATATAGGATCCATATTCAAACCGTCCTCAATAGGACTTCAGCCTACCTTACTAGCCACATCTCAGGCTATCTTCCTGTATAGATTATGCTCTAATAAAACTGGATTACCAACTATTCTCTGAAATTGTCTTTAATTCCTTCATCTTTTTTTCTGCACTATTCTTTTCTTCTGGAGAGGAAACTGACTATTCTAATGGAGAGATTTCATCAAATCATATTCAGGAAATTAGAGCATTTATTTATGGATATTTGTTTTTCTTTTCCTTTTTTTGGTAATTGCTCTTTTTTTTTTTTTTAAAGCCGGATAGCTATTGATGGAGACAAACTTACTATTTCAAATGTCACTTTAGAGGATGAAGGATTGTATTCCTGCCATGTTAATACTGCACTTGATAGAGTGGAGGCAACAACTCAAGTAACCATTCTTGGTAAGTCATTCTTTATTGGTTTATCATAAGAGAAAATATATTATCTACCTCTATTCTTGTTTAAAGTCTTTTCTTAACAATTAGATCTAAAATGCTAGCTTCCTGGATCTGTTAAGCTTTATTTCCTCTTTTTTTTTCTTGTTATGAAGTCAGCATATGATTAAGCATTTTTACACTTGCACATTTGATTTTGAGCTTATTGCACATAGTATGGAACAGTGGGTCAAAGAATCTTTGGAATACAGATTAAGCTTTGGAAAGGATTTTAAGGACATTTCAACCCTTTCATTTTTACAAATGAGACTAGACAAGTTGTGTGTTTATCCTGAGGTCATATAGATAATAATCCTTCACAAAGATCATAAAATAACAATCACATAATTGGAAAAGAATTAAAGAGCCACTTACACTGACCTCATTTCTACAGATTAGCATACTGAGGCCCATCCAAACTATGTGGTGTAGAACAGACATATAAACATAGCCTTTCTGACTCTAAATCCTGCAAAGGCCTTTAGTGGTTAAAGTTGATACTCATGTCCAGGAGGACAAAGGAAATTGGAATTATTTGTCAAGTTTCATATTTATGAGGACTTTCTATAGAAACAGAATGGATTAGTTAAAATCTTGACTCTATTAGTATCTTTTTTAACTTGATTATTTAACCTACCTCCAATTTCTTTTTTCTGTAAAATGATTGGTTGAACTAACTAGACAATTTCTTAGGTCTCTTATAGTAATAAATTGTTTATCCTAAAAGATCTATACAATTCCCTACCTCAATTTACTCACATACTTTATCCCCAGATATAAACAAAAGTTGATTGATTTTTCTCCATGTAATTCCTGCTAAATATACAAATCAAGAGATCCATAAAATCATAATTGTCACTCACATTAATCAACCTATTTCTTTTCTTTTTATTTTTTTCATAAAAAAAAAAAACAAAACTAAATTACCAGGTTCAGGATATGAATATTTTATTTCTGAATATCTAAAAAAAAATTGTTTAACATATTTATCTATAAATAAATACATATATACATATTTGAACTATTTTAATCTTTTATAATTATAATTGTATAATTATAGTTGTAATTATGCAGTAAAATTATAATTATATATCATAGTTCTTCATGAGTTTATACTGTGATATAGGCTACATTTATTAAATTTATTTTTTCTAAGAAAATTTCAAAAATTAACAAAATATGCTTTAACTTTTCCCCATAAACATATGACAGTTCATGGAAAATTGGATCATATATTCAGAGGCAGCTTTCCTTTTAATTCTTTGTATGCAAGTGCATCTATCTTAGTTTCATTCTATTCTCTTTACATAAGATTTAATCTCAGATGTATACTCTACTCTAGTGAACACTTAGATTACACATATATAGTGTTTGCAGAATTGGAGGCAGTGAAGGGCAGAAGAAAGACAATTTGGCGTCGGAGGACAAATTTCTGATTTTGAGCACTTCTACTTATAACCTTTGTGACCTAAA
The DNA here is from genome assembly GCF_016432865.1 of Antechinus flavipes. Lineage (NCBI taxonomy): Eukaryota > Metazoa > Chordata > Mammalia > Dasyuromorphia > Dasyuridae > Antechinus > Antechinus flavipes. Next base: position 37,059,211 of record NC_067398.1, read on the forward strand.
TCACTTTTCTGAGCTTGAACTTGCTTTTCTTTACAATGAGGGCTTAAATGAAATAACTGCAAAGGTCAAATATGAATTTATCATATTGTGATTCCAAATTAAACATTTGTAAAGATTATCAAAATGTAAAGAAGTGATAACTTCCTTTTTGCCCCTAAGATAATAGAGGGTTGAAATCTCATCATTGGTCACATTTTGAGAATCTATCACGTGTGTGTATTTGTATATATATATATATGTGAATTTACAAATTTATATACATACACATAGATACATATACATATATGTGTGTATATATGCATATTATATATAAACACATATACATATATTTATGTACTTATTTCTTTAATTTTTGAAAATAACTTGTGTCAAGGACTTAGTACATTTTATTTTCTTTCTTTCTGATATATGTATAAAATAGATACTTAAGTGTCTCAATAAACAGAGGGCTGAATTTGTAGATAGAAATATCTTTATTCAAATCTTGCTTCAGATACTTAACTAGCTGTGTGATTCTAGGCAAGTCTCTTAACTGATCTCATATTCAGTTTCTTTACTTGTAAACTGAGGAAAACAAGAGTTCTTACCTTCTAAGTTTGATGTGAGAATCGAATGAGGTAGCACATACACATGTATCTGCATATATCTGCATATAAATTTATATGTTGTGCTTGACAAACTGTATCACCTTTACCTATTAAAGTCAGTTAGAGTGTCAACTAGAATGGCTGCAGGGTGATATACTCTTCAAGGGGGAAAAAACAAAAAAACAAAAAACAAAAACATTTCTTGAAGCCCTTCTAATAAATCCAAGAGGAATAGTCATGTATTTCAGTGAAGGGAAAATCCATAACAATGAAGTAGCATGACACTGAAATAGTGAGGTAGAAGGGTTTCAGGACATTTAGGCCACAGGACATAACAAGTTGATCTCAGAGCCATGAAGACCAGTGTTCAATCCTTGTCTCTAATATATATTGACTGAGGAAATCATCACCTCAAGGTGATCTAAGAAACTCTCCAAGCATGTAAGCTGCTGTCAGTACATTGGTAGAAGTTTGACTAACCCTATTTGGCTTGATATACAATAGATTCTTAATAGATGTTTATTGATTGATTTTTATTCATCCAGGAACTCCTTATAACATGGAAATCACAGGTATAGTGCCTACCCTAAACTAGACTTATCCATGTACAGATTGTTTCCCCCCAATAAAATGTAAATTTCTTAGGGACAGGGGCATTTTCTTTTTTTAGTCTATTTCTGTTTCTTTCTCAGGCTCTCTCAACATACATAATGGGGCAACATATATTAATTAGGATTGAAACTCACCAACTCACTCATTGAAAGAAAAGACCTTTTAATAATTTATAATTTGTCATATTTTTTTTCATTTTCTGAAAATCCAAATCCTTTTCTGTGATGACCGCATATTTTAAAATCATCTGGAGTCAGGTTAAGAGAAAATCTTCAATCTTTATTCTTTGTGGAGGTGAAGGGGGGTTGCGATAGCCCTGTAAGTAGCTGCGATAAGAAGCCAGCAGTCTCTCCCCACCTCTTTTCCTGCCCCTCTGCCTTCACCACCCAAATCGTCATTTCCTATACAACACATCAGGACTTGCACAAAGAGTGGGCGGGGGCCATTCTTTCTCCAAGCATATTTATTAATAGAGTATGGTCCAATTACTGTTTAGCCTCACATCCTTGGGATCTCAGTGCATCAACTCAAGCTTCAGTCCATTATACTTTTCTTTTTCTCTGAGGCAATTAAGTGACTTGCCCAGGGTCACACAGCTAGGAAGTGTTAAGTGTTTGAGACCAGATTTGAACTCAAGTCCTCCTGACTTCAGGGCTAGTGCTCTATCCACTGCACCACCCAACTGCCCCTGGAATCCTTATTTCTCATAATAAAAGAACACACACACACACACACACACACACACACACACATAAACAAACACACACACCCCCTTATTACTCTGTTGTAATGTATTTTATTTTCTTTACATTATTATCCAGATGTTCCTGATCCACCACAAAATCTCTATCTCTCTGAAAGGCAGAACAGGAGTGTGCGGTTGACTTGGGAAGCTGGAGATAGCCACAACAGTATCATAACTGGTAGAAAATACTTCAATAATTAAAATTTTTCATTATATCTCATTATGAAAAAGTTTTTTAAAAATATTGTGAAGTTGCTCTTTACAATATTATATGATATAACTGATGAAACATTTTCAGCCTAACTTGTATATCATGCAGGATATAACATAATTAAATGTGCTTAAGTATATGTTTCTAATTATATAAAATATGCCTTTTTTTCCAAGAGTTCATTATAGAGTTTGAAGGCAATAAAGATGAGCCAGGAAAGTGGGCGGAATTGACTAAAATTCAAGGAAATGAAACGACAACCCTGTTATCATTGGCACCATATGTAAAATACCAGTTCCGAGTAATAGCGGTAAATGCTGTGGGAAAGAGCCTACCCAGTGAGCCTTCTGACTATCATGAAACTCCACCTGCAGGTAAAACAGATAATTTTCATTCTATATATCTTTTAGCTTAGCTTCATCCTATTAATTTAAGAGATACTTCATTAAAAGCCCTCTGAAGAGTCACACCATACACCACATACTGCACACTCTCTACCCCCTGCAAATTTCAAGAAACAGATTAGTTTATAACTTTAGTCTGTACCATTATTGTACAACTACTATTACACATCAAAGATACAAGGAGACATATTTTTCTTCTATATTGCCACCCAGATTTTGATTTTTCCCCTATCCTGAGAGATGTAGCAACACATATTATTCCTAGAAAATTAGACTACCTCCTAATTATTATATCCTAGAAAATACCTATTACTCTAAGCTGATTCTAAATGGCTTTTAGTAGTTAAGATTGGCATTCTGTTATATCCGGGAGGTCAAAGAGGATTAGAAACCTGCATAAGTGTGCCAAGCCAGGATAAGTAGAGCATGGCATTTTTGTAGGCACCAGTGCAGATTAAATGAGACATAGAAGTTAGGATTTAGCCAATCACTTTAACTATCTCTATTTATGTTTTCTTCCTCTGGCAAAGAGAGACTTTAGGTGACTATATCATTCATTTAAATTCTTTGGACATTTTTGTTAGTTCATTATGTTCAGAATATTCCACAATTCATGTTCTAGAACAACTCAAATTAGACGACTTAATCATGATTTATCAATGTGTAGGAAAGTAAGGGAAAATATTACACATTTCTTAGGACAGTAGAGATCCCCATAATCATGTCTATGATTCACATATATAAAGTACAATTTTAAATTGAAGTTGATTTATGTTTTTTTCAAAGTTTCCCCAAATACTCTCCCTTATCCTCTCAAAAAATGAACTTCCCAAAATAGAGCCTTAAATTTCTTTGAATTTTCCCTCCACCTAGAATAATTGGGTTGGGTGTGTTTGATGTACATTTTGTATAATCTCATAATCCCTGCTCCAACCCTCAGAACATTTACTTTTTTTTTTAACTTCAAATATGGAAGGTCTAAGTTTAAGACCCCTCTTTTGGGCATTTATTCTTAATGTGTTCTTTCCTAGCATGATTTCATGCTTTGTTCCACCAGTGCAGGATTCTCTATGTGAAATAACTACAATAGAAGGGTCAATCATCTGTGTAATCTATTTTACACTAAACTTGTTACATATCTGTAATGTTTGTGCATTTTCCATTTTTTACATAAAAAGGCTGGCATTTGAAAGGAGTCATTCTGTATTGTCTGCTTGGTTTTCCATTTGAATTGCCTGCTCACTTCCCATTGTTTTGTGGGTTCTCCCCAAGGTGATTTATTGTACTAAGTCAACTGTTAGGAAAATAATCACCCTGTCTTTTTTGAATTAATAACGTTAAGCACCACTTTGGAGCAAGGATTTTTAACCTTTGTGTGTGTGTGTGTGTGTGTGTGTGTGTGTGTGTGTGTGTGTTGGACCCCTTTGGCAATCTCATGAAAGCTAATAACTTCTCTGAATAATGTTATTAAATGCAGAAAATAAAATGCATAGCATTAAAAAGGGAACCAATTATATCAAAAATAATTACTTGTTTTTCATACACACATATGAATGTATGTGTGTAATTGGAATAATTTATTGTATCAAGTTAGAAGGGTTTTTATTAGTTTGCTTGTTTTCTTTATTTTTCAAGCAAATGTGGAATATTTTGGAAACATTTTCTTCAATATAATAAATCAAAATGAAAAATTATAGGTGAAATTATGTTTAAAAATGTGGAATAATTAGAAATAATAAAGATAGCTTTTTGTTAATAAGTTATTTTTATTTTATTTTAATAAATTATGGTAAGTTTGAGGTGATTCTTATATAGATTATCAAATGATGAATGAAAAGATAATTTTAAGTCTATGTAATTTTCTAGCTCCAGATAAGAACCCAGAAAACATAAGAGTTGAAGCTTCTCAACCCAAGGAAATGTTTATCAAATGGGAGGTAAATATGATTATTTCTTTTTAGTTTATTATTGTTTGTTTCTTTTTGTCTTTTAAGACACTGAAAACTAAAGAGCATATTGATAATTCTGGTGGAGTGACTGAGTGCTCCTATCTACTCTCAATGGAGCAGCCAGATGGCAGAGTGGATAGAGCATCAGGTCTGAGGTCAGAATGACTCATCTTCCTGAATTCAAATCTGGCCTTAGACACTTACTAGTTGGGTAATTCTGGGCCACTTACCTAACTCTGTTTCCCTCAGCTTTCTCATCTGTAAGAGAAGGAAATGGCAAAGTATTTCATTATCTTTGCCAAGAAAATCCCAAATGGGATTACAAAGATTTGGACACAACTGAAAAAACCAGCAGCAACAAAAGTTTATTCTGTATTTATTTTGTATACATTTATATGTAAACATGTTATATTTTTTAGAATAAGATCACACAGCTTGAGATCAAGTTATTGTCTAATTTTTTATCCTTGTACTCATGATTTTAGCACATGGCAGAACTTGAGAAATATGAGTTGGATAACTGATCAATCAATTAACCAAAACCACAAAATATTCATATTCTGGAGTATACAAATAGTCCCTGACATCAAACATTTTATAATCACTTGGTGGGATAGAGGGAGGAACACAATATATACAATATATAGCATAAAGGAAAAGGAATTTGGTGGAGAATTAAGGAAATCTGAGAGGATATGACTCCTGAATTGAGAGATGTTAAAGATTCTATAAGGTAGATATGAGAAAGGAGAAAGTTTTCAAAGGAGCTTGTGCAAAAAAAAAAAACAGGGTGGAAGATAAAGTCATATTTGAAAAACAAAGACAAAACAGCTTTGTTAAAAACACACAAAGAGGATTAATATAAATAGGGAAAGATATAGAGCCAAAATGTGAAGGGCATTAGGTGCTAGACAATATTGTTGAAGTTATATCTGATGGAAAAGAAACTGGAGGAAGGTAGATCAATTAGATAGCTATTGAAACAATACAGACAAAGTAATGGGGGCTTGCACTAAAGCGATAACTGCATCATTAGAGAGTATAAGAGAAGAAATACCATTTAGATAAAAAAAAAAGAATTGACAATTGGATATGAGGGTTGATAGAGACTAGAGAGTGAAGAACTGAGAATAAAACTTTGTAAACTTATATTATACTAACTATCTTACCAGTTTGGAACAGAGGCATAAACTTTTTCCCATGACCATATAGGAAATATCTCAAATCACTCAGTATCATATGACAAAATACAGTCACTTATCTCTAGACAAAAAAAAAAAATAGAATTATCCTTAAATATGAAATTATATAGATTTTAAAGAAAAAAATTATAATTTTCATTAAAGATTACTACTTTATTTCTTAACCCACTATCTTAACCCTCTAAGCATTTTTTTCAAAGCCATTAACCAGACAATTTAAAAAAAAATAAAAAGAAAAAAAAATACTATGAAAACCACCAAGCTTCTTATTTCAGAAGGAAAGTTGGTCAGATTCCCAAATGATATGGAATACTTCCACAAGAGATATCAATCAATCAATAATAGGACCTTAGGTGAACTGGCAGTCATGCCTCTTAAACTCAGGTGAGAAAATTAGCTGATTGTTGTAGGTATTTTCAAATTAGATCATGGTGAATCTGGGATAAGTGGACTTCTCGTTCTTCCATTAGGGCCCTTCACTCCTGGCTCTTTATTCACATTCCCAGAGTGAGTTCAATCCTGAATAACATTAAAAGGATAAGAAAGAAACATCTCAGAAAGAAACCAGTCTCTATCTCAATCCAAAGGAAAAGAAAAGGGAGTAAAATGAACAAGTATTTATTAAATGTCTACCATGTGCAGACACTGTGCTAGAATTTCACACTAGAATGAAGCAGATGATGGAGAAGTGAAAATAAAATTTCTTCAACACAAGTGAAAATTCTACTTTTCTGAGTGAAAACTACTTGATGATTGACTCAAGGCATAAGACCTTCTTAAGTGGGATCAGACAAAATATCATCAGACATAAAACACAAAATACACACAAACTATGGTCCCTAAAACAATGGAGATTCTCTTTGAAAACCAGGCAAATTGTCTTTAGATCTCTGCTTAAAAAAGAGAACCTGAAATTTCTCATAGTGAATTCCTACTATAATTTCATACCTATCACAAAATTGAATGCTATTTTCAATTACAGATTAAAGAAAACAAAAGCTGCACATCTTCTGAGAATTAAGCTCTTCCATTGACCAGACACCATTACACTGGTATCCACTAGATATGAAGCTCTCTTTTTCAGTATCATTTATTAATGTTTTAAATGAACATAGAGGGGATCTCCTTTTCTATATTTTGAACATATTTAATTAGTAATCATTGTAGGGAATCTTCTGACTCTTGGCTCCAAAGCAAGTTCACCATCATAGAGTTCTATAATGTACTGGGCTACTTCTCTATGTATTCTCTATGTATACACACAAATAGATACATATTTCCAAATATTATTTTAAAAATATTTGTGAACTTTGCCTTTTAACAGCTGTTGATCTGAGTTATAATTTCAAAATTAAATGAGAATTTTATAACATAAAGATTAATGAGCATTTTTTCCATTCTCTAGTTTCAGTATGCCATATTGTATCAGGACTTAGAAAGTAATAAAAATTAAATATTTCCAATTTGGATATTTTTTTAAAAATGCTTTAAAATGTGACTTATTCCCTGGATTGTGCTGAGAGTAGCACAGCAGATGTTATTCCTTCTTGACAAGAGCTTAAATTGTATATTTGAAACCTTAGCTTTCTTTAATTCCTTTAGAGTATGTCTCAGTCCAGCACTAATCTCACCCAACTGTTAAAAGTCTGAAGAGTGGAAATTCTAATTAGTCAGATTGCAATATTTGTAGTAATATGATAGTTTGTTGGGAAAGCAAAATGTTTTGTAAACCTTATGTCACTAATCCTAATCATTCCTCTTAGGTAGTTAGTATTTTCATTCTTGGATTATCTATATAGAAACATTCTCAGAACTTGATCAACAGGATCTACAGTCACAAAAAGAAGAAGCAATTAGGAAAGTTAAAGAGTTTTTAGTCTCCTCCCTTGGTCAGATTTTTCAGAATTGGAAGGATCTCAAGGCTTTAGAATCCAAATCCATACTTAAACACCATCCCACCTCCATGAGTGAATGGTCATTCAGATAACATGAGCAATGATATTTATTTTGAAGTAGTCTTTTCTACTTTTGGCAATCTAATTATAAGCAATTTTTATCACTTATATTAAATCAAAGATTACCTCTTCTACTCCAAGTTGTGTCTTCAATGTCCCAGCAGAACCAGAGTAAATTCTTTCTTTATACTCAGCTTTCAAATGGTTACTATAGACCCTCTTACTCTTGTTTTCCAAGCTCGACATTTCTAATACCTTCAACTATCTTCATCATTTGGGTCTTTCTTCTCTATTTGAGCTTAATTAATCCTACCTATTTTGAAAATTGATCCCAGTAATGCATCAGCTGCAGTCTAATCTAGATAGAGTACAGGAAATCTCTCATAATATTTCATTCTGTTTCTGATAGGCTAAGACTGTATTAGCTTATTTTGATTATCTTATCAATTCATATTAACTTTCTGTATATAAAACATGTGTTGGCTCCCTGGGCAGAGTTCTTGGAGACAGTACTTGGAGCCTGAGTTCTGCCTTAGATACTTTTTGTTTGTGATTTCAGACAAGCCACTTCACCTTTCTAATTTTCCCTCTGTAAAATGGGTATAATAATAGAATCTGCTTATAGCATACTTGTGAGGATCAAATTAAAAAAAAAACAATATAATACTGTAACAGGCTTTAAAATCTTACATGTAAATGCTAGCTATTATAATTAATATTAATAATAATTACATGGTGTAGTATATACAGTCCCAGGTCTGGAGTCAGAAAAATCTTACTTTGTTTCTATTTTCTTAACTATGAAGTAGGGATGATAATAGAATTTGTCTTTCAGAGTTATTATGAGGACCAAATGGAATAATTTTGGTAAAGCATTAAAGCTAGCTATTAAATGCTAGCTATTGTTAATTTTAATAAGTATTACTAATAATACCGTTATAGTAATATTGATGATGACATTCATGGATATGATTTCTAAAGTTTATTGCCTGTCTTTTACTTTTATAGCTGAGTATTTGAACCCAAAGATATGACTTTGAATTATACCTTTGAGTCTTAGTCCCTTGCTTTAACCTGCCTGGTGCATTTTGGGTCACGCTTCATGGTCACATTCTTTCTCAGTTTAAACTTGTATGACAACTGGATATATACCAGCTATATTTTCATTAATATCACTGAAAAATTTTAAACAGCACAGTATGAAGTATATATCCTAAGTTGCTACCACAATGGAAACCACTTACTAAGTTGAATTTGACATAATAATGACAGTATCTTGAGTCTGGATATCCAACCAAATATACCCAATTTTAAAATTATTTATAATTAAATACTATTTTTTTCTATATTTATAATTGTTAACTCCTTGAGTATAGGTGCTATTTGGTTTTCATATTGTATCCCTACTACCATGAATCTTGCCATGTTAGCTGTTTAATGAATGCTTATTGACTGAACTGATTAAGATAGATCTGTTTACTACACCATCTTCTATATATTCCATCTTTAAATAAGAAATAAAAATTCATAACATCATTATAGAGTGAAAAGCATACTAGTCAAAAGATCTTATTTCCTATCTTTGATGGTTATTGCCTGTGTGACGTCAGAGAATTCCCTAAACAAGTTGAAACACAATTTTCTCTTCTGTAAAGTGAGGGGACTGGGCCAGTGAGGTTCTTAGACTTTATATAGATCCTATGCCTTCAAAAAAATATATATATATATACATATATACATAGATATATATATATATCTGCCATTAATAGTCTAGAAGAGGCTAAATGCAAGAAAATGTGAAGTCAAATGAATAATTATAAAGTTAATGGTAAAAAGTTGTGTTGGATTTAATGGGATTTTTTAAATGAATCAGTCAATTGGAGAAATAGAAGATAATTAACATAAAATGATCATTTTCTCATTTTAGATTTAACAGACAAGAATGACATTTGACTTCAGCCTTTCAGGCAAGAATGTTGAATATTAAACATTATTTGACTGAAAATTAAATTTATGCTAAAATTTTAAAATTGCAATACAGCTTTTTTTTTTTTTTACCCACAGTTATCATTTAAATGATAATTTTTCAAATGCAATAGAATCTTGAATTACCACTCATTTTCAAGGGTCCTAAAAGTAGTAGTCATTGTTCCAATACATAAACTAATGAACATATTCCAATACATAAGCAAATGAACAGAAATATTCATTTGAAAATTTAGACAATTATACAATTTAATTAGACTATTTGCTTGCTAAATAATTAGGATTTAACAGGATGATACTCATACTCCTTTGGAACTCCATCACTGAACTATTTTCAAAAGTCTGGTGTTTTTACTTTAAAGAGACCAAAAAGATTTAAAATGTCAAGAAATATTGAGTTCCACAACTCATATTAGTATATAACATTGGTCAAATAACAACCCGAAAGGCCTGAATTTCTCTATCTGTATTGAGAATTTAATGAGAATTTCTGTCTAATTTGCAAAGAGATTGTGGGAAGTGTATTATTGTCATGTCTTTTATATTCCCGATGCCATAGGAGAGCTCTCTGGCCAGAGGTTGGCCTTTCTCTTTGCTTCTCTCCCCCTATCCTTCCTTCCTAACTTTGATCTCTGGACTAGAAACTTACTGAAGAAAAAGGGTTGTAGAGCTATTATGAAAATACATTGAGTGCCAAATAACAAGCGTTATTATATCACCTGGAAAGAATAGGTTCAGCTAGCCCATAATGATACAATGAAGTTTGTTAATCTATATCTAGTTAGTTTGATAGATATAAAACTTGTATATAGATGTATGAAACATACAAATGCATATATATGTATATATATATATACATATATACACACATATACATTATTTAGAGTACACAATGCACATCTCTATATATCTTTATCTATACCCATAGATATATATCTATAAATCTATCTATCTATGTTCTAGAAAGTATGAACATCATCATGAGAGAGAAAATGACATAGGGCAAAATGTCATTCCTGTCATTGTTCTGAGATAAAGATATTTAAAATAATGGATTTTTGTTTGGATAAAAACTTTAAGCTCTCTAAAAAGCAACATTTATCTGTGCATTCCTGATTCCCTGATGAATTTATGCCATTTTTACACTCAGAAATTTCCTGGGGCAAAAATTCCCATTGAATACAAATAGAGACATTGCCAGGGGCAAATGCCAGCTCTGTTTTATCAATGAGCAAAATTATTCACTCAGTTGTAAACATAGGCTTAAAGTGATTTCTTTAAACTGTATTTAATTGAGATCATAGTTTTGATTCCTATTGAAACATAGTTGATGTCCTTAAAACATTTTGCTTGCTTAATTAGTAGGATCATAAAAAAATGCAACTCTGGGACAGCAAACTTCCATTACAATAGAATCATAGGTCTAGATTTCAAATTAGCCACAGAGGTCTTCTTCTTTTTCATTTTATGGAAGTGGAAACTGAGGTTGTCACTTACCCAAGGTTATAATAGGTGATATGTGCCAAAGGTAGGATTTGAACTGAGATCCTCTGACTCTAGTGAGCACTTTGCCTGTTTAATTTAATTCAGGTCATATCAATTCAATTCAATTCAAGTGTATTATGTGACTACTATATGGTAAATGATGTCTAAGAAACTACATACATACATAGAAGTGCATACATAAATACATAATACAAAAACATATGTGTACATATCTAGTTGTATATCTACTTATCTATATGCGTACATATCTAGTTGTATATCTACTTATCTATATGCGTATTTATTATAGCCCTGCTTTAAAGAACTATATATTCCCTAGCAAATCAACCTCAATAGTCACACAAATGATTCTCACATTTCATATTCTTTAAGTTTTGCAAAACACTTTAAGTACATGAACTCATTTGAACTTGGGGATATATTGTGATGAATGGAAAACAGTGCTAGATTTGAATTCAGAGGAAATTGGATTTAATGCCTGGGTCTTCTGTTTATTCTGCATGTGACTTGAGACAAAGGACCTCTCTGGGCCTCAATTATTTCATCTGTATAATGAGAGAATTGCATTGTCTTAGATTAATTGTGTCAAAGTTAAATAGAAACACATGTAACATATTGACTGAGAAAATCATAAATTCACATTATCTGTGTTGTATTTATTAATTTTGTCAATCAATTCCCAATTACATTTTAATTTGATCAAGGCCACATTTGGACTATGTGGGCCTTGAGCCTCTATTTTACAAATCTGGATTAAATAATTTCAAAAGTAAATGTGAAATCTTACTGATACAGAAACTATGGACCTATATTAACTACCTTATGGGATTTCTGCTACAATTTTATTTTCCTTTTTATTGTTTTCTTTTTTCTGGTTATACATGCATATTAATTTCTTAAATATGCATTTCTTTATGAATCATGTTAGGACAGAAAAATCAGAACAAAAGGGGAAAACCATGAGGGGGAAAAAAACAACAACAAAACAGAAGAAAAATGAAAAAATAAAAGGGAACAGCAAGTGTTGATTTACATTCAGTCTCTGTACGATTTTAAAAGATTAAAAATACAAAGTAATTTTCTGGAGTGTAGAACAAAAATTTTTGATGAAATCAGGGAAGTTCACTTTCATAAACAATACAGGATCCTGTAGATCCTAAAATATTATCTAGATCCAGAGGCCAGCTTTTCAGGATTATTATGATAAATACAATTTATGGATATTTCTTCCCAACCCAGAATTTGAAATGATGTAGTTGAATTTTATAACACAGGATATATATTTTAATATATTTTATTGAAATAGAACATATCAGCACCCTTTGCAAATGTATCTGTTGCTTTCATATTCTCATTTGTAATTGTTGGGCAATGCTATCTATCACATGAAGGCATATAATTGATTACAGAAAATTGAATAAAAATTTGTTTTTTATTTAGTCTTGCTCTTGTGAAATTATGTCTCTGTTTTAAAATTGAATTTTATTTTCCCTAGATGTGCTTTCAAACATATATTACATTAAAAAATAAATGTTCCCTTTAAACACACTCACAGATACATACACACACACACACACACACACACACACACACACTCACACTCACACACACATGTCAGCGTGCTGGAGATTTGCCTAGATCATTACTAAGGATGTGATTGCATTTATGGCATATAATGTAGAAGGTTAAAATAATTATAATGCAAATTAGTATTTTCAAAACTTCTGACTTCAAAGATAGGCAGTAGGAAAAACTAGGTTAACAAAAACTCTTCAGACTTAAAAGTTGCAGAAAAGGTGATTCTTGAATGTATTTTTTTCTTACTAAGCCATGTGGAAGGATGAATTAGATAGACTTTGGAAAGAAGGTAGCTAAAATCCTCTAGGGAATTATTTCAATAGCTAAATAAAGATGGTTGAAATTACATTTCTATGGCTGAGAATGGCTTCAGGGGATTTTAATTCCTAGCATAGGGAACCATGTGTTAGTACTGGAGCTCTATAAGTTAGAGGAAGAATTAAAAGTCTTAACTCTAGGGAAGAAAGGGAGAATTTTAAGATTAATAAATGGTAAAAGTTAGAGAGGGACCTAAATTGTTTTTTGCTATTCCTATTTCTTTTCTCTTAGTCTATTTGTTCATTATTTTTTCAATATAGGCAATATAGCTTTTGTTAGTATTGGGTTTTGTTTTGTTTTTTAGTTATGAGCTTTAATTGTATGGAAAATCATATTTAAATCAAGAAGTATATTTTTTATCACTTTTGGTTGAGTTAACCTCATCTATGGGAAGTTTGTTAGATCACAACATGATATCTTAAGCCAAGTTCTATAATGTACTTGATAGCAATTCACCCAAATTGGCAGGCGAAGTCCTTGAAAAAATATAGAAGAACCTTTGGAGGCTGAAGCCTTTGAAGTTTAAACTTTCAAAGTAAATGACTTTGAATTTACTTGTCTTCTGGAACTGTTTAAAAGTCAATCAAGGACAGCTATTAAGCACTTATTATGAACCTACTGTTTTTTCTAAGAAAACAAAACAGAAGATGGAAAATCCTTCCTTGGGGAATTTGTAATCTAATGAAAATACAAAATTACAACTGTTATATATAGGTATGTGAAAGTTACATTGAAAATATCCATTAAGAAAAGTATACATAAGTATCCAGAAGGCAAACTAGCAGTAAGAAGAGCTAGGAAAGCTTTCCCATAGAAAGTAGCACTTGAAGAGAGTCTAGAAGTAATTGATGGATATTAAAAAACTGAAATGAAGAGCCAATGGACTTCAGCCACAGGGTCAGCCAGTGTAAAGATTTGCTCATATATTTGAGAAACAAAGCAAAAACACAAGTTGATCAGTGCAGCCTGACAATAGAATGTATCAAAGATAGTAATGTATAAGGAAGGTATAAAATAAAGAGGCCAGATTGTGAAGAGAATAATTAATATTTAGAAATAGAGGTAATAGAGAGTCAGTTTATTGAATGGGGCCAGGAAGTAATCTAGTTAGAATTATACTTGAAGAAAATCTCTGGGAGTTGTGTATAGGGTGTATTGGTTTGGGGAGAGACAGAGCAAAGAGATCAATGAAAAAGATATTGCAATATCCCAGTAGAGAGATGATGAGAACCTAAAATAGAATTGAGGCTATATGAGTAGAAAGAAAGGGGACACATATGAGCAATAAGGTAAAAATAGAAAGAACATGTTCTGTCAGCATATTGGATAAGTAGGACCACTGAGAGTAAGGATTGGAGTTTGACTCGGAAGTTATGTACATGGATCTTTGGGTAAGGGTAGTAATGTTGGGAGACATAATGATACACATAAGAGCAGTGGGTTTGGGGAATGAATTTGTTTTGGACATACAATGATTCTGAGAAGCTAGTTTGTCAAAATGTCTAATAAATAGTTGGTTATGTGGGACTAGATACAAAGATTTGGAAATTGTTACTAAAAAGTTGTTAATTGAGCCCATCAGAGTCAATGAGATCACAAGTTAGAGAAAAAAAGAGAGAAAAATAGATCTGACAGAACTTTTGTTCAACATACCTTGTTGCTAGTTGTCTCAAAGTAATAAGCTATTAATTGAATTTCCTTTAATCATGTATACTTAAAAAAGTTATGTTTGAGCTTATTTAGAAAGTTCCCTAATAAAAAAAAAAAACCCTTTTACCCCCATATTCCTCACCTTGTGGAATTAAATGACTTTTTCAGGGACACATAGTCAATATGGCTCTGAGGCATTGAAAGTGAAACTTACTATCTTTTGAAGTTTACTTTTCTTTCTCTTTACCATACTTCCTAACTCTTAAAATGCAGTTTTGTAATTGTATCATCAAAGATGACAGTGCATTTCTTGATTCTTTTCATAGCCACTGAAATCCATGGAACGAAATGGACCAGGATTAGAATATCGAGTGTCATGGAGACAACAAGGAGTTCCTTCAGAATGGTCTGATGAATTGGCCACAGATAATACCTTACGAGTGATGACCTCATATGTCTTTACTCCTTATGATGTCAAAGTTCAGGCAATCAATCAACTTGGCTCTGGGCCTGAGCCTCAGACTATAACTGTGTATTCAGGAGAAGACTGTAAGTGACCTCTTTTCAAAACTAATTTGAAATATTCAATGCTATTTTAACATCATTAATAAGTGATAATTTACTGAATATCTATTTTGTCCAAAACATTGCCCTGATCACTGTATTCAAGGCACAAAAGTCAGACAATCAACAAGCTTACATTAAGTACTTACTTTATTTTAGATACTAGCAAAATGGATATAATCAGAAAGAAATACAGTCACAGTCCTAAAAGAAATTATGATAGGGGAAGAAACACATTGTTAAGAAACCAAAAAAAAAAAAAAAAAAAAAAAAGAAGTGTAATAGACCTTATTCTAAAACATTTGAAATCTAGTTGCAGAGGATACAAAATTAAAAAAAAAAAGATGCTATAGTATCTGCTGAGTACAATAATGTGCACAGAGTAAGTTATGCACACATATAGGAAAAGTTAGATGATTATTCATCTAACTTTTTGGGACAAATTGACGATTGAGTGAAAGAAAACCATTCTTTATCACTTAGACACAAAGATTACTTTTAATTATAACTTCTTAAAATACTTGGCATTTGTAACATTCTAATTTGGATTATATATATATATATATATGTGTGTGTATATATATATATATATATATATATGTATGTATGTATGTGTGTGTGTGTGCGTGTATATATATATATATATATATATATATATATATATATATCCCTCATAATTCCTGGTAGAGACTACTGTGTTTGAATTCAGAAGATTCAGATTCCAATTCACATTCCAACTGAATTTGCTACTTATATGATTTTATTCTATTCAATTAGCTCTTCTGGACCTCTTTGTCTTCATCTGTAATATCACTGGTTTTGTACTAAATGAACTCTAGTTCAAAATCTTTACAATCCTATCTTAGAGCAATATGGGGCAATTTCAAGTTTAGGCATCTGTGATGAAAGCCAAAATCTGTTTTATAATCCAATACATGGAATTATCTAAAGTTGAAGATGAAATATATGTTCTCAGCAGAAAAAGTTTTGTCTAAATAGTTTGGGAAATTAAACTTTTTACTTTTCAAAAATGTCAGTTTAAACATTTATTACATTTTTAATCTTGAGTAAATTATATTGTCAGCACCTTTTTAATGAAAATACTTTTTTAGGTGGTGTTCAAAAGAAAGAGAGCAAATTATCGACCTTTTAGACTGGAACTGATGGTCAGGATCCCAAGATAATACCTAATTATAATAACTCTAGTTCAGCATAGTTTTATAATAAGAAAAGAGCAGAATTTTCATCCTAGATGAGGCTTTCCTATTTAAACACTTATGGATATGGTAGTCTTGATGGGATAATAGATTTAAAATTTGAAAGACTTCAGAGACCACATAATATGGCCTCTTCATTTTATAGGAAAGAAAACTGAAGCCCCAAGAAGCTTAAATGATTTTGCCAATATCAGAGAAACAATAAATAGCAAAGATGCAATTTGAATTCAAGTTTCACAACTTCCAATTCATTCTTTTTTTCAAAGAATCAAACTTCCTTCCCATGTCTTTATTGATATCTGATTGCAAGATGATATTATTTTGATTAATAATCCTATTTTTACTTTTGGAGAAAAAGAAGGCAGCATTCTTCCATGTAATGATGTCTTAAAATTTCTGAGGTTGAAATTTTTCAGTCTTCTGGGTAAATTGTTTTATAGTGTAAAAGGTCTTTGTGTTTTGAGTTACATTTGGTTGTTAAAAAAAAAAGAGTTCACCTCTGACCCTCATTTTCAGTACTTGGCTGAGGGGGTACAATGGGAGGGGAGTGACTGACTCTGCTGGAAGACATAGGAGTCTGGTGTTTCCTAGGTCCTGAGCTAGGGTTCTAGTGATAGTGGTTGGCCAGTGGGGTGTTTCTGCATTTCCCTAGTGCTACACTGAATGTGGTAGAGGTCTGGCCAATGAAGGTTGCTTGTTTGAAAAGTGATAAGTTGAAGCACTTTTTGGTTCTTGAAGCTGAAGTCTGCTCATTTTTCTGAATATGCTGAGGCATCTGGAAGAGCCTGATGTTCATGTTTGTTTGTTATACTACACTGGAGCTCAGGATCTGATTTGGTGAGGTGGGACTCACTGCAGGCTTGCTAGGATTCTTCCTATCTTAGATGGCATTCTCCTTTTAACCAAGTGAGACAGACCTTTCCTCCTGAAATTCCAAGTTTTTTGTGCTCAAAGATTAGTTCACCTTGTCTTTTTGCTGGTTCTGCCATTCCAGGATTTATTTGGGAGTGATTGGAGGATTGAATATGGGAGATCTATAATGGTTTACTTCTTAATTAAACTAGCTTGTCTCCTGGAAGTCCCATTTCTGTATTCATTCCTTTACTTACTTATTTGTTTATATGAAGTCATCTTTGTTGTAGATCAAAGATTTGAACTAATTCCTCTAAGTCTAATTTCAGTGTACTTTTGGCACACTGCTTTATTATACTAATTGCCAAACTGACTATAATAAAATTGTTGGAATAAGACAGAGACAAAAGATTTGTGTAGCATTTGTGTATGTGTATTTTTTCCCTCTCTGTTTTCATCCAGCTTTCAATTTGCCTGAGTGGGTAAATGTAAGACACATTGGCTGTATGACCCTATTCAAGTTATTTAAGCTCTCAGTTTCCTAGGAACATTGGCAAGGCTATTATTTCAAAATAGTTACTGACCTTCAGTGATTAAAGGAGTTCCCTTACTGGAAGTTAACTCTATCAGTTAAATCAAAATTTCAAATGAAAGTAGCTTGACAAACTAGGACTCTGAGTGGAATCAAATAAGATAGAATTGGCTAGACATAAATGTAAAGTTTTATAAAGAGGAGTAAAAAAAGTAGATTATGATTATATGATGTTAGCGGCCCAGTTATAATGTCTTACATACCACTGGTTATATGTCTTGTATATAGTGTTACTATTCAGAAATGGATTGGATTGATGGCTTTTGAAACTTTTTTCAATTCTGAAAATTGTTTTCCTGAATCAAAAGAGCTAATGCAAAACATTTTAGAGTGAAAAGCAATTTGACATCTCTATATATTTTGATACTTCTAAGACAATGCAAAGCCTTCACACTATCACTATCATATATTGAATCAAAGTATTGTTGATTCTCCCATTAAAAAAAAAAAAAGAAACAAACCCTTAAGCTTACTTACCTTGTTTTCTAACTCACAATTGATTAAAATAAACTGTCTATAAGAAATATGAGGTTGAGAGAAATATGAGATTTTGCCTGTTTGAGACAGACAAAATGATACTATATGAAGTAATAGATTTCAGTAAGAAAGAAGACAAAAACTAAAAAAAGAAAATGGAAGCAGCAAGCAATACAATGGGACTTTTTCAAAATATACATATATTTTTTAAAAATTCTGGAAAAAAATAATTAACTTAAAATTTTATTCTATTTGAACCTGAGAACTTTCAGTTATCTAGAAAATTCATTTGTAAGAACCACTTTTATAACAATGTTTGGTAAATAAAATGCTATCATATAAATATATTTTTGCAAATATCAGATAGTTTGATTATACTTGTTTAATTATAAGGGCTTATTCTTTTCTTGTTACCTATTCATTCAATAATTTTTATCTATTCATTCAATAATTTTTTCCATGACATTCAGTGAGCCATTTAAAACTTCTCTTATATACATACATACATAATATATATAATATAGTAATAAATAGCAATGTATATATATATATATGTATATATATACACATGTGTGATATATCCATATCTATGTACATATTATACTACACCTTCTATGCACATAGAAATGTGTTTGGTACCTGTGTATGTTTCCAATAGCCTAAAATAATTTATGTTTTAAAATAGTTGCCTACTAATATCAATTATGATATTAATAATTATTTTTATTGGCAGGATACTATACATACATCATCACATTTGGTTGTCAAAATAACTAAGTATAGTAGGTGCTAAGGGAACTGAGGTTAAAAGAGGTGTGATTGCCCTACCATCAAAGAGTTTCTAAGTGCCTGAGAATTTGAACTCATGTGTTCCTAACTTCAATTTCAGTGTTCCTGGTCACTGAACCACCAAATTGTCTCTGTTTAATAGACTTTTTTTTTTTTTTTTTTTTTTTTTGGTGCAGAGTCAATTGGGGTTTAAGTGACTTGCCCAGGGTCACACAGCTAGAAAGTATTAAGTATCTGAGAACAAATTTGAACTCAGGTCCTCCTGACTTCAGGGCTGGTGTTCTATCCATTGCACCACCTAACTGCCCTTAATAAACACTTTTTTAAGGAAGGTATAGTGACATTGGAAATGAGCATAGATACAATTCATCAAACCTCATGGCATCCATAGGGCTATCATATTATTTAAATTATTGTACAAAGTTATACTTATTAACATTATTATAAATAATTGAATAGCGAGATGAAGTATTCTTATTTTTTAGAAATATTCATGATGTCTCTCTGTATTGTAATATAGAAATAGTTTTTGAGAATAATCTTATTGATTCAAATTTAACAATAACAATATTGTTAAAATAACAGTAACAATAACAATGAACCATATTTGTGTGTGTTTGTGTATGTCTTTACAGATCCTGATGCAGCTCCTTCTTCAGTATCAGCCAATGTTATAAATAGCACGCTGATAAATGTCACCTGGGAAAGAATTCCAAAAGAGAGAGTACATGGACATTTAAGAGGATATCAGGTTTTGTTTTCTAATAGTTGCATAAAAATGTTCTTGAATTTTAAAATAAAACTGATTCAATAGGTTACAACAATTATATGTAAGAAAAAATATGGCAATGGATTATAATTTTTTTTTATTTTAGATCAATTGGTGGAAAACAAAAAGCAGATTGGATGAGAGGAAATTCCCCAAAGAAATAAAAACTTTACGACTGGCAGGAGACAGAAGCTATGGAATGGTTCCTTCACTAGATCCATTTAGTGAATTCAAGTTAACAGTCTTAGCCTACAATTCCAAAGGTGCTGGGCCGGAAAGTACTCCAATTTCTTTTCAAACTCCAGAAGGAGGTAAAAGAAAAATAAAATATGTAAGATCATTTAGTTCTTCTCCCCTTAGTGTAATCTTTTGAAAACATACTTATAGATAAAGCCTAATCTAACACTCATTAATGTTCATAATCGTTTATGGTTTGTTTAGACTAGTTACATGCCTCTTTAATTTATGTAGTACATTTATATTCCTGACATAGTGATTACAAAGTTGGCCTTGAAGTTAGAAAATTCTAAATTCAAGGTTTTCCAGTGATACTGGCTGGGTGATCATGGTCTAATTTTTAAATAATAACATCTAAGACTTTTATTTACATAGAAAATTTCAATTTTCATGAGAAGAGGGAGATTTCTTACATAATAGTCTCTGTATAAATGCAATTATTTGTCTAATTCCTATCTCTTTTTTCTATTTTGAATGGGATGTACTACATGGACATACACAAAGTCATGTATAAGCCTTATAAGTGAAGAGATCCCAGTTTGTATAAAGAGGGAAATCTCTAATTCACATGATTGTACCTTTGTCCTGGTTGTAAAATTAGAAAGACTGTTATCCTTTCTATCAGAGTAATCTTTGTAGCTGGTATTTCCAGAGTTAAGTTTGACTGCCTCTAATATGGGAAGAAGTTAATGAAAATATACCACTCCAACTATAGTGGGTGAGTGGTGTGCCCTCATGCTCTCAGCTGCATTCTAATTGTTAGCTGCATTCTATTAGATTGTGTGATGGATCTGATTTCTGCTAAATATATTTGTGCTTTTCTTCTAATAACTTTTTGGTAGAATCCCTGGGGTTTTCTAAGTATACCATCATATCATCAGCAAAGAGTGATAATTTGGTTTCCTCATTGCCTATTCTTATTCCTTTAATCTCTTTCTCAACTCTTATTGCCAAAGCTAGCATTTCTAATACAATATTAAATAGTAACGGTGATAGTGGGCAACCTTGTTTTACTCCTGATCTTATTGGGAATGGTTGCAGTTTGTCCCCGTTACATATAATGCTTACTGCTGGTTTTAAATAGATGCTATTGATTATTTTAAGGAAAAGTCCATTTATTCCTATACTCTCAAGAGTTTTTAATAGGAATGGATGTTGGATTTTATCAAATGCTTTTTCTGCATCTATTGAGATGATCATATGGTTTTTGTTAATTTGATTATTAATATGGCCAATTATATCGATAGTTTTCCTAATATTGAACCAGCCCTGCATTCCTGGTATAAATCCTACTTGATCATGATGTATTATCCTGGGGATGATTTTCTGTAGTCTTTTTGCTAATATCTTATTTAAGATTTTAGCATCAATATTCATTAGGGAGATTGGTCTATAATTTTCTTTCTCTGTTTTCAACCTACCTGGTTTAGGTATCAGTACCATGTCTGTGTCATAAAAGGAGTTTGGTAGGATTCCTTCATTCCCTATTTTTTCAAATAGTTTATAAAGCATTGGGGCTAATTGTTCTTTGAATGTTTGGTAGAATTCACATGTAAATCCATCTGGTCCTGGGGATTTTTTTTAGGGAGTTGATTAATAGCTTGTTCTATTTCTTTTTCTGAAATGGGACTATTTAAGCAATTTACTTCCTCCTCTGATAATCTGGGAAGCCTATATTTTTGGAAGTAGTCATCCATTTCACTTAGGTTATCAAATTTATTGGCATAAAGTTGGGCAAAGTAACCCCTTATTATTTCTTTAATTTCCTCTTCATCAGTGTATTTGTGCTTTTCTTACCTATTTATTTGTCTTTAGGAGTCAAGTAATTTTTTTGTCAAACTTGATACATTTTCAAATTCATTGCTATTAGTACAAAGCCAATAAATTAAGTACTAATGAAATTAAATCATTTTAAATTAATTTAAAGTAACCAATATTGGAGTTTTAATGGCAGAGTAAACACTTGATGAATATTTTCTATAAATAAATAGTCTATATTTGGTGTCTTTAAATTAGTTTTAAATCAGTTTATAAGTCTAAATCATTCAATAAGAATTTTGGGACTGTGACATTGTGTTATGTTTGAGATAGAAATCAAAAGCAAAAGAAAGGTAGTCCCTCTGCTGAAGTGATTAATTTTCTAATGGAGAGAATACTTTGTGGCTAGGTCTGGCTATTCTCTCCTCTTTCCCAAAAGGGAGATTGTTAGAATGGTTGTTTCACTAATGAGAAAAGAGACCCAAAGGAATAGAGTCAAAGGGAAGCTTCAGTATTATGTGAACTGAAAAACCAAGGATTGCTTATGTCATCGGAAGAATGGAACTATATAAAGGAATTCATTGTATTTTAATAGTTTGAATTTTGTCATAAATTTTATCTTGATCTCATTTATTTCAGTACCTGAACAACCTACTTTCCTCAAAGTTATAAATGCTGATAAGGACACTGTCGTTTTATCCTGGGGACTGCCCAAGAAAGCACATGGCAACTTAACTGGCTATAATTTACAATATCAAATAAGTAAGTAGAAATTTAATTTTTGCAATCAATCTTTTTGTAATGAATAGATTATATATTTGAGTAGATGATATTATAAAATGGGAAACTGGGTAATTCTTTGGCCATAAAACAAGATGGTACTCATTGGAAAAAACACAGATATTGATACAGAGTGAAGGAAAAAATAAAAAGATGACAGCAGAAGATGAAATGGATAGATAGTCTCCTAGGGAAAAAAATTAATTTGAACTTGGACAGATTTTGAGAAATAGTGGAGGAGAGAAGGCTTTGCTGTATCATAGCACAATGGAATCATAAAGAGGACATGAACAAACATCTCAATAACAACAGACAACTCCAATTATAAGTTATTCCCTAATTAATTTAATTACCACAAATTTTGGTCAAATTTCAACGTACCACTAATTTGATCATTTTATATGAATTTATCTTATTTGGAGGTTTACTTGAACAGTGATGCATGCCTATATAAACATATACCATTATAGTGTACATTTCAATTTTAAGAAAATATTTTTCTGTATATTTCCCTTTTCTATTTCTCTAAAACCTATTAGCATATAATCTTTGCTTTATTTCCTTCAATATTTTCATTAGGGAAGGCATGGAACATTTATAATGGGAATACAAGGGATAACAAACTAGAAAACTACTAAATTACAAATTTCTACCTGCTAACATATTCTCTCTCTCTCTGTCTTACTGAATCTGTCTCTCTTGTCTCCAACTCTCTGGCTTTTTCTGTGTGTCTATGTATCATTGTTTCTGTCTCTCTCTTCGTTTCTCCTTTTCACTCCCTGACTCTGCCTCTGTCTCTCTCTCTCCCCACCACATTACACATACACACACACACATATATACATACATGCCGCATGGTTATATCCTGTTTGAGGCAGAATGGATGGTGTAATGAAAAAGAGTTGTCCTTAGTGTCTGACAGATCTGGATTCCATGCTCAACTGTGATATTTACTGGTTGCATGACCCTAATCAAGCAACTTAAACTTTCAATTTATCAAGCAACTATCTGACTTCTATGGCTCTGAACTGCAAAAGAGTTTCATGATAGAAGAAATTTCTTCACTATAAGTTCCTTATGTCAATAAAAAAATACATCCAGCCTATTATGTATATGTATATATGTATATACATATATTAATATATCCATATATGTAAATATTTAGAGTTTTTGAATGTTTGAATTGACATTAATGAATTTTAAAAGAAAATAAGAAATGGAAAACTTACAATCTTTTAGTAAGCATTTAGAAAAAAAAAAAAAAACTTTCCTTTACTGGGAAACATCACAATGTGTACAATGAGTATTGTTGATATGTTCACTCACAATTGTAGTCCTCAGATAATAGAACTAAGATAAAATTAAAAAAAAAACACTTTAAACAAGTTTGTGATGATTTAAACAATAGATATTTCATTGGGTTTTTTAAATGAATTGATTACATATTGAAGAAAAAAGAGAGAAGAAGGCTTTAATATCAAAAATGTATTTGTTAAAAGAACAGAATAAAATAAGTAAAATTAATCCATTAGCTTTTCCTCTCTCCTACTTATAAAAATGGCACTATGAATTTCTTCTGAAAACATCATTGACCTGAGTGTAATTATAATGGTCAAAACATTCCCACACTTATAAGACATAGAGAAGAAAGGAAAATATATAAAGTTTGTGTCCAAACAAATTATATTAGCCAGTGTTGTCTCCAAATGTTTCTTTACTGCAATGGAAGCATAGGCATGGAAGACAGTAATTAAATCTTTTTCTTCCCTTTTAGGTAAATATCACATTTTTTTCTTTTAATTTTCACGAGATCTTTATCTCATTCAACTATTAGTAGCATTAGCAGTGAATTACATCACTTAAATGCCAATTGGATATAGGATATATCAATATGAAACAATGCAATTTAAAATACTGTGGCCATGTTACTCTGTTTCCTGGCTTTCTAAAAGCTGATCTTCACACGTTTTGTTGTTTAAGGATCAAAACACATAATTTCTTTTTTTTCCCCACTTAATAGTATTCCCTTTTTTTCTATCACATGTATAGGTAGTTTTCAACTTGAATTTTTGTAACATTTTGAATTCCAAATATTTCTCCCTTTATCCTTTCCCTCAAGACTCTCCAAGAAAACAAGCAATTGAATATAACACAGTTGTGTTTAAAATATTTCCATATTGGTAAGACATAATTTCAAAGAAAAGAAAAGTGATTCTAGTTGAAATGTCTTTTAAAAAGTAGCCTGAGTTTGTATTACATCATTCTAATAAATAATAATATCTATTTGCAGGATTAAAAAATGATATTTCTAATAATGTTCAGTCAAGATCATTAAATCTAAAGAAAAACAAATTTGTAAAAACATTTCTCAAAAGAGGTTGATATACTTTTCAACTTTATAATATTTTAAGAATATTTTAATTCAAGAAATTTGGAATCTTGATATATCTATATCTTGGTCTCTTTCTCTATATGTACATATGTATGTATGTATTTATATAAGGATGTGTATTGATTAACACAGAATGTGGTACATACTAATTCCCTTCCCTTTTCCTTATTCCTTTCTTTTCTCCCTTTGTCTCAATGCAGACCGGCAATTTCTATGCAATTTATTGTCTTAAAAATACTGAGTTTTAACTGTCAATAAGTGATCTTTTGCATTTCCCTGTTTGGAACTAGACCCCTATATCTTTGCGTGGTCATTTCATTATGTTAAATTATGACTGTCATTCTTATCTCACACTATCACTACAAATATATCTATCTCTATATTCAGTGAGATTCCACCTTACCTTTTGAAACAAGTCTTCTAGGCCATTTCTCTTCCATCCTCACACCTTGCTCTAGCTCCGGTATCCCAATTCACTCTTGGTCTAGGTCTAAGTTTCTAGGTCTCCTTTATATACTGTCTTTCCCTGTTAGATTATAATAGTTTGAAAAATAAGGATTACCTCCCCACGTTTGTATTTGTATTCTCACCTCTTATTGTAGACTCTTAAGACATAAAATCTATTTAATTATCTACTAAGAAGATAGTCTTGACATGACACAAACACAGCAAATGTTATATCAAGGTAAGAATGGCACCAAGGTCATTCTTATTCTAAAGACAGTCCTCTAATCCTAAAATAAAACTATGCTTGAAAATCGATTTAAAATTATATAAATTTGTGTTCAAGCCTAGGGGAAGCAATTTATAAACTCGAGGAGTATCTATCTCCTTTTGATTTTTTTTTTTTAGAAATCTATACTTAAATCTATTCCAAGAAACCATTAATGTATTTCATATTTTATGTGCAAAATTTTCATTTATTTTTTTCTTCAAATGTGATTCTGTGATTATTTCCCTTTTATTATACATGAAAATGAAAGATAAAGAATGAGATTAGGCCTACAAATTGTTAATATCTGAACAAGACTTTAAAAAGATACCCTGATCTTATGGCTATGCACATATCTCAAAAATCAGCTTGATTAGTACATTACTGAATTTAAGAGCATAAGCTTAAAAATGCCCTTTGATTTCAAATAAACCACAGTTATATTCATTGGAACTATAAGACTATCCTGATTTGGCATGAAGTCAACCACTATTGATCAAAATTGTTCATTATTTTTTTTTCATTTATATATTTATTTTATCTGCTAATCAACTCTGTAGGAAGTATTTAAGAAATAGTTTGAATAATTGAATTGATTTTTATATTTTCTAGAAAAATTAAGAAGATGTCTTCACACATGTGAATGTATACATTATGTATACATAATATATATGCATGTTATTTGTAATGCACATTACTTATGTATACATTTGTATAATTGGATGCTATCTAAAACCCATACCATTCTGCCTCTTTATTTTATAAAGGAGGGAACTATAACCAGGAAAGATTAAATCCTGTGCTCAAGGACATGTATGTAGTATCAGGGGCAGTATTTGAACCTGCAATTTCAGACTTCAAAGCCCATACTCTTTATTGTGTCATAAAGCCACATTCCACCATTCTAAATATAAAATAAGTTATAGTAATTAATATAACTTTTGTCTTATTTTATGTGTTAAATAATTTTCTTCTAAAAAGACATTTATGTTATTGATATTGATGGCTAAAAATGTCAAAATGTAATTATTGTGTTTTATGATTAAAATCTAAAAAGATGTTGCTTTTATATCGAAGCAACCATTTTGACCTTTGGTTGATGTAGGAATTTTGTTTGTCAAAATCAATAGTATTTTATTTTTAGAAATCTATAATAATAAGAAAAGAACAACTTTAAAAGCAGCTATCATTGAATGGGTAAAAATTTTAATTTAGAAGATCTTTCCACATGTATTGTAATTCCAGCTGTAATTCTTATACTTTATTAAATTTCATGGAAATAAAGATTCTTATATATTTCTTTCCTTTTCTTTTTTAGTCAATGATACAGATGAGATTGGAGAACTAAAGGAAATCAATGTTACAAACCCTTCAAAACTCAGTTGGCGTGTTCCAGATCTTAACTCTACTACCAAATATAAATTCTACTTGAGGGCATGTACATCCAAAGGCTGTGGGAAACCTATTACTGAGGAAGGTTGTACAATAGGAGAAGGCAGTAAGTGAATAGTGTTGATAGGGGTGTCTCATTTAAAAAAAAAAAACAAACAACAAGTATATGGAAATTCATGATGCAATAGAAATGTTTATGATAGGAGTGTGGGGGGACTTAGTTAAAAAAAAAAAACAGCATCCTCCTTTTAAGAAATGGATTTCAGTTCAAATTGGAGTGACTGTGGAGTAACTAGTGGTTATAACTTCAATTGCAGTAGTCCTTTGATCAAGTAGCCCCATACTTTCAAGTTCAAGCATGTTGTTTTATCTATCAAAAACCAGAGAGGGAGCAAAGTGATAGGTGTGCACAAATATCACAAACACACACACACACACACACACACACACACACACTCAGCAGAGTGAAAAGGAGATACAGAGATAAAGGCAGGCATGCAGAGAAAGACACAGAAAGAGAGAAATACAGAGATAGGCACAGAGATAGATTCAAAGAGGCAGAGATAGAGAGACAGAGACTGAGAGACAGAAATAGTAACAGAGACAGATAAAGAAGAGAGACACAGACATACAGAAACAGGGAGAGAGCCTAAAATGATTAGAAACTAATGTTTTCCCTTTTCCCTAATTCATTGCAAAACCAACCCAATATCTCTGGTTTATAGTCCAATTCATGTGGAAACATATTGTATTTGCCTGTGTGCTAATCTATAACAAATGTCAAATGGTTTTAACTGTCCCTAAGTTGATAGGATTGTTTTAAGAGTGTCATTAAGCAAATCACTCTTGCATTTTATTCATACTGCTTGTTTCCAAACTCTCTCCACCAAATTACCTACATGCCTATAATTTTCCACAAGTGCTGTTTTATCAATATTTTTGCATAGCTTTCATTCTCTTATTGACCTTAAGTAGCAAAGGAGCAGGAAGAACAGAGTTAGATAAGAAGATGAAGAAGACAGAAGAATCAAGAGATTTTTTGCAAACAATGAAATGGGCAAATGTTTGATTATAGGTTAGTTCAAATTTTGAAAGATAGAAGGGAAACAAGAACATAATATACATGGTGAGAACGCTATAAGTCATTGTCTGAATGGAAACAAAATAAAGCAGATATTATAAGGAACATAATCTAGTTCAAAAATCACTGAGGTGGAACAATTCTGATGGATGTGGCTCTCTTCAACAATGAGATGATTCAAACCAGTTCCAATTGTTCAGAGATGAAGAGAGCCATCTACACCCAGAGAGAGGACAGTGGGAACTGAATGTGGTTCATAACATAACATTTTCACTCTTTTCATTGTTGCTTGCTTGCATTTTATCCTGCTTCTTTTTTTATGGGTTTAATTTGATTTCTTCTTGTGCAGTACAATAATTGTATAAATATGTATGTATATATTGGATTTAACATATATTTCTACCATGTTTAACATAAATTGGACTACTTGCCATCTAGGAGAGGGTGTGGGGGAAAGGAGAGAAAATTGGGAACACAAGGTTTTGCAAAGGCTAATGTTAAAGAATTGTCCATGCATTTGCTTTGAAAAAATAATAAGCTTTAATAAAATTAAAAAAACAAAACAAAACAAAACACTGATCTGAGAAGCAAAGCACTGGGATTCCCATCAAGGCTCTAATCTGAATTATATTTATTTTGTTTGGCAAGTTATTTAACCTCTTTGGGGCTGAGTTTCCTCATGTGCAAAATGAAGAGCTTATACAAATTTCTACCTGTTTTAATGTTTTGTTATTGGGGAGGAAGATAGAAGATAAAGAAATAAATTTAAGGGAAAATTTTCATTAAGAAAATGGTGACACATGTGAGTGCTTAAACACATGCTAAAATAGACAGTATTGTCAGTCCTGAATAGTATATGCTTTTAGAGATGATTTATTCTTCTTCAAGATCTTGACCTCCTTGCTTATTTTAAAATATGTATGGGGAAAAACATGAAACCAAGTAAATGTATACAATGTCTAAATTATTCACTGGGATAAATTGTCCATCTCACAACAAGTGTAATTCCTAATGAATTACCAAATTCTTATTTATAACAGCAAAATTGCTTTTTGAGAATGCTGAAAAATGTCTATTAGCTTTGACATCAATTTCTGAGCAGCTTTCTTAAAGCTGACTCAAAATGGGTTCAATGATATAAGCAATATAAACGAGATGCTGGGGTTGCGAATGAAGCTCTCTCCAGAGACATATATAAGTTTTAGTAAAATCCTTGTGAATGGAAAAGAGATGTTCATATCTACTACTTTGTTGTAACTGAACCAACAATTCTCTTTCTGAGAAAAGTGCTTCCCTACTTTTAACACACTGAAGTTCAGTGAAGTTTTACAGAATAACTGCTTGTTTAAAACACTAACTTCAGTTGAATGTTCTAAAATGAAGACTTTGTGGTTTGTTGATGGGCTTTGAAGCTATGCCTCATAATTCTGCTCCTAAACTGGTCTGGGATAATAATGAGATGTGTAACTAATGCTATGTCCTTCCTGCAAGTTTAAGCTCTGATAACCACTTTGAATTTTCGAAAGCTAATTTCTTCAATAACTTTGTGTTTCAGTTTACTTTAGGAGGAAAGATTGCTTCGCTTCTTGCCTCTCCAGGATTCTGCACATATTCCATCTACCAACTACCTTTCCAGTTAACAGTTATTTTTCTTCTATCAATATTTTGGTGCATAGCAATAATATTTACCATGAAATAAATAGAAATGTAGAAAATAGAGTTCAACATGGGCTTTTAAAGAGTATAAATATTTTTAAAACCAAAATAATAACAATGACCTCCAAAATGATTTCCACTGACGAATAATCAGATAACCTCTCCACCCCAAAATTTAAAAGCTATCTTATATACAAGCTAGAAGCTACTTCATACTTGTTTTCTCCATGTGTTCAGTACATTTAAAGCTTATCAACCCTTTATTCTTTAAATAGGAGTAATGTTCAGATATGTAGTCTCTCAATTCATCTCTAGTATTCTGACTTCTCCTTTGAAGGAAATAAATTTCAATGATTAATAATATTTTTTATAATCAGAACATTGAATAATTAGGTGTAAGGAGCTACCTATAACATGTGTATACACCTGCAAGTGTCTGTGCATGAATGTGTTTGCATCTTTTTTTGTGAATAAATCACATATAAATTATCACTAGATGATAGATAAATATGTATGCACATACAAATTTAAAACTTTTCTTTATTATTTATCCCAAACTCATGTTGGATATGTGGGTCTCTGTTTCATTTCCACCAAGACTGTTTACTCTGAAGACTTATTGATCAGCTATCATTATCAGAGGGACCTTCTCAATTACAATTCTTTTCTTGCTTTGTTAATAAGGTCCTCTGGTTATAGTAATAATTGAAATTCCTTGGATCAAAGATAAGCCCAATCTCTCCCAATTCAAGTCTCCTCTATAGAACTGTCATAGACTTCTCATATATAATGTCTTTAAATTTACATTATGACATTGGATATCTCATCATGCTGCAGTCTGTAAGATATACATATAGTTTCACTTCCTTTGAAATTTTAGTAACTGAAATTTTAGGCTTGCATATTTATTGCTATGAAAATTGTCTTATTCTAGTAATCAGAGAAACAATAATTAATAATGTGTTAGGTTCTAGGTCTAGATACTACTGAGCAGAAAGAAAATATATTTCAGTTTAGAAAAATAAAATTTCCCATCATAACATCTGAATAATGTTAATCATTGATAAAATTAAAATAAAGTGAATTATTACTTATTTATTTGAATATCCATTGTCAAGAAAAAGATTCTAAAATATAATAAATAGGAAATATGTGTTGAATGGAATTGGATTCTGTTAGTCTATTTGGAATTTTTCTTAAATGACTTCATTTCAAAGGGCATAAAATCTACATAATAATGTAGATTCTATTCCTGTATTTTATGATGTTTCATAATCATGTAGAAGACTAAAATATAATTTTTGTATATCACAAGTTATTTTTTGTTTCAGTTCCCACTTTGATGGAATAGAAAATTAAGACAGCTACACTATCTGGCCCATTAGCAATGAATATACTTTGCTAAAATTTCATATTTTGAGTAGAAAATATTAAATATTCCAATATCCAATTCCTTCCTATCAAAAATGAAATCAAAAAATAAAACAAAAATATATGAATAAATAAATGAAGTTCATAATGTATTGATAGGAATTTTGCAAATCTATGCAAATTTTAAAAGCACAAGGAAACAATATAATCAACTCTAATAGTTCCCTATTAAATCAAATTAAAAAAACAAAACAAAATGTTAAAACAACAACAACAACAACAAAACTTCAGTTAGGCTTTTAAAGCACTCCATAACTAGCTCCATTCTATCTTTCCAGTCTTTTTATACTACAGAATAACTTTCCCCACAGTCTTTTTGATTTAGTGATGCTAATCTCCTTGCTTGTCCACTTCCTAACTCTGAGTTTTTTCATTGATTGCCCCCATGTTTGGTACTCTTATTTTTCTTCCTCATCTCCATTTCCTGACTTTCCTGGCTTCCTTTAATTCTAAACTGAAGTTATACCTTCTACAGAAAATCTTTCCCAGTCTTCCTTACTCTTTGCATCTTCCCTCAAAGATTATCTGCAATATATCCAATATATATCTGGTTTGTACAGAATTATTTTCTGTTTTCTTTTCCCTTGAGCTATTACCTTTTGGAGAGCAAGATTGTTTGCCCAGTGCTTATAGTGCCTTTCACACAAGAGATATTTAATAAAGTCTAAATGGCTAACTGATCAATAGAAAAAACTAAATAATACTGGAAAAGACAACATACCTCTTTAAGATGGTATTTTCTTCCCTCAAATTTAGGAAATGCTGAAGAAAAGGAAAATTCTAAAAGAGAACTATCTTGTTTACTATGTAACATTATTTTTTAATTTCAAAGTCCTACTTTTTTTTTTAAATAATGCATATGACTTGACTATGTACCTTTCATAGGTAAGAATTTCGGGAAGATTTCAGAAGCAATAAATCCTACCCAAAAGGTTCACCCTCTTGAGACATTTGACCCTGAAACTGAGCATACAGTTCGTCTAGTGACTAAGAATTGGGTTGATAACAATAGCATTTTTGAAGATGTTATTGAGACAAGGGGGAGAGGTGAGAAATCAAAGGCCTTCTGGGCTGAGAATATGAAACTTGTTTTGTGAATGATATAATTTTGCATATTTCCCTAAATTATTGGTGAACTTGTAGAAAAGGCAAATTAGTTGAATCATCTTTGTGTACTATCTGCAAATTAGTCAAATGAAAAATTTACA
Source organism: Antechinus flavipes (assembly GCF_016432865.1). Taxonomy (NCBI): domain Eukaryota; kingdom Metazoa; phylum Chordata; class Mammalia; order Dasyuromorphia; family Dasyuridae; genus Antechinus; species Antechinus flavipes. Next base: position 37,091,821 of record NC_067398.1, read on the forward strand.
AATTTCCTTAACTAAGCAAGTCATGTTTAGCCAATACTATAGTTGCTATTTGTGCATAATAGCACCACTAACTAATGCATGTTTTTAAGAGGCTTCTTTCAGAAAATCTGCATGCAACTGATGTGCTCTTCACTCTTTCTTGCATAATACTGCTTTGGCATACAATTTTATTACTTCTGTCTTCATTTTCTAATTGAATCAAAAATAACCTGGGTTGTAATTTTCTAGAAAGTAAATGTACACAGTAATGCCTTCCATTCAAATATCAAAGAATTAGAATATCTAAAATGTAGAAATGACTAGAATTAGAAGTGATGGGAGAGCTAAGCAGTATTTTTATTTATGTTGTTATTTGTTTGCTTGTTTGCTTAATTATTTTGGAGAGTAACATTGTCTGATTGCCCCAGTGTGACAAGTCTTCAGTGATGCATTATATTTCTCTTTCTATATAACAGCATATGCAGGCTTATATGACAACATCTCTACCCAAGGATGGTTTATTGGACTGATGTGTGCCATAGCTCTTCTTACATTAGTACTGTTAACTATTTGCTTTGTGAGAAGGAACAAAGGTGGAAAATACTCAGGTAATGCTATCCTGTCTTATTGAACTAGTTTATTTTCATCTTTCAAGGATAATTCAGCTTCAGAGATAGTAATTTTATGTAGATCGCACTGATCAGGAAGACCTGGGTTCAGATATTCCTTCAAACACTAGTATTATAACTCCAAAAAAATCACTTAAGCTTTCTGAGTCAGTTTTTTTCATTTGTTAAATGAGATGGCTAGACTTGATAGATAGACTCTGAGGTCCATTTTCTTTCCAAATATATGATCCTAGCATCAAGAAATTTTCCTGTTTGCCTCAATCAGATGAGATATTTCCCTCCTCAAAATATTTGTAATATTTTGACCATTTCTTCAAGGACAGCTTATGTACTGTTTGCAGTATAGTCAGTGGCACTTTTATATCCATTTGATCTACTGTGCCTCGTAGCAGATTTTAATTTTATTAAGGACAAGAATTGTCATTACTTTTATATTCCTCTAAATACTTGTCTAGTACAATGGCTTATACACAAATGACTTCATTGAATCTGATTGAATGAGATTTGATTTTGGATACTGGTTAAGTTTTAAATATCAATGATGTGATAAATCTATGATTTCATTAGTGTAGTTATTTTTCCCACTGATGCAGAATTCATTTACCAACTCACGTTTTCTCATCTCAGGTAATTCTTGCCTATATCTTTCAATAAATCTACAAAAGTTCTGTCAAGAGCATCAATTGTCCTCCATAGAATAACCAGTGTCACATTCAAATTTTCCATTTGATACCTCTTGCTATCACATTCGAGATCATTATCTTCATAATATTATTTTGATACAGATCTTTGGTAATATCCTCTAGTATGTTTATACCAATCATACATGACATGTATTAAATACTGTCATTAAAGACAATGAGGCAATCTGGGTTATAGCACAGACAATTGAATCAAGGGATCAGGCTTCTAAATTCAGCTCTTACTGTGTGACTTTCAGCAAATCAAATCATCTGCCAAAAATCTTTTGAAAAGTAATACTATACATTTTTCTATGGATAAAATGAAAAAAAAAATTCCTGGTAATCTAAATGGGATTTATTATGCATTTTGAGGCAAAAGAAAGAAAGCCACCATAGTAGGGAAATGCTTTTTGGTCAAAATATAACTTGTAAATCAATGTACATTCCTTTAGAATCAATATTTAGAAAGAAAGAAAAGAAAATTCTCCTGTAGGCTTCTTTTCTTCTTTGACCACCCCCCCAAACATCACCAATAGCATATACAACAAAAACAAAAGTCTCTCACATCTAATAAACTGCACAGGTTGTGAGTTTATATTTCAGGAAAATATAGTTCTGAGAGAGTATATGATTGAGGCAAATAATGGAATCAATCTCCTTTTATTTACCAGAGTTTATCTGAATTGAGCTTTTGAATATAATTTATATTTAGGAAACAATTTACATATTACCAAATACTTTCACTTACATTATCTTTTTTGTTCCCCATAAACTCATTGTGTGGTGGATAGTATTTAATAATTTTAATCTTGATTCGCTATTGAGAAAAATAATATTCAAACTATTTAAATGATTTTCTCAGTCAGTGGTGTTGAACCCTGATGTGTTCAACATTGGGTTAGTCAGATTGTTTTTCTGGGCCTCAGAAAGATAATTTGTAAAAAGTATGAGGAGATGGAGAAACACAGAGGTTGACTAGATCATCTCTGGAAACTTCTCTGCCATTTAGAGTATATAAGACTGAAATTCTTTTATTTTATTTCTTTAATATATGCTTTCCCCTATATCTTCAATATAAATATTATATCATATCTTAAAGAGAGGAAAATATATGATTTAATTATTGTTAAGAGCCAAAAAATATTCTGAACTAGTTCTACCATCCACTAAGCTTCCCACCCACAGAAACAGATCAGTCAGTCCAGAAATACTGCCCAAATATTTTGGCTATTCTTGGGCCATGTAGGGGAACATAAGACTTACACACTATTTTTTTCCTTATTTATTTATTTTTTAATGATAGATTTGAGAATTTACTAAATAGATTCAGACAAAATTCCTTCAAAAATTTGTCGATTCTAGTGTAATAAAATGTTTAATGCTTTTGCCAACAAATAGCTAACCAATCCTTTTCCAAATGTGTGTAGTGAAAGTCATTATTTTTCCAGAAAAATACAAATGATTTGGATCTTGTTTTTCCTAAAGTGAAAGAGAAAGAAGATTTACATCCAGATCCAGAAGTTCAGTCAGGAAAAGATGAAACCTTTGGCGAGTACAGGTAATCATAATGCATAATTTCACACACACATAAACACCAAATGCACAAAAAGTATTGAATGTGAATCTGGTAAAGAAATAATGCAGTTGTTCATTAAAGTATAAAGTCTTATAGGAATATGTTATATTACTCAAATTAGGCAAAACATCTGAATAAGTGAAATAGATAGTTGTTGATGGTGCTACATATCTATTTGGTATTTTTTCTCATTTTCAATGTTTTTAGCTTTTAAAAATTGCATTTTTCTTTACTGAGTGGTATTTCTATATATTTAAAAATGCAGAAAGAAGGAAAGGTTTTTTTTGCATATGAATATTGATTGACACATTTAAAAAACTCAGTTATTCCAATATATTTTAAAATAATTTATTATTCCCCAAACAAGCATCAACCAATTTCAACAAGGAATTAAATACATTAAAAATAAAGATGGGGTGGGGGTCAGAAGAGTGAGTAGTATATAAAGACCATTGATTTGAAAGTCAGAATACTTGCTGTGAAAAGAGCTTGATAACTCTGTTCAAGTGATTCCTCTGGGGTCCTATTTCCTCACTGTAAATGTATTGTAGCAATACAGATTTGGAGCTTATTGAATTTAGTCCTATACCCTCATCTTGCAGACTAAGAAATGTAGCCTAGAATTGGCAAAGTGATTTACCCAGTTTCCCACTGGCATAAAATGACAGAGCTGACATTTGAATATCGGTCCTAAGACTCATATACATAGCTCTGTGCACTTTCTATACTGTTTCTATCAAGAATAACACAAAATATCTTCTTCAAATAATTATTAAAGCATCTTCCTCCTCAAAATATCTATATAATTTGTTATTTAATATAGGTATGTATGTATGTATATATACATAAGATAGATATAAACTCAAAGGAATTCAGTTAATTTTTATCAAAAAGATTAAAATTAATTCTATACATACACATAAACATACAAACACACATACCTATACATATATATATATGCATATATATATGTATATCTTTACATATTCATATTGATCTAGAAGGCACTTAAATTGATATGAATAAATAGAGAGCTACTGTATCATAATGAATAAGAAGCCAGGGAAATCTGGGTTGAAATCCTTCTCCCAACAGATAATGGCTGTGTGATTCTGGGTAGTCACTTAACAAATTAATGCTCTAGGATACTGTCTAATTCTCTAAGTTACTGGGAAGGTGCTAACCTGAATTTGTAGCGGAAATGACCTGATCTGAGAGTTCCCATTGTAAAGAAAATCACAGCTTCTGTTGTTATTCATATATAGAGTCCTTAGCAGAAAGCTTGGGAAATAATATGTGCTTCAGAATTTTAATTTTATACACTTCAGTTTTCCTACTAATATTTCAATTTATTTTAACTATATAAAAAGAAGTAAATATCATTTTCTTAATATATAGAATATTGGTAATTTGATATAAATTTGAAATTTCATATTTGTAAGCTTCTTTTCAATTAAATTTCAGTTGAGGTTATTTCGATGACCTTTCCTTTAAGATATTTCTTGAGTTTTTCCAGCTCTATTATTTTAAATTATTTGATTAATAGATGACAGTTATTATGTTCTGTTTAATTTATTTGAATATTCAATAGAAGACCTGTTCAGTGGCCATCTCTAATACTTACTAGTCCCTCTGTCAAGTTGGTAATCACTTACCCTCTCAGAACCCTTATTAAATCATCCGTAAAATAAAGAAATTGCATATGATGGCCTCCAAGATCCCGTTCCATTCTCAATTTCTGGCATGACTGACTATGTATATACCTCTGTGATCCTTCAAATCCATAATTCTAGATTTTGTTAGAGATTTTTCTTTTATCTTCTAGTGACAGTGATGAAAAACCACTTAAAGGAAGCCTCCAGTCTCTAAACAGAAATCTCCAGGCCACAGAAAGTGCTGATAGCTTGGTGGACTATGGAGAAGGAGACCACGGTCTCTTTAATGAAGATGGGTCGTTTATTGGAGCTTACACAGGGTCTAAAGAGAAAGGATCAGTGGAGAGTACTGGAAGTTCAATGGCAACTTTTCCACTTCGGGCATAAACTATCTGTACATAAACCGCATGAGTCATTCACCTCATTTTTCCATGTTGATCTATATAAGCAAGTCGTTGTCTCCAAGAACAGAACTGGGTTTAGCCAGGATCAAACATCCAGCAAACAAACCAAGAACAAGTCACTGCCATTGACAAATAAGAACAAATTCTTCTGATCTCTGTTGCCATGGGTTGAATTTAAAGAATAAACATAACCATGATAATCAGATTCAACTTAATTGGTTTCAAATAATGAGTAATCAGTGTTTTTCTTCATGTACCTGTTTCGGCTATCCCATGTCTCATAACTTTTCTTGGCTTGTAGGATTTTAGGTACATTTTATACACATCCAATCATTCAGTTTCATAGGATTGCATGGCTTAACTTTATTTTTACTAGCAACTGAAAGATGAAAGAAACACAGGTTATTTAAAAATGACAACAAAATAAAACAGTATGGCTTATTGAAATTGTTCACTGAAGAAACCAAGTCCATATTTATTATTTAAATTTTTGCTTTTTAAGATTCTTTCTACATAATCCATCAATTGATATCTCTTTATTTGTCTAACACTGGTTATTGCAGCCAGTAATATTTAAGGCATTAAGTTGTGGCTGTTTAGTCAAATCCAGTTTGATTTCTGGTTTATCCTTACTATGGGATCTCTAGGTATTTGGGCTTCTTTCCTTGGACCAAAAACACCTGCAAGGGACCACTGAATGTGGACATAGGTGAGAGAGGCCTAATGCTTGGGAATGGTAACTTGGTATTTGCTAAAACTCATTCAAAGCCTCCATTTTTAAACTGTCTTCTTTTACATGTCTGGTGTAAATATAAAGTTACACTAGCATGTATTTTCAGAATGGAGTGAACACATTCTTTTGATATTTACACGATGCAAAACATAGATGTGATTTTAGTTTTTATTTCAAAGTGAGAAATATTAACATGAGAATTCATACAGCTCCAGTACAGAGTAACAGTAAATTGTTTAGCTCCATTTCAGGGTTTGACTGTTTAGAATTTAGTAAAATAAACTTTCAGATCTTAAGAAACTGCATGTATTGGGATTTTATTTTGTAAGAATAAAATAACTTCAGAAAATTGAGGGAATTTTTTTGCATATTTTTCAAAATATGCTTTTCTTACTTGTCAAAAAAAAAACAAAACATGCTTTTTACTGTAGAAATTGCTGTGATATGGTTTCCTTCATACATTAAACATTGTTAGAATGTTTGTTTCTATATTATTTCTTTTTGTAAAAATTTAAAAATTCTTAAACTATATGAATTGGCATTCAGCCCATTAGCTTTATTAATTTATTTTTAAATTGGCATAAAGCAATCCACATGAATTTCAGTAAACTGAAATAATGACTCCCTCACACATGTTTCATCCTAAACCTATTAATGGATCATCAGAAAACTTGGACTTTGATCTAAATATCCTTCCCTCTTGTTTGTTCATTTGTTTGTTGAATACATAATGAAGCAAATGGAACTGGATTTTTTTTCCTTTTCTTAGATTATCATAAATACACAAAAAGTATAGGGAAAACAAAGTAATAGTATGGAAGTATTTGCTATAGGAACAGATACTCACTAAAGTAAACAGTGTGCTTTTTCAGGCTTTGTTGGAGCATTAGAATGTATATATCTAAGAATGTCCATTTTTAAATTATCTTCAGGTGTCCATGAAAGAAAGCTTGCAAAATGATAAATATGCTCTATTGTATTAAAACAACAACAGAAAACAATATACAGAACTGGCTTTAAAAATACTTGAGACTAAATATACATTGGGATTTGATCTTGATTCTCTTGTGAATTTCTTTCCTTGGGGGTATTGGCCAAAGGGTATTTTTAAAGAAATAATATGAAAGATGATGCCTCTCCTTTAGGTGATTGCAATAGTTCTTCTCCTTTTGGTGGAATCATTAGAAATCAAGCTAATTCTAACTTCATCTCTTCTACCCTCATACCATAGAAAAGGCAACTATTGGGTATTCTTCCTACCTATATAAGGATCCTGAGTTGTTTTTGTCCCACTGACTAAATGGCCAGATTGTGTGATGCAAAAGAAAAGTTGAAAGAGAGAAATATTTTCACCACTTTTTCTGAATGCTCTATATTCTCAAGTAAAGAAAGGAAAGAGTGTATGATAGTTCGTACATTTTGACATGATTTCATGGGATAAAACAGGGTTTGAATTTTGTGTAAAATAATGCTCACTAGTCTTCTCTTGAAACGGTAACCAGTTGGATGTGTCTAAAATGATATGAACCAGTGCTCTTGACCATACTATCTTCTTTTTTTCTTACAAAAGTTAATTTGATGGACTACAATGGATTAGCAAACCATTCAATCTTGAATTATCTAAAAAATTTTATTATAAATTATGCCACATAAACACGTTGTATTGAGTATAGATTGTTAAATGGTATTAGTCATGTAGTTTACAAACCATAATTACTTTTCTGTTAAACTTTATGAGAAAATTGTTGACTATGATTTCTTTCTTATGCCTCAGGACCTAAAATATATATGTAGTGTCATTTAAGTGCAATGAAAAGGATAATAGTATTTGAGAAAGTGTCAAATTAACCTAAATGCTTAGCCCCCAGCTTAAAACTAGCACTTTGTTCTCTGGTGAATTTTCTTTCTCTATAACTTTTTGCAATCTCTAATTTAACAGACTGTAAATTATGATACAAAATATCTAAAATATTTATATCTTAAAGGACGCTATAGGAAATCACCATAGCATCTTTTTTTTAAAAGGTACCTGTATTTTCAATTAATGTAGTACTCTACTGAGTTTCTCAATTACTTGATAAAACCCTGTTTTCTCCATTATATGTGCCACTGTATATTTTGAGTAAGTTACCCACTGAGCTTCTGCATTCAATCATGTTCTTGTCCATTTCCAATCAGAGGGAAACGAGCAAGATGCACTGAATCAAAAACTGGAAAGTCTGAATTTTTTTTGGAATTCTTCCACTCACTTTCTGAGTAGCCTTAGGCACATCCTTTAACAATTCTATATTTCAGCTCTTTTCATCAATAAAGTGCTGCTGAAAATCTGCTACCTGCTTTATCACAGGGCTAGTTCTTTCTAATTAAGACTGATTAATAAATGTCTGAGAAAGGCTAAGAAGTCTTTCATTTTTTTTTAAAAAAAGGTATGTAGTTAAGTATTATGGGCATAATAAGCGGGGATCTCTGCATAGAACAATAATATTTCCCATTGAGTTTAGTGGGAATTGTGCCTAGGCTAGTGGGAAGAAAGCTATTGTGAACAGATTATACAAACATATTCAGACATTCAAATAGATATTCAGGCCATACCAACTCAGTACTTTTTTCCAGTGAGCATAAGATATATATTTTTGTAGAAAAAAAAAACAAATATACAGGACTTTAAAAGATGCCTCCCATCCAGTGAGCAGTATAATTTGCGTGTGTTATTACAAAAAAAAATTGAATTTTTTTAAAAAATAAATTTAACAGGGTGTTTCCTATACAAAATGTTTTCTTTTCCAGTAGTTTTACATGCATATTTGTAATAAAAAGCTTCTGAATTAGTTGCAGTTAGTCTACTAGTTCAAAAGGCATCCAATATTTTAATTACACCCAGGTTTATAAAATATGATGTGTAATGTGGAAGTCTCAAATAATATTTTTTTCCTATTTTATAGTCATGGAATAAAAGATGAACTAAAGAAAAAGGATTAATGGAAGTTTTGCTTCCCTTTTTAAAGTCTATAAAATTAAAGTGTCATTTGAAATACTAAATATGTTTACATATCATTAAGATCAAAATGCTTGTAAAACTTGCAAATGGATGATAAGGGGATTGAGTTTGTAATGGGGCTCATATATTCCAGTTTCCATTTAGTGAAATAGGTGGGGTTGAGCCAAAGCATACTTTATTTTATTTTAGATTTATGATATTTTATTACATCATCTGAAGAGGGAAAGGACTGTGTATACTAAATTAATCTGACTGCTTTTTTCAGATTAATATCCTTAGTGAAACTTTATTAAAGTTGATAAAAACAAAAATGTGTTTGTATTGTAGTTGCTGTTTGTATCATGTTTATGTATATGTATGGTTTCAAAAAATATTTTGATTATACATGAAATTAAACTTTTCTAATAAAAGTTCAACTTCATGTAATCCAAAAATTCTTTGTGATTCTTTGACTTGCAACAATAATGAACATCACTTCAGTTTTTACCATGATTTCTTTCAACTAGCTGGAAAACATCTATGAAGCAAATTCAGTTGAGCTTTGAAGAGGCTAGATTATTTTAAATAAAGGCTACTGATAACTATGACAATTTTTAAAGACTACTTACTATGATCAGCATCTATGGAAGTTAATAAGATGGTATTTTTTATATTTAAAGTAAAAAAAAGAACATTTGGATCATTGACCATCTTTCCAGAGCATTACATTTTAAAATAATGTTGACGGAAAACTGACAATGCTCTTAATTTTTTTTTTTTTTTACAAATGATCCATTTTATAATTCCTCACTGATAAGAATACAAGTAATTTGCAAACATTCTATTCCCATCTTTAGCTTCAAACACATCACTAAAATATATACAAATTCTTTATTTTATCAATTTGCCAGTTAGATTTGGAGATACTTCATTTGATCATAATAAGTTCAAAACTTTGGGGCCATAATAGACATATAGATGGAGATAGTAATACTGACTTATAGATAGCAAGTCATATAAATATAGATAAGACAAAGATATAGATATATCCTAGTAGTCTAGATTTTATACATTTTCTTATGCAGTTGAATTTGGTCATTTTCTAATATCTCAATATACATATTTGTGACACACACACAAGTACATCACATACATATAAGTGGATGGATATGTGTGTGTGTGTGTGTGTGTGTGTGTGTGTGTGTGTGTGTAGATTTGAAAAAACTAAATTTAACTACAATGCATATACAAGTAATGTATAAAGTCTAAATAAAGATTGCTTCAAAATGACTAGAACATTTTGAGGAGAATAGATCATCTCCTGCTACTTTAGATAGTTTCTTTATGATATTAAAGTACAAAGCCCAAATCACCAAGCATGCTTTTACGAATAGTTTTGTTAACATAAAAAAAAAAAGATTCAGAGACAGTCATTGCTTCTTATTCCTATTTTATTTTTTTTTCCTCTGTAAAAGCTGCAGATTATGTCTCTCTCTATATATATCCTTGGATTTATACGATTATAGTCTTTACATTATCAACAGAAGTAAATAACTGAATCTCATTCACTTCTCAAAAGTATTGATTTTGCGATTCTTCATATTTTAAGATAATAAGATCTTCACTTATGCCTCATAACTTATAATGAACAAAATCTTGCAATCATACGCTTCAGTGAAGTGAGAATCAGCTAGAAATCCCCAGTATTCTGATAATTCTGAAAATAACAAACAATCCTCCTCCCCAAATCTCTAAACATGGGAGTCAGAAATAGACACACAGAGAGAGGGAACACAAAAGGACATAGACAGAAACAAAGAGGCAATTTGTGCATGTACACATTTTTGTGTGTGAAGATAATTTGAGACTTGGAAAGGAGTACTTAACTTCATGTCTGAAAAACAATAAATTCATTGACTGGACAAGATAAGTAATTGTTCCTTCCAATCTTGATTCCAATGAACTTTCTACTCTACCATGCTAATTTATGTCATAATCCCAGAGAAAATATGCAACAACAATAAAATGATATGCAAAATTTCTTTAAATTCTAGCCAACTTCCTACTGTATCCTAGTTTTGGAAAGGATCCTGAGAGAATACATACAATTATCTCTGGATAGTTCATTGTTGAAGTGGGAGCCCAGTGAAGCTAGGGTCATGGGTTCAGCCCACTGTGAGCCAGTTTTGTTGTGTTTTTTGACCCTGTTCTGTGTCTAGCCTACAGTCTTGCAATTTCATACTATTTATCACAGGCGATGGTGTTTCTACAGCCAAAATCATGTTTTTAACTATAGATGTGGCTATTAAAAAAACAGTATGTTATCTTTAGATATGTACAGTGAAAATGTGTGTATAGACATATATGTGTATTATATTCTTGTAAAGAGTGACAAATACACACATATGCATACATATGTGTTCACACATATTTGTATATGCACAAATATTTATATATACACAAGTATACATACATATACACAAATGTGTGTATAAGTGCATATTTAGTGACTAAAATTGTAGTCAAATTATCTCTTTTTTTTATTCTTAGCTATGACATTTTTAGTCTAAGTGAACTTAACCAACTCAAAGAAACTTTCTTTTTACTCATAAAAAAATAATAATTTGATAAATATGACCTCTGAATTTCCTTACAATTTGAAATCTATAATTTTTTGCATATATGATATCCTTGATCTAGTCCTTTAAAATGAAACTTTAAATAAAATCACTATTTATGAGGGCTACTGTGATTCAATAGGCAAAAACCTGTTATAAGTGAATTTAAAGGATTATATATAAGCTCATTTATATCTATAATGGTTTTTATAGATATATATGAACAATGAAATTTTCAACATTTCCTAAAGAATGTGGTGGGATTTGGATCTATAAGAATTGTTTACAGAGCCAATGTCAGGAAAGCATCTTTGATTCATATCTAATATTCATTTGAAACTTTGTGTATTTTCCTTGTACTCCTAAAGCCAAAGAAATCTGAAATAATATAAAAAGCTGATGTTAGTCATGGGTTATCATTATTGCTTGCTGTGGCTTTATTCAGAGTGCTAGATCTTTTTATCCAAGGAACACTGGACACTACTCATTGGAGATTTAAGATATTTACTAACCAATCAACACTGAAAGGAATTATCTCTTTCTTGGAGAGGTGAAAATGGTGACAGTCCATCAGCACTACTGATAATAAGCATTTCACAAGTTTAATCATAGGCTGATAAGTACATGAAATATGACTGAGTCAAATGTGTATAGGAGACAGTACTAGATGCTTCTGAGTAACTTTTCTGACTTTAAATGATTTAATAAATTATTGAATATATAATTTAATAAAATAATTAGAAAAATTGATAATGATATTAATTATAATGACTCCTTAAATCATTACAGGGATCATTCACTTATTGGCAGTTAATATTGTGTGAAGAAACTACCTCTACCAATTGAGATTTATACGTTCTTTGCTATTTTTAGCCAATTGTCTAGAACCCTGAGAGATTAAGTGTCTTGCCCAGTGTCAACAAATAAATATTTGCTAGAACTGTGTAGGATTTAGACCATTTTTTTCTTCATTCAGAGGACAGCTCAATCCACCACACCAAACTATGAGAATTTGCAGTTAAACACCACCACTACTGTGTTCTTATAAAAACATTTTCTTTCACATTTCTGAATAATCTGTATTTTTCACCAAAACCACATTTTGCCTTGATAGATCACATTCTCTTCCTGGAAAATACAGGTCAAATTCAGGATGTGATTAAAAGATTGAGCCACTAGATGGAACTATTTCAAAGTCAAACAAAATATATTATCCTTATCCCATCTAAGTCAGATTCTTTTTTTCCTATTATGGTTGTCTCTTAAAATATTCTTTCATGTTGTTATTGCTGTTGTTGCTACTATTGTTGTTTTCATCAGTGTCAGCCTTGTCATGAAACAATCCATATTTTAAGGCTAGGTCTCTATTATTGCTTAAGCTAATATGTTAAAAGAAAATGCCTAAGTTTAAAGGCATGTTTGCAGCTAACAATGTTCAATTATTATCATTTTTATATTTAAGCTGAGATTTCTTAAATTATCGTCTTTCGATAAGAGCTAACAAGCTTGAATTTCATAAAATATATGGATTGCTTAAATCATACTATTGTTCTATATTTCCTTTCCTGACTTATTACATATTACTATCCTTACCATAAATCTTAATCTAGTCAAACTGCTTTTATTTCTCATACATAGCATTTCATATACCTTTTCAGATCATTGCACTTTCATGCCCCATACCTGCTATGAACTTTCTCTGCTCAAATCTACCTCTTAGAAACCTTAGCTTCATTTCAGTTCAATTCAAATGCTACCAAATGTGAATTATAAGTTCTTTAATGAACTACCCAATTGCTGATCAGTGAACCACCATTTATCAATTTACCTTGTATTATACTCATATACAATGCAAATATTACCTATCTTATCTACATCTATACATTAACACACATAATGTACATAAATTATGTTTTCACATATCATAAAAATAAATATACACACTTTTTATATGTATGCTTAGCAATAAATATGCTGTATCTCTCAAATATCATGTAAACTCCTTAGCAGAAATTGTCATTTTTGCATTACAGGCCCTTAATCAATCAACTGATGGATTGATTGTTTCATATAGGACTTTCCACATGCAACATTAAAATTCCATGTGTAACTTCTGAATATCTTATGCCATAACTGCTACTGTCAATGACCCAGTAAGACAGCATGGTACACTAAAAAAGCAAACAGCTTGAAAGGTCATAAATTTAAATTCCACCTCTGACACTTGCTACTTTCATGGACTTGATAAGTTATTTTAGTTTCCTGGCTGCAGTTTCCTCATCTGTAAAAGTGACAGTGTTAGAATTATGTTCCCCTCCTCTAACCTTCCTTCTAGGTCTATATCCATAATGTTAAGTAAACTAGGCAGATGATAATATCTGAGGGAGACAAAGGCAAGTGACCTAGCCAAGAAGTTAATGAGCTTGGCAGACACCCAGGCCTTCTTGTGGTTTCATCCCACTCCATCATAATACCTCTTCTACATTTCTGGGGAAGATAGGTGAGTGTGGTTTTGCCTTTTTCCGTATTTCACAGATTTCTTTTCTTCACAATATTTTTACAACAATCACTCCTACAAGTTAAGTAAACTAGATAGATGATTATATCTAAGGTAGACAAAGACGAGTGACCTAGCCAATGTCCTCATTTGCAATTATAATATTTTAACTATAACATCATAATGTAGCATAGTATAGTATATACTATATGTACATATATTCACATACAAATGTGAATGTATTGTGTTTATCTGTATATAAATACATAGAATATTTAAACATATGTATGCATTTGTAAACTTATTAATATGTAGATAAAATATAAATCTTAAAATTATATATCTTTTATAAAAAATTCCTAAATCATCCCTGACTTCTCATTTTGTTATTATTTTCCATATTCTGCCATGAATATTCCATAGAAATCATATATATTTTTCCGAGACTTTTTGTCCAGCTTTCTTGACATAATTTTGAAATTAGTGAAATTAAAGTATCAGCTTTCCATCAGTTATCTCTCCCATTACTTGAACAGTACAATTTATTGTTGTTTTGCATTTTTGTGATTTCTTTTATATCACTTCTATTGTACAAGTCATCACTGATGATATATTGCACTCTTTGTGGCTACATTTATGATTGATCTTTACATGACACAAAATCTTACTTCATCAGAGACTAGTGCAACTCATAGTTCTGTATCATATACGATCACCAGAAGTCTATTACAATAAAAAAGATGGACATTTGTTTCAGAGAGAAATTTGTGTTTATTAAAAGAATTGTGCATTTTACCAGGAGTAATTTGAGTTGTCCTCTATTATTCAGTTTTAATGATTAGTCATTACAGAACCTCCTAAATAATATCAGAAATGTGTCAAGCTAACAAACCACAGAGGATGAAGTAGACCAGTGGATGAACTGGATGAAGAATAATTACCAAATAATGATATGTAGTTGTATGGAAAGTCCACAAAGCTCATCTAGCAGTCAATATCTATGTCTCTATATAGCTATATATCTACATCTGCAACATCTCTGTTATCTATATCATTTATATCATCTATATCTAGTCATCTACATCTATATATTTATGCTATCTATATTTCTACTACATATTATTGATCTACTATCTATCATCTATCTATCTAAACAATACATATAAAATGTATGCATTTTGCCTAGATACCACATATGGTTAATTAAATTTTAAAAGTGTATATATACTTTATGTGTGTGTGTGTTTGTATGTATGCCCCTATAATGTATTTCTGGATCAATTTGATTTTACACTAACATTTTTGTTCATTATGACCAAACTATCACAAATTATCCAACCACATGTTAGCCAAAAAAGGCCCTTCACCTAAGATCATACTAGAATAGCTTATTCTTCCTTAATTAAACATTATATAAATCCTTGCATATTTCCAAAGTCCTAAGCTCAGTCTATTAGTAAAGAACTGTTTGCTCTGTCCCCAAAGTTGTTTTATCTAATGGTCTCTTTTTCACAGGATTACTTATAAGAAAATATATACCTTACACGTACTATCAGTATATTTCCCCAATGTCATCATGGAATAATTACATCTAGGCTCCAATTAGTGTGAATAATGAATACCAGGAAATGTTCTTGTGTCTTAAAATTTGCATTATTCAAAGTTATAATTATGAAAAATATGGTAATTGGTCTGAGCCAAATGGAAATATCCAATGCGAATTTGAATAATACAGCTACATCATGGAGTACATTATCCACATTAATCAGGACTTGGCTAACGTGAATTTGGAGCTATAAAATGTGGCTACTCATCCTGACTGCAACTTGTTATTTATTTAACCTCCATCAGATTCCTTATTTGCCAAGTTCGTGTTGTGTGTGTGTGTGTGCATGTGTGTGTGTGTGTGTGTGTGTGTGTGTGTGTGTGTGTGTGTGTTTAAGAGGGAAAATAAAAATATTCTCCAAGCAAAAGTACTCTCCAGTCTTTTTCAGTTCTAAATCCCGTGGTTCATTCTGAGTGAGCATATATCATATCCAGATGAATCTATTTGTATTAACTTATAATGCCCAACTGTGCAAAGCTTCATACAGATAAAGCTTTCAAAGAAAGTAGAAGAGGCCATACTTAAATCTTATATTTATCAGCAAAAATAGCATGAATAATCCAAATATTAAATCCACCAAACATCATTAATGTAACTAAAAAGGCAAATTATGTTATCCTGTGCATATTCTGTAACTTTTTTTTTCAAAAATATCTGTTGTGAATTTTTTTTTATTCAATCCCATGAAACTCTAAGTAACAGGGAAATTACTTGCTTGAGAAAGAATAAAGTTTTTTTTTTTTTTTTGATCACAAATTGTATTAATCAAAGTACTTACACTTTTACATTAAACAAAATGCTTCTTAAAATTTTCTTCTGGAAAGGATATGTCACAAATGTTTATTGTCTTTAACTAATTTTTAAGATTATGGGTAATTTTTAGAATTCTAGTGAGTAGTAGAGAATCCTGGAGTTCACCTCTTCATTTGCACAGGAGAATGACCCTTTCCTTAATGATACTTCTTTGTCTTTGTAGAACCTACAATTATTATCAACAGCAAAAGATACAAACTTCACCTCTTTAAAGGAATTACTCTCATACTTGTTTCAATATTTTGGGCAGATGGCTTTGGTGTAACGTTCAGTCCCATTAAAAGTATATGTTTATTTTTATTCCTTCTCCTCACAGAATGTGCTTGGTCTCTGTGGGCCTTTGTGAAATCACAGGATGCAAAGAGACCAACTAATGACTTGTAATACTCCCCATCACATAAATGAGTTCACTGAAATGGCATTCCAGTGGAATCCTGCAGATGGCTGGCCAAATGCTGTCTAAAATGTTACTTATTCTTGAGAGCTAGTTCCAACGACAATACTTTCCCGAATAATTAAAAATGCATTCACCGTATCCAACAAAGTACATACTCATCACTATGATGTGTTAGGCTTTATGATACAGATTTAACATTGTCATTCTTTCCATTTTCCACTTGTCAAAAGCTAAAATATGTATAAGCACATCAGTATGTGTTATTAGTAGTGACAGAGTGATAATAGCTGACAGCAAATTGTAAGTGTTGGTTAATCATTTCCAATATTCAGAAATTACAGCAGTTCAAAAATGTGCTGAATAGTAAAAATACCCAAAATACACAGCAATACCTTACATCTCTAAACTCCATGAAAGTGGTAACAGTGTTTTACCTAAACTTCAGATATGTTCTGGTGGGAAATATAGTCTTTTGCACATCGTGAGTCTTTATTTATTGTTAATTAATTTCACAGTATTATGATAGATAGATGTTTATAGGAGGTGAGGTGTATAGATAATTAAAATGCTATTAATGTAGTTGTAGGTAATAATTATTTTTCTTTTCTTTTTTATCTTTGATTTTTAATCTTACTATTGATGTTATTTTTGATTTTATATATCACATTATATCCAAATATATCACAGTCAAGTTCTCTACTCAGTAAACACTTACAAAAATGAAGATAAAAAAGGAAATTATCAATAGTGTTTAATCAGAGTCTGAGTACTGACTAGAATCTTGGGATTTATAGCTATGAGGGAGAAGTATTCCCTCCCTTTCAGCCCATACATTGATGTGCTTTGAGGAGTATCTTAAAGCTGAAAGGAAAATTCATATTATATACAGGGATTCATAAAGTAATATATGTAACCTGCAACAAATGGATTTATAAGGGAAAAAATAAATGGACTCTAAGAGCTCATAAGTAAGTTGCTACTGAGATAAAATCCCCAGTCCTAACCTGAACTTAGGGAGTGAAATAGAAAGAATCAGTGGCACAGAGAAACAAATTATTAAGAGGAGAAGATAACAGAAAAGTTAAGCTGTGATAGAGAAGAGAAAGACTGGGGAGAGCCACCAGACATTTGTTGTATATTATAGTAGAAGACTGCCTGTAGCTCCCAGTTGTATTCATATCATCTATTAATGATCAAAGTTCCAAATGAGTCCACTCTTTCTCAGCTTATACTGTTACTCTCTAGTAACAGAAGCCTTAAAAGTGAATATTTTAACCTAAATATCTCTTATGTCTTGATTTTTTGTCTTTAAGATAAACAGCCCTGTGGTAAAAAAATTAAAATTAAGAGAACAAAATTTTTGACAGAATGTTAGGAATTTTTTAAAACTGATGACTCTATATTGTTGAAATCATACTGAGAATTTTTGGTCTGATTAAAAAACAACATATATTGGAGAAAGTAGCTATAAATACCAGAGATCCATTCTTATATCAGGAGAAAACCAATTTTCATAAAAGGTTGTGGATGATTAAATCTTATGAGGTTAAGAAAAAGGATCTGATAAAGAAAACATCATATTACCTCCTAAGCCATAGGAGATAGGGAGAGTCTGAGAAGAATTTTGCTTATCCCTATCCATCAAAGAGGAGTGAGGAAAAAGGATCTGAGTAACAATTGTTCAACTATATATTTCACAGTGACATTCACACATATCTAAAAGTATACAAATTTTTCCACAATCATAGACTGTTGTCTCTACAAAAATGAGAGGTAGATGCACTTTGTCAACTTATCTCAAGGACTAGATTAATAATTGTAATTATATGACATATAATTTTTTTCTTTTATTGCTGTTCATTCCATTTACATTCTATATCCTGTTTAAATAGTTCTGCTTCATTTACTGTGATTCACTTTAAATAGATCTTCTCATGCTTTTGTGAAATCTTTATATGTGTTTCTACTTAAGAAACAATGATATTCCATTATATTTATTTATCATAAGTTATTCAGATGTTTCACAGAGAATGTATTTTGTTTCCTTTTTTCCTACCTTTTTTTAAACTACTTAGATAAAAGTGGGACATTATACTCTGTTCATGATATGCTTGGGGTGTAGACAAAGCACTTTAAAAATAATTTTTTAAAAATTTTACTACATATTAGGCACTTTGTTAAGTGCTGGGGATATGAATATAAGAAAAAAGACAGTTCCATCCTAAAAGAACTTAATATTTTAACAATGGAAAACCCATTTAAAAAGATGAGTAAAACGGAAGGAAAGGTGATTAAAAATGGGATACCTAAGTTGGTCATGGTGACAATGTCCTTAAAGACAGATGCAGTGTCAGAAGAGGAATAAGTTATGGCTGACATGGGCTTTATCCCAAAATGGAGGACCCGAAAGGAACTTGCCAATGAGACAAAGAGGTTGGAATTTATGATGGAATAAAATTATACTAGTGAGTAGAGTTCATTAACTTAGACATATTCCAATCAGGAATTTTGTTATTTTTATTGTTGTGTTTTTTGTTTATATAAAATGATTACATTTGTTGGTGTCTTCTTAGTTTTTATAATTTCATATAAAAGGAGAAAATAAGTCTTTTAGAAATATTTTCCACTTAAGTTGGTTAATAATATAACAGAAAGACTCCTTTCAGATGCATGACCTATTCCTTTCTTTTTCTTAACATGTCTCAAGAGCTCATGGAACTCTTCATTTTTGTAGTTTGGTGTACATCTCTCCAAGACCTACTTTGGTCCTTTTATGGCCTGTTGACATAATGAGAAAAACATTGTTTTAACAAACAGTTCAATAGCATCATGTTTCAAGGAGAGCCAATAACTTCTTTATTTTAGGGGTTAGTGACTCATATTATTAAGACATTCAGAGTGATATTAATGAAAGAGATTGAGAACACAGCTTTTCAAGCTGAAAAACACAGTAGCATGTATTTCATCCCAAGAAACTAATATGAATCTGAAAGCAGAATTTTGAACAAAAGTAATGAAAAAAGAGATAAGAAATATAGGCTTTTAGGACAGGGCTATAATTGAGTCATATAAATCTGAGGTATCTACTAGACAGGTGACAACTTTAGTTGTGATGTAGATGTAGAAGCAGTGAGTGTAGTGATGTAGTGATGTAGAAGCAGGAAGTAGGAGAAAAACTGGACCAGACACCCAGTGGCCTGCTATAGCTACTATAGAAGAGATTACATCAGATATTAAATTTAAGCAAAGTCCAATATTACCAATATTTGTCTTTTATCCCCTTCTGCCTTATACCATCAATTCCCAGTGTTAAAATGAAAGTGATATTGCTTTTGAATCCACTTTGAGTTTATATAAGAAGATTGGGAAAGGCTAGAGCATCTCTCTTACAAACATCTGTTTCATGATGCTTTCCACTATGAGAACTTACACATTAGAAAAAGAGTGGCCTCCTACTGTTTATGTTCCATTTGCAGATGGCAGAAGGACGTTGATCAGTAGTGTGCATTCTGTGTATATCATTGAAATGTCTTATTTCAGCTGAGAAAGCAGTAGCTAAAAAAGACAGTGACTTTTTTGTGCCAAGAATAAACATTTGTCATTTACAATTTTCAGTGACAAACCCAAACCTTGCTATCCATTTTAGGGTAAGGACATCATACAGTTAGGTTATAGATATACATTCTAATTATGCAATGTTCCCAATGGTAAGACATCTGACTTGCTAACTTTTCTTCCCACCAGAACTTCATTCTGACTTTAATTTACACAGACCCATACACCAGGTTCTTTTTCAAATTAAATATTAAAGTAAATATTATTTCATAATAAGTGCATCAAAAGAGAGACAACATATTATGAAATGAATGTTAGATCCAGTCCCATTAGCATAAAATGGAAAAAATATTAATTGCCTTCATATGAAATTATTTCATGACACCAAAGACATCAATGTGAAGAGGCAAAAGAGAATACTACTGAATTTGAAGACAAATGTCCTGAATTTGCTATCTATCTATCTAAGCTAATTATTGCTTTTGCTCCCTGTGCCTCACTTTCTTTGTCTGTAATTAGACTAGAAAGTTTTTGGGGTAGCTTCCTGATTTAAATTCTATGAGAATATTTCAGGAATTTGATTGATTGATTGATTTTACTTTGGTAGCTCACAGTTAAGGAAAATGAACACAATAAAACATGTGGAAATGTAAGCATGATGATTCTGAATATTCTCCAGACCTACAATGACATTGATCACAAGATGTCAAAAGAATTTTATTAGTAGAAGGAAGAGAATAAATCTGAGACCAATAGTAAATGCTGAGACTTGAGGGTTTTTTTTTTTTTATCAGCATAGTAAGTTTATGAGTAAATCACATTTTGCTCACTCTGGACTGGGGAAAAAAAAAAAAAAAAACTGAAAACTGATCCATCACCCTCCCTGTCCCTCACTTGCCTATGGCTTAGAATTTGAAATGGAAACAAAATGAGGGTTATATTCTAAGAGAGATACTATAGGTTCTCTGATAGTAAGAGATTATGTTCTCTATTACCAGTTTGAGGAAATGATTCCAAGTAACTAATTCCTAGGTAATTAATTTAATTAAAATTGATATAGCCCTTGAAGAAGTAGAAGGAGTAACTAAATAGGTACAGTCAGATTGGAAAGTTTTCATGGGAAGATGTTTATGTGTACCCTTAGGCAATAGTTAGGAGCTTGTAGGAAACATCGAGGAGATAAAGATAATCAGATAATAATAAGTTTCCACGGAGAGCAAGAGACAACTTTGATGCCATCTGATGCTGGTCCTGTGGTGATCAGAAATAAAACATGTATTGAGGATTTTGAAAACAAAATGAAGATTTTCCACCAACACTTCTTGCTATATAGGTCCTCTTTCTTTTAATTGAGATACTGAACAATGTACTGAAATAGGAAAACAAGATTTTCTCTGGGCAACAAAGACTTTTAAATTTTAACCCACTGGGCTAGGGGAGAAAAGACCAAAGAAAAAACCTTCATCTGTGGATACATTTTTGTTTGCTCTGGGTGGTAGCTCAGTTTCTTATTTTGATGAAAAAACTCTTAACTTGATCTTAAAATGATGGAATTTTCCACACTACACCATATTAGACTCGATGTGAGAAGGCTGACAGTTGGCACTGAAGAAATTAATTATACAACTAGATAGCATGAAGTAATGCTTTGAAATAGCCACAAGACCCAAAAAAGTACTATATGCTGATCAGAGGGTAGAGAAGTTTTTAAAAATCTGCAGTCATTTCCATGCCATGATGAGCAAAGTTAGAGCTCTAGAAAGAATATTTCATATTAAATGAACATGATAACCAATAAAAATTGTAGAGACTTAACAGAAGAATTTATGAAGAGGTGACAAGAAAACACAAAAGAACCGTACAAGAAAGATCTTAAATTGCCAATAAGCATGATGTGTAGTTACTAAACTAGAGCCAGACATTCTGGAGAATGAAGTTAGGTGGGACTTTGGAAGCATTGCTAGCAATAAATCCAATAATTCCAGCTGATTTATTTAAGAGGATTCTGGGAAGACAGCAGAGTAGTTCAGAAAATTCTAAGCTCTGCAGAGTTCCATTACAAATAAAACAAAATTATTTCTCACAACTAATACAGACTGCAGAAAAACAAATGAGTTGGGGCAGAATTCAGTTCTCAGTTGGAGCAGTCTTCCTGGGAGAGAGATCTGAAAAAAAAAAAACCCCAAGACAGAGGGTTAGCTAGTGTGAAGTGTAAAGAGCTCCAAGCTAGCTCTACTGAAACAGAAAGCAGGGACCTCTGAGATTAGTTGGGTTTGAAGGTACCCTCAGCTGGAACCACAGGAACTTTCATCTCTGGGACAGTGTGGGGGACAAAAAAGTCAGAGTATGAGAGAAATTGAGGAAAAACAAAAAAAATGACCTAAGAAAACAAGATTATGAAAAGAAAGTCAATCAAATAGAAAAGGAGATCCAGAGTCTTAAAAAAAAAAATTAAAGATGATTGAGGAAGGATTCTGGGAAGATGGTGGAGTTGGCTGGCAAATTTCAAGCTCTCCCAAATAAAACAAATTTGTGTCTCAGGGCAAACATAGACTGTTGGGAAAAAACAAATCAAGAAAAATTTGGGGCAGAACAGAGGCCCTCCTGATACAACCTGCGAAGAGCCGAAGTAAGACTCTGATCTGGGCATTAACCTATCCGAAGAACAAACATCTCTGAGTCAGCTCTGCAGAAACATCAAGTGGGGACTCCTTAGTCTAGCTGGGTGTGGCTGGAGCCTCAGTAGGAACCACAGAGACTTTCCCTTCCTGGACTGTTTGTCCAGTGGGGGTTTGAGTCCAGGAAGACTGAGTGAATCCCAGCTGATTGGAAATACCAGGCCTAGTTGTGCTGCTGAGAGGTGACCCCAAGAGAAGAACCAATACCCAGTGAATACAGAAGCAGTGATTCAGGAACACTGCTGGCTGTGGGCACTTGCTAGAGGGTAAAGCTCTTGTTTTGGGGTTCCTGGTCAGAGTGGAGAGCAGAAGGAATGCTTAAGGCAACCTGCCTCCCACCCTACAATTAAAGGTTATTATTCTAATACCTCTTATTTTATTTTATTTTATTTTATTTTATTTTTTTTATTTTTTTTAATTTTATTTTATTTAATAATAACTTTGTATTGACAGAATCCATGCCAGGATAATTTTTACACGACATTATCCCTTGCAATCACTTATGTTTCGTTTTTTTCCCTCCCTCCCTCCTCCCCCCCCCAAGATGGCAAGCAGTCCTATATATGTTAAATATGTTGTAGTATATCCTAGATACAATACATATTTGCAGAACCGAACAGTTCTCCCGCTGCACAGGGAGAATTGGATTCAGAAGGTAAAAATAACTCGGGAAGAAAATCAAAAATGCAAATAGTTCACATTCATTTCCCAGTGTTCCTTCTTTGGGTGTAGCTGTTTCTGTCCACCATTTCTCCAATGAAACTCAGTTAAGTCTCTTTGTCAGAGAAATCCACTTCCATCAGAATACATCCTCATACAATATCGTTGTCGAAGTGTATAATGATCTCCTGGTTCTGCTCATCTCACTTAGCATCAGTCCATGTAGGTCTCTCCAAGCCTCTCTGTAATACCTCTTATTTTAACAAAAATGAATTAACAAAGAAGAAAAACCCCAGCAATGAAACGTGTTATGGGAAGACCAGGGTTTACCTTCAGAACAAGTCATTTTAGTAAAAAAAAAAAAAATAATAAAGCTTCTATTACAAAGAGTAATGCAGAATGGCTCCCTGCCCAGAGAATATTTGCAATGAGAAAAGATGGTAATAATACATTTTCGAGGTGTTAGGAAAATAAATCCACACCAATACACTATTGTTTGAATTGTGAATTTGTCAACTGATTATGAAAAAATATTAAGAATTATTTTAATTTAGAGACTCATGTATCTATACTCTTTCATCCACAGATCACACTACCAGATATATACCAAAAGAAGATCAAATATAAAATGTAAGATGTAATATACCTATTTTTATATTTATATCAATATTTTTTTAATAATGAAGAAGTAGGGGAGAAAGATACACATCAATTTGTTAATGGCTAAATAGAATAGACTAGTACTATAAAAATAAGAAATTATGAGTACAAAGAATATAAAAGTAATACTTATATAAATTAATGAAAAATAAACAAAACCAGGAAAATAACATAAATAATGAGTAGAGAAAGATAAAAGAACAATAATAACAAAATCTGTACCTGATTGACCTATTAGCATTCAAATAATTATTCAATATGTAATCTATGTTATGCACTCAGGATAGGAAAATGGAAGAAAAATAATTCCTATTTTCCAGAAGTTTGCATCCTTTAAAAAATACATTTTAGTTATACATTTTGTATTACATTACCTTATTTTCTCTTCCCATATCTCTTCTTTGAGGCCACGGTTTGTTTTTGTAATTTTGCATTGTTCACTTCTACCTGATTTGTGTCTTTTGTTTTGTCCATTTACACAGTTGTAGTATTTGTGTACATGATTTTTATCGCTCTGCTCATTTTATTTGACACTATTTCATGTAAGTGTTTCTTTGCTAATCTATATTCATAATATTTGTCATTTTATTTATATAGTCCTGAAATATTTGTTAGCACTAATGTATTATTTTTGCCACTTCCCAATCAATAAATGACTACTGACTCTAACTCTTTGTTGTGGTGATAATAAAATATTTTCAAAATACTTTGCAAATGCTAAAATTCTATATATGCTATTAATAATAAAAACATTATAATTAACAACAATAGTAATAACAATAATTATATGCAACTCCTAGGTTTTTTTTTTTTTTTTGCTACCTCCTTTATTTTATATTCATAGATGTTTCTTCCCTCTGTGGCCAAAAAGAGAACGGTTAATTCCTCTGCTACTTCATCAACCTTCAAATTGTTGGTGACATCGTTTTTTATAAAGATGGTCATACATTTTGTTGTTTAAAAAAAAAAAAAGACTAAAAAGATTGGTAAACTTGACTAAAAGAACCTGGTACTAAAAGGCACAAGAAGAAATGAAATGGAACAACTTATTCTCTGTAGCAATATGGGAACTTTGTTGAGACAGTTTATTTTCTTTCCTCAGGAAAAATACAGAGTATAATAATTGCAGAGCCCTCTATTTAATCTGTACAACCTTTAAGTTGCCACATAAAGCAAAGGATTGGGCAAAGTTCATGATATTGGGCTATTTTCAACCACACTCTGTATTTTCACTTTCTAGACAGCTTGACAAGACTGAAGTGAAACCTTTTTCTTCTCATAATAAAGATAACAACCACTAAAATTATTTGATAGATTTCAGTGCAATAGAGAATACAGATTAATTTTGTCATAATTATCAAGTCTTTATAGCTAGTAATTGCCTGCAATTTTCATGTATCAACTGTCAAACTAATTTTAGTGATTGTATAGTCCAGGCACTGCATTTACAAATTTTGTTTATTGGTTCAATTAGCCCTAAGGCAGAAAGTCTTATCATGATACTTTGATCATCCCCACAAGTTACTTTCATATGCATGCAGGTAGGTATAGGTCTACATATTGGTATATATGTGTGTGTGTGTACATATGTATACATAGATATCATATAAAATATACACGTAAACAAGTCTATTCATATATACACATATGCAATTGTATGTGTGTGTATATATATGTATATATATATATAGATAGATAGATAGATAGATAAATAGATGAAGAGAGATAGAGATAGAGACAGAGAAAGAGAAAGAGAGAAACTCAGAGATAAAGACCGACAGATATACAGAGAGGCAGAGACAGAGACAGTTTCAGACAGACAGACAGAGACAGAAGGAGCACACTACTTACAATGTGGTGTTAGCCCTATGCCAAACACTTTACAAATATATTATTTGATCTTTACAAAAACTCTGAGAGAGAGAGATGCTATTATTATCTCCACATATAGCTGAGGAAACAAGCAGACAGTGAATTGCTGGAGATTACACAGTGAATAAATAACTTGTTTAGGGTTCTGTGACTAGTAAGTACCTTTATCTAGATTTAAACTCAGATCTTCCTCTTGCTCAATACTGCAGGCACTAAATAAATGCTTGTTTCTTTCTCTCCTCCTTAAATTGTTTTAAATTTATCAGTACTATACTTCATCTTCTACAGATGGTAAAGTAGTTTTCTTGACATACAGATCCTGCTGTGTCTCTTCCCTATTACATAATTTTCCATATTATTAGACATAGTTTTTATATGCCCTCTGACCACCCCTTCATTCCTCCTTTTCCTTTTTGACATGAACTCTGACCTTTTATTTTATGTTGTCTAAAACTAGGGGTCTATTCCACTTACTTGCTATTTTCCTACCATTCTCCTGTTCTGTCATCTTCTCTCTTCCCTTATGTATATGCATGCTCCTTTAAGAGAATGGCTTATTTTGATGCTTTTATATATATCCTTAATGCTTAGTCCATTCACTGGAATACTATGTGTGTTTGTTACAAGTACTTCATTCATTCATTAATTCAGTCAGTCAATCAGTCAGTAATTCAAATAAGAATTCTTTCCCTTTCTTCTTGGAGACCTACAATTCAGAGAGAACTCCCTGTTTCCCAAGTCAACTAATTCTACTTTTTACAGGACCAAATGTTATGATTTTTTCATGTATTCTCTCCTCCCTCCTCCAATTACAAGTCTACATTTTTTGTTTGGCAATGTTCACACATTTGCTCTGCATATATCCTCTGGAGAGATGAAAAGAAGATCAATCACTCTGCTACTTCATGTGCTTTTTAACTGGGAACTTACATTCCATCAATCCATGGGCCACGAGTCCAAATGTAAAAATATGTTGCTTCTGAAGAGTCAATGAATCCATAGCAAGCAACTTCTGATTAATGGACATAACTACACTGAAATTTCTGGGGGTAAAACATTTAGTGGATTTTTACTGATGCTAGTGACCAAAATGTGAATTAGGGTAATAATAATGCAAATAGAAGAATTTTTTTCTTCTAAAAAAAGCTATGTTTATATATCCTAATCATTAAGAACATAATGTAAACTGTAAACAAACTATTGTTTAAATAGACAGAATTAATTACCAAATATTTTTCACAGTAGGATTTGGTAATATGTCATTGAAATAATTAATGTAGGTATTATTATATAATTTTTATTGCAATTAGGAAATTTCTTTTTTAATCTTTGTTTTTGTATAAAATGAACTAGCATAAGAGAGAACTTGTATTTAAAAATCATGGGATTTTTTACTAAGGATGGTATATTGTTATCAATAGTCTTTTTTGTATAGAACATATTTGCATAATTAAATACATTTGCTCTGAACTATTTATTTAATATTCCATATTATGCTATTGCCTTGTCTCTCGTATATGCTCCATAATGAAAAATTACTATTGGATTTTTTTAATCTTCTTGGGACACCTGTTGTTGACTGTTCAATTTTGATGAGTATGGATCAAAGTTATGCTTATCCAATTAATAACATACATGAGAGTAAACCGTATAAAATCACTTGATTCTTTTCTTAATTAAAAATTAAAGCAAAGAATATTCCTCTTTGAAAAAATCAGAAACTACATTTTTTGAATCAAATACAGAATGGTATTCATTAAAGCAAAAGAAAATGTGGTATTTCAACTGTAAAATGCTGAGTATTATAGTAAGGGAGTTTGATAAACTTGCTGGGATTGGAGCTGAGATTTAGATTTGTGTACAAATAATTCTCATGGGAAAAATCTGGGTTATAGAAAAGCTGCCACCCTCAGAGATTCAACTACTGTTTGAATTAGTTTATCTTGATTGTTTCTTGTCAGTATAAAATTGTCTTTATATAAGGAGAAAAATAGCCTGTTGTCGGAAAACATTGATCACCTTCTCTTTCTCTCTTTTTTTATTTTAAAGAAAAAATAAAGGTTTTATTTTTTACTTTTTAAACAAAAAATAAACAGAATGAGATAGTTTCCATTTCATGGAAAGTTACTGCAACTATCAATGTACTTGAGTCTAAAATAGCCCTAACTACTTCCATTGAAAAAAAGGTTTAAATGTCATGACTTCTTTCCAAGAAGCTCTAACATATAATAAATAATTTCTTTCAAGAATATTTGATTTCATCTACCACTATTACTATACCCATTTTACTGAAGGGAAAGTGCTTTATGATACTGTTTATAATACAATATCATATTAAAAGCATGTGATAGATTTCAAGGGTATTTTTATTGCCCTCACTAAATGGTAAAATAAGATATATTTAACTACTTCTGTTAAAAGGAATGAGATAATTTTTTTGGGGGGAAAAAACTCAACACCCTTTATTTGCTATTAGAGTTGGGGAAATGTGTGATAAACTTTTTCAATTTTTAAGTCTTGAGGAATGTTCATTTTTCTTAAAGGTGAGATATTAATTTTACTTGATATCTCCATGGGGTGGTAAGATGGGAAAGGCCAGAAATCAGCCTAGAACACAGATAACAGTGAGGTTAAAGTTTTTGTCAGCACTCTCAAGATTACTAGGATTTGAAGTAGATAGTTACTTAGGATGTAATGGACACTCCATGTTCTTGGTTTTGTTTGGCAATATCATTATGCATAAATGATACATAATACTTGTCTTCTATGTCTTTAACTTCTTCTCTGCTTGTTAACACTATGTTTAATAACCAATATCTTCTTATTTGAAGGAAGTACTGATTTGAAGTACTTATTTGTACTAGTGTTGAATAGTCTCCATTTCACTCCTGTTGGTACATAAATGTTTCACAGCAAAACTCTCGGGCAACTGAAAGTACCTGTTATAATAGAGGGTAGAGCAGTTGTTGGGATTCTGGAATTTGTAGTTCTTATCACAACCATTCTGTCTCAGTTTTGAGAGAAATTTAAATAATCAAGATCTTTGAGCCAGTAAGTACCCTTGATTCCTGTATATTGGAAAAGAAGCATATGATTTATAAAAGAACAATGAAAATGAAATTTGATTCTACTAGAGACATACTAAATTGAGCTAGTAGCATGCACAAAGACATACACACAGAAAGAGAGAAAGAAAGGGAAGTAAAGAAAGAGAGAGAGAGAGAGAGAGACAGAGAGAGAGAGAGAGAGAGAGAGAGAGAGAGAGAGAGAGAGAGAAACCGACAGAGAGAGACAGAGACAGAGACAGAGACAGAGAAGGAGTGAAGGAAAGAGGGAAGGAAGGAGGGAGGAAGAGATATTGATTGATTGATTAAGATAGTAGGTATTAGGGCTCTGCAGGCATCTTAAAACAAACATCTCAGACTGAAGCTGCCAATTATAATAGTCTTGTATATTTAGTTCATGCTGAAAAAAGATGAAAAAAGATAGTGGCTAGCTGGAAATCCATGCTATTTAAATTAAGCCATAGAGTCAAACTTTTTCCAGATGATGACATTTTTTTTCTTCCTGGGGCCTATGGGCCATTATGTGTGCATTAATGTTTTTTGAGAACAATTTCTACAAAATATCAGAAAAATAGGCCTCATGGATCTGAAAGCCTTTATATTTCCCTTAGAATAAAAGGTAACTTATTGCCATAGGTGATTAAATCTCCAGAGATGAGGTCAAGAGGAAAGTAGTGCCCAAGAAATGATCACACATTAAACCACATATGAGGTGAAAAAAGAGAAAAAAAAATTTTGAACATATCATTTCTTTATATAGAACAGATATCTCCCCAAGCTTAGCATCTCTTCCTGAGCTTTATAAAATAAGCTCCCAGGCAGAGAAAGGCAGGGCTTGGAAAGGATTCATCTCTGCCCTTTTTCCAAAAAAAATAAAGCAAAAAGATCTTGCTTATCATCTGATCATTCCCATCTACACTTATATCACCTACATCAACATCTGTCACTGTTATAATAACTATAGGTCAGGAACATTTTGTTCACTGAGATGATCTCTGGAAATGATGTAGATTATATTTGGTAGATAGCATATTAGGTTTTGACTCTTGAATTTTTTTTCCCCTATTTATCTCTTTCCTGTGTGTCCTTATGATAGGAGACTGATTACTCTTACTCCTTTTCTTCTTCATAAGGGAAAATTTTACAGTAAAATAGTCTCTTAATTGGTCAAAAGTGATCAAATTCTTATGCTGAACAAAGGAGCTGAGGATTCCATCTCTGTCCTTTTCATGTATCCCACTTCCCCAATCCATCCCTAAGGAAAGCCAAGACAAATGTGGTTAAAGATACCTCTCTGATCCCAAACAAAATAAATTATTAAACTATCTCCAAGACAAATTGTTTGTTAGTCTCATTATGAAATACTGATCTCTTTTATTTGGTATAAAGTTGATTTCTAAATATATCTTTCCACTATGACTTAGAATAAAAAATAAAAAAGAAAGAGATTTAAGAAGGCATTATAATCAGTTGACACACCAACTAGGCTTAACATCACAAACAATATTTTATATTCATATTCCCATACCTTAAAAAAGAAAGAAGGGAAATATTTTGTTTTCAACTTGTTTTAGAACCCTAGCTTGATTGTTATAATTACAAATACATTTTAATTCCATCTTATTATTATAATTGTTTCCATTTGTATTTTTGTGAGGTTTTCTGTTTTGTTTCACTCTGAATAAGTTCATACAAAGTTCACATTCTTTTCTTTATAGTGATCATTTTGCATGTTTTGACTTGAATTTCTAGAGTTGTTTTTAACTGATTCTATTTTATTAAACATACAGAAGTAGAAAGAAAGAATTAGGAAAGAAAGAAGGAAAGAAACAACGAAAAAAGAGAAAGGAGAATAAATGAAAAAACAAAAAAGCAAGTATGAATGCAATAATGACTGATAAAAATAATAAAAGAAATTCTTGATATAGTATTGTATTGAACTAACAATTCCTACAATAATCTGAATTCTTGGTATTTCAAATTACACTAGATTTGTATGTTCATTATTGAACGATGAATTTATGTCTGCTACAAGACTTTTGTTTGTGATTCCCATTTAAAAATATTCTCCAAAACAAAAATATATAATTGTCTTATAATATTTACCTTTATAGAAGCTGTAAAACCATGAATAAATACCTACAAGAATTCTGTCAAATCCTAGTTTGGTGCAAAAAAGGAGAGCATATCAAACTTAATGACTAGTAAATGTTAGAAGTATTATGTCTAGCATTCCTCTTAAAAGCAGCAAGTCAATGAGTCAGAAAAAAACCTAGATTTGTCTGGCAGTCATTAGGAGAGATCTGTCTTTGGGGAGACATGGGTTTTAGGGAACTAGCAATTGAGTGAGTGGAAGCATCTGTTATGTATGAGTGGAAAACAGAATAGGGAATCACCTTAAGGATGTCAGCCTTTTCAGTAGAGTATCATTACCATAGGTTAGTGATTGACCTGGATCAGAGAGCTGGGCAATTATTACCTGAAAGAATCCCTTACCAAGTACATAGTAATGGGGAAAGTTTTGAATGGGTATTTGGGGGTTTAGAAGAGAGCAGGTAGGAAATCACCATCTCAGTTTTAATTGTATTCAAATGTCATGTCTTCTCCCAAAGAGAGAACTTTTAGCATATTTTTCAGCAGTCAGAATCACTAAAAATAAGATAGTGAGAGTGTAAATGAAGAGATTAAAAGAAACTGAACAAATTCCTTGGATAACCAAATCATATAAATATTTTCCCCCACATCCTATAAATTGCTTAATCAATAAACATTTGCTAAACACATACTGTCACAGGTTCTGTACTATGAAGTCATCATACTAAGACAAAAATTAACTATCCACTTCTTGCAAGGAACTTTCAGAGAAACAACACATATACATCAAGAATATGACTTCATATCTCAATAGAATCATGAGTAAATGCTGGTGATATCTTCTTATTATCTGTGAGCCCAGTGAGGGAAACGGCTTATTCCAAGCAAAAAGCAGCATAAGCCCCTAATTGTAACTGAATACAATTTCAGAATTTTTCCCCCTTTTCTATAAAACTCAGGTCTGGGCTCTCTGGGTCTCTGTTATTTGTATACATTTGTCTCTGCCTTTGTTTCTACCTCTATCTCCGTAGCACTGTCTTTTTATCTCCTTGTCTTGTCTGTGTCTGTCTCTCTAGCTTTGTCTCTTTCTGCCTCTTTCTATATCTATTACTGTTTCTTTCTTGATCTCTGCATCTTTGCTGTTTGTTTCTTTCTCTTTGTCTCTCTGTCTCTTTCTCTGCCTCTTTGTCTCTGTCTCTGTATATTAGTCTTTCTCTATCTCTGCTTTTTTTCTCTCTGTTCTCTCTCTCTGGCTCTTTCTGTCTGTCTGTCTTTCTCAGTCTTTGTCTCTCAGTCTCTATTTTTACTGTCAATTATTTTTATCTCTCTGTTTCTAATTCTGCTTCTTTATCTCTGCCTATCTCTCTGTCTCTGTCTCTAACTCCATCTCTTTGTCTGTCTCTCTTTCTCTCTGTCTCTGTCTGTGTCCATAATTCTATGATTCTGTCTCTCTCTCTGTCTCTTTTTCTGTCTTTGTGTATGTCTCATTCTGGATCTCTGAGTCTGTATCTTTATGTCTCTCTTTATCTCTGTGGGTCTAGCTCTGTCTCTGTGTCTTTGTCTCTGTTTGTCTCTGTTTTCTTTCCTTCCTTATGACTCTGTATATAAACTACATGTTGACAGGATAAGATAATATTCACTTCACAGGGAGTATAAGTTATGTGTAGAGCTAATTTCTCAATGTACTATTTCTAAATTAAACCTTGCATAACTGTGACCTTGAGGTTTTCCAAAACTATACTCTTAAAGCTTCTGATGATATTTGCACATTTAAGCTCCTCATTCATAGCTCTTGGTGAGTCTTTAAAAAAAACAGCTATTAAGTTCTTTTAGCTTCCCAATAAAGAGCATCAGATTAAAACTCTTGATTCTTATCCTGTAAACAGTAAGCCCTTTTTGAAAAATATCTTTCTTAACAAATTGTGAAATAACTTTAGTAATTTCTACATTCACTTCTCACCAAAAAGAAAATGTATTTAAAATGGCATAATAACATGATTACAATACAATTTTTTATTAAAAATTTAGCTCATCTCCTACAAGAGGCTTTTCTGAATTCTCTTGGCTGTTAGTATCCCTTCTCTACTTCTTTCTTAAAAGATTTGTGTATATATTTTATTTTTAAAAATTTTTGCTGAGGCAATTGGGGTTAAGTGACTTGCCCAAGGTCACACAGCTAGGAAGTGTTAAGTGTCTGAGGCCAAATTTGAACTCAGGTCCTCCTGACTTAAAGGCTGGTGCTCTATCCACTGCTCCACCTAGCTGAAAAAGAAACATAAGAAATGGGCAAACCAGTAAATAAGAAATTTTTGGCTTGTTCTGGAAAAAAAAAATGGTTAGACTTGTTTACAAGGCAGTAGGCTAGCTTGATGGAGATGACTCCCCCTCACTGGAGGTCTTCAAGCAGTGGCTTGAACACCATTTGTTGGATGTGTTAATAGTAAGAATCATGTTCAGATATGAATTGGGTGAAATTGGCTTGCAATTCATGATTCTGTTATATGAAATCCTAATGATGAAACTATTAAGAAAGATGTCCCATATACCAGCTGCCAAATTAACTATTTTATATACCCTTACTTCTATATAATTTTCATTCTCCATCTGCACTCAAATAAAAATTGTTCAGTCTTCACTATTGGCAGGACCATATATTTTTGAAAGCGTAGGGAGTCACTGGTATACAAGAACTGCTACAAAGGAAGAAAAGTTGGGCTCAACTTTGCTACTGGTATAACTAGTCGCATTCTACTATGATTCTTCATGAATCCCCCATGTAAATATTTGGTTCTATATGTCCCTTTTGGACACAGACATCTAACTTTTTTCTTTGATCCTAGTCTCTGGTCATTCATCAGGGTAGAATGCTTGTTATATTCAGTCCTTTGAAAAATGCCCCATCTATTTACTCTTATCCTGTGAACCAATACCCTCTAAAGTGCCCTGATTCAGTCACAGTGGTCTGTCACATACACAGTGAATTCAATACATTTTTATTATCACAAATTTATTATCATAAACTATCATAAAAATCATCACAAATTAGACCTGACTAGAAAATATTATCATTCGTTTCCATATTAAGACATACTAAGGTCATAGATTTAGAAATGGAATGAATCTTAAAGCCCATTCAGTCCATGTCACCATTTTGCAGATGAGGTCACTGAGGCCCAAGGAGGTTAAGTGAATTTCAGAGGATCGTATCCCACAAATTATGGAATTTTAATATAGTGATAACTCCATTAAATATGTTGATGAAATAGAAAATCATCAATTACTTTAAAAAGATTTATTATATGCTTATTATTTGGCTAGTGCTGTGCTATGTACTAGAAAGAACAACAAATCTAAAATTTGAGGTCATTGGTATATATATTAGTTCTATTACCCATTGATGAGTTGACTTGAGAGCATTTCCCTATCTTTCCTCTAATTTCTGCTCTTCCACCTTAGATAACTTTGTATTATTTAAACACACACACACACACACACACACACACACACACACACACACAGAAAGAAACACATTTTCTCCCCATATAAAATATAAGTTCTGATTGGTCCAGGACTAACAATATTTTCAAAGTAGAAAGTACTTAGTAAATCCCTATGTTCACTGTGGGGCCAGAACTGTGCTAGGTGCTATTTATAATTCTGTAGAATTTCATTACCTAATTTCTGCTTGTGTAGAATCCATCATCTCATTGAAGGGTCAAGAGTTAGATAACATTAAATAATTTGAGAGTAATATGAGACAACCTACAATCAAGTACTAAATTCTAAATACTATGGGAGTGGAATCATTTATTGCCATTCCTATACATGTCAGTGCAACTGAATTGGGCAACTCCTTGGCATACAAAATGCCAGTGATGGGAAAATGGTTACATTGTAAGCTTCTAACAAATTTTGAATTCCCCTTTGAAAGGAATATATGAATATTCAAGCTATGAAATGAGAGCCTAACCACTAATAAACTCGCTCATTCTTTCATAATGACTATTTCTCGCTTTTCAACATTTTTAATGAATCTATTCACTGGTCCCATAAAAAATAAAAAAAGAAAAAAAAAAACTAGAAGGAAAAAATGGCTGCAGTGAGATAGACCAAGTTAATATTTTTCAATTTCATAAAGTATTACCAGAGAATTTCATTTTTAAAAGATATTGTCTCTTATAAAAAACGAATTTAACTGACAATACTCTCAGAGAGAGCTCCCCAGTGTTCTTCCTAATCTTTCTTATTATTGATCTTTGACAGCTATTTGAGTCCCAAGCCATTTTTATTGGTCTGGTTTTATTTTATTTACTTATTCATTAGTTTCCTTATTTATGCATTCATTCATTCATCTATATATATTCATTTGTTGTTTTAGAAATTTTAGGCCTGTAATCTAAAATACATAATCTGGGTGATCTAGAACACAAAACCACATAGATCAGGTGACCTACAACACAAAGACATATAATCCAGGATGGTCGATCCGGGTGATTTAGAATACAAAGACATGCAATCCGGGATAGTTGATTGCGGTGATCTCGAACACAAAGACGCTTTTCTGGACAATGTAGAACACAAAATCACATAGACCACGTTATCTAGAACACAAACACACATGATCTGGGTGATCTAGAACACAAAAGACATGTAATCTGGGAGAATTAAGCAGGAGATCTAGAACACAAAGACACACAATCTGGGCAATCTAGAACACTAAACCACATAGGTCAGGTGATCTAGAACACAAATACATGTGATCTGGGACAGGTAACCCAGGACATGTAATCTGGGTGATCTGGAATGCAAGGACATGTAATCTGGGCAATCTAGAATGGTAGATGTAATCCAGGAAGACAACCCAGGACATGTAATCGAAAAGACATGAAATCCAGATGATCTAGAACACAAAGATACATAGTCCAGGACAGTTTTATTGTGTTCAATTCTTTATTCCAATATCTAATTGGAATCTAAATAAGTGTCTAATATTAACGTTAACAATAATTCTGCAATTTGCTGAAGCAAAATTTAATTTTTGCTATCTAAATGAACTCCTTTTTTAGCTGCCTTAAGGTACTTTAATTGTCTCTATCCATTAATTATTTGGATTTTTTTCATTCTGCCAAAGCATTCATTTCTTTTTAAAAATTTCATTTTGCCCCCCTATGTAATAAAATTCAGTTGGATGCTTTATTTATAGATTTATTAAAAAAGAATTTATGAAGTAACCACTTGCAGTTGATCCTTGTGCTTAATTCTGGAGATGCAAAGACAAAAAAAAAATACTCCTGCCATTAAGGAGCTTTGCATTTTATTTTTGACAAAAAAATTCCTCTGCCAATTCCTGAATATAAAATACACAAAGCAAATAAAGTCTAATATTTGAGGTAGGTCATTAAGAAAAGAAAAACTCATAATTATCATATATAGGGTGACATATATTCTGAAACTTGAATGAAGCTAGGAATTCTAGGAGGTAGAGATAAGAAAAGAGTGCATTTCATGTGTTGAATATAGTTTATGTAAAAGCATAGCGATAAGACATTGCACATGAGAGCAGGAACTAGGTTATTTGGCTGGGATATACTGAGCAAGAAGAATAACATGCAAAAACTGGGTTGTAGCCAAATTATAAAGGGTTTAATGGCAGAGTTTGCATTCTTTTCTTAATCATCAATATTTCTAGTAGTAAAAATAAAAATAATAAGTAACATTTATTTAACTCTTTAATGTGAATAAATAATTTATAAAACATTGCATTTTACTTGGTCATAACAGTAACTTTTTTTGTTTTTTGATATTATTCCCATTTTACAGTTAAGTAAATTGATTTTAAGAGGGGTAAGTGCCTTGCTATGTATAATATATCTACTAAGTGTTTTAGTCAGAATTCAGACTCAGATGTTCTTAAATTTAAGTCCAGCATTTTATCTCTTAAAAAAGAGATATTCTCTTTAAAAAGAACTCAAAAAACTTTTCTTAAATAGGGAGTAAGAGTGGAGAAGAAGGGAGGGAATCTGAAGGTCAAAATTTTAAAAACAGATGTAAAAATGTTTTACATGTAGCTGGGGAAAATAAAAATATATTTTTAAAAATTAACAAAAAGAGCTTAAACCAGAAATCCCAAATCTACTGTAGATGAAGTAAATAATCAGACCCATTATCAGGGGAAAAGTATCAATATTTATGTGTTACCTAGTCAAATTAATAGTTTGTTTTTATCCTTTATCTTCTGTCTCATAACTGGGATTTTTTTTAATAGGCAGTGGAAACTTAACTATGCCCTACATAAATGACAATAGAGGAATAACTTCTGTTGTCTCAACTTCTATGGCTGAATAAGCCATATGGAATAGTAAGTTATGAACAGTTAAGACAAAGTAGTTTCTTTGTCCAAATCAACACTATATATTGTGCACAGTGTAAAAGAAAATAAAAGACATATTTTTCTGATTTCTCAGAACAGTAACAGGCTGTCAATTTAGTGTTTGCTTTATGAATAGCAGCAATATCGTGACAGAGAGAGAGAGAGACTCCTTAAGAAAGAAAGTGGTAAACTGGCTCAGGTTAAGCACAGTATAATTCAAAGTTATTCTACCAATCAATAGATGGATTGATTGGTGAGGGTCCACTGTGCTTCTGTCATCAAATATAGAGACCCAGATTTTAAAAAAAGGGATCAGTGTTTAGAAGTTGAATCTTATGCTTATGAATGATATAACCCATTTGAGGATTACATATATATATGGATATATCAGAAATCCTGTATATTTAAGAAAGCCAAAACCTTACTTATGTTGACTGGTACAAATTTGCCCCTATTAGCTATTAGCCCAGAGTCATCTGGCTAACATTTTGATGAAATAAAATTAATGAACAGAGAAAGTTAAAAGAATTGATGGTTTAGAGAAACTAATCTAGGAAGGACAATACACAAGAATAAAACTAAAGAAAGCAGAAATTAAAAATAAACTTATTTTTAAGCCCAAGCTACCACAAGAATGGAAGGTGAGAAACTTTGAAAGAAAGGAGAAAAGGCTAATGTGATACATCAGTCAAGACAATTTAGAATGAAGTGAGATGAAAGAAAAGGCATTTCTGGAGGTGGTTTTCATATACTTTCTTCCACTGCCTGTTTGACTCTATCCTTCCTATTCTGCCTAAGAATCTTAGAAATAAAGCCCTTTTCTCTTTTTGCAACATATTTTGTATTAACCTTTCCTAATTAAAATGTGCACTTTTGTTTCATTTATGAGAGATATTTAAAATGCTATTACCAAAGAGTACAACATCTCCTCCTTTTAATATTTTGCCAGTAAAATAATTCCTTAAAAATATTTTTATGGAAAGGTCAAGGAGGC
Source organism: Antechinus flavipes (assembly GCF_016432865.1). Classification (NCBI taxonomy): domain Eukaryota; kingdom Metazoa; phylum Chordata; class Mammalia; order Dasyuromorphia; family Dasyuridae; genus Antechinus; species Antechinus flavipes. Next base: position 37,130,336 of record NC_067398.1, read on the forward strand.
TGAAAAACACATTTAGCTGACAACATTTGGAGACTTTGCCTGTGAAAACACACTCAGCAGTTCTGAAGTCCATCTGAATCTTATTTATTTAAAATTTTATTTTTTTTTGTAAATGCCACCATTATTTTGCTCTCTGAAATATAATCAGGACAAACCTTTACTTTCTTTTCTCATTTCTTTCTTTTCTAAAAGTGTTGAATGAAAGACACTGATGTTCACTAGGTTTAAATAGACGAAAAAAAAAATAAAATGTCACCCTCTATATATTCGTCTAAGAGGTGTTGCTTTGGTGAAGGTTCTAATGGGCTTAGTACATTATAGCTTTGGATGGTAATTTATAATCATTTCCAAAGTTTGTTATTATCCATTGTTAGTTTTTGAAGAGGACTGAAGATATCACAGGGTGATTTCTTGACTTGTGTATGAATTGAATTAAGTGAGACAGAGTGGAACAAAGTCATCAGCCTTACTTTCTCTTTCTGAGTCATCAAAGTCCAGTGACAAGAGAAAAGCCAAAATAATTAACAATGGACTGGAATCAATAAAGGACCTTGTTTTTTCTTTTCTTTTTTTTTTTATGCCTAACCAAGCTCTACTGTTTTAGTCACCTTCTTGGGCACTGGAACAAATTGTTTTCATGTGCCCATTCTGTTAGGGGAAATTTTTTACACTGTTTGGGATACAAATCTCCCTACATCATTGATGGGTTTGGGGCCTATCAGTTACTCTTTATTTGGTTTAGTCTGTCTGCCAACATAGATTTAGTAAACTGTGACTTCTCTATATACTACAATTTTTTGAAACTACAGAAAACTTTGATAATAGGTAGCCATCAAAGGTGAATGAGTTTAAAAGTTTACTACCATTAAATGATAGCTGGTACTTGAGAATCAATATGGGAAGTTGACAGCAGAACCCTATATACTTAATGTATTGGATTTGGAATAGGAAAACAGAAGATATCTTTTTAAATACACACACACACATACATATATGTATATCAATACATATATATGTATATCAATACATATATATGTATATATTTCTCCCTTCTAAAATAGATCACAATTTTTGTTGTGCATATACAGAAATAGGGAATCCACTATCACAAGGCAGAATATTTTATTTTCTACTTTCTAATAGGACTAATGATGTGAAGTTTTTATCTATATCAAACCTAAATGTATCTTTTGGCAGTTTTCAATTATTTTTTTTTTCCATTTTTGCTCTCTTCAAAGAAGGAGAAGAAATCTAATTTCACTTCTATAAGATAGCTCTCAAATATTTTCAGATTGAGACTATATCCGCCCTCATTTTCCTCTTCTTAAGAAGCAATATTTTTAGATCCTCATGATATAGACTTACCATCTTATAGTTATGATTGAGCTTATTGCTGTCATTTTTGTGGTATGGCATCCAGACCTGAATAAATCACTCATGCCTTCTTTTGTTTTTTTTTTCTACATCATGCTTTTCAATATAGCTTAACATTACATTAATTTTTGTGGAATTTATAACACAAGTGATTCATCTTGAACTAATAGTCTACTAAATTAGCAGAATATTTCTAGATAAAATACTCCTCAATAGTATATTGTTTGAAAAGTCAAATTTTGAACTATTGCACTAATGAATTTAAGTATGACTTCATATTTATTTCTATTTTTACCTTTCTGCCCAGTGTTTTAGTTTACCAATAACTTTTTGGAATCCTGACATCAATGAGTTTGTCCACTATACTTTCTAGCTTTGTGTCATCTGAAAATATGTGTGTTATTTATTCCTTTAAAAAATCATTGATACACAAATTAAACAGGTTTCAGAGGCTTTTCATTGTTGTTCTTTCCAAACTGATGGTGAACAATATTACTAATGCCTGGACTTTGGATCTAGTCGTTCAATCAGATTTAAATTTACCTAATTATTTGCAAAACTTTTGTATAGTAAGTAGTGTTATCAAATACAGCTCCTTAATTTTTATAAGAGCAAAAATAGTATTTCATAAAAGTTTTCATTAAAATTAGATAAAGTATAATTCGGTAATTCTTTAGAAGAGAAATATGATTTTTATTGTTTTGTTTTTTCTGGTTATTCATTTGTATTAAGTATTTTAAACACACATTTCTTTATGAATCATTGGGAGAGAAAAATCAGAGCAAAAGGGGAGAACTATGAGAGAAAAGAAGCACAGAAAAAAAGTGAACATAAGATGTGTTGTTTTACATTCAAACTGCATAGTTGTCTTTCTGGATACAGATGGCGTTTTTTATCCAAAGGATATTGGGATTGCCTTAGATCATTGAACTACTGATAAGAACCAAGTCTTTCATAGTTAATCATAGCACAATCTTGCTGATACTGTCTATAATGTATTCTTGGTTCTACTTGTTTTGCTCAGCATCAGTTTATGTAAATATTTCCAGGCCTTTCTAAAATCAGCTTGTTCATCATTTTTTTATAGAACAAAATTTTCATTATCTGCATGTACCACAACTTATTTAGCCATTTCCCCAACTGATGAGCATCTATTCATTTTCCAATGTTTTGCTACGACACAAGTTTTTGCACATGTAAATTATTTTCCTCTTTTATGATTTGATTGGAATACAGACTTGGTAGTGGCACTTCTGGGTCAAAGGATATGCAGTTTTATAGCCCTTGAGTATAATTCCAAATTGCTCTCCAGAAAGGTTAGATTAATTCAGAACTCTACCAAAAATGCCTTAGTGTCCCAGTTTTCCCATATCCCCTCCAACATTTATCATTATCCTTTCCTTTCATCTTAGCCAATCTGAGAGGTATGTGGTAACATATCAGAGTTGTTTTAATTTGCATTTCTCTAATCAATGTGATTTAGAATATATGACTATAGATGGCTTTAACTTTATCATCTGAAAATTTTCTGCAATTTCTCAATTTGGTCATTTCTCAATTGGGGAATGACTTGTATTCATATAAATTTGAAACAATTCTTTATATATTTAGAAATGAGGCTGTTATTAAAAACACTAGTTGTGATTTTTTAAAATAAATTACTCATTTGTCCAAAGATCTGAAAGGTAAACTATCCCTTGTTCTCTTAATTTGCTTATAGTATCAACCTTTATACCCAAGTCATCTTATATTAGCATGGGGTGTGAGATATAGGTCTATTCCAAGTTTCTGACATACTATTTTCCAATTTTTCCAGAATTTTTGTGAAATAGTGAATTCTTATTTCAGAAGCTGGAGTTTGGGAATTTATCAAATACTTGATTATTATAGTAATTGATTATTTTGTCATGTGTATCTAATCTATTCCAATGTTCCACCACTCTATTTCTTAGCCAAATCAAATGGTTATGATGACTGTTGCTTTATAATGTAGTTTTAAGTCTGGCATTACTAGGTCACCATCCTTTGTAATTTTTTTTCATTAATTCCCTTGATATCTTTACCTTTTATTATTCCAGACAAATTTTGTTATTATTTTTTATAGATCTATAAAATAACTTTTGGTAATTGTATTGGTAAGGCACAGAATAAGTAGACCAATTTAGGTAGAATCGCCAGTTTTACTATATTAGCTCAGTTTCTCATGAACAATTGATATTTTCCCAGTGCTTCAGTTCTGACTTTATTTGCATGAAAAGTGTTTTGTAATTGTGTTTATATTGTTCCTTGGTTTATCTTTTTAGATAGGAACCCAAATATTTTATTTTATCTACAGTTATTTAAAATGGAATTTCTTTTTCTATCTCTTTCTAATGGACTTTGTCAGTAATATGTAGCAATGCTGATGTTTTTTGGGGCTTTATTTTATATTCTGCCACTTTCCTAAAACTGTTTCAAGTAGGATTTTGGAAGATTTTCTAAGTATGTCATCATATTATTTGCAAAAAAATAATAGTTTTCTCTCTTCATTGTCTATTCTAATTCCTTTTATTTATTTTACTTTTGTTATTGTTAAAGCCAACATTTCTAGTACAAAACTAAATAATAATGGTGACAATGGACATCTTTGTTTCACCTCTGATCTTACTGGGAATTCATCCAACTTCTCTCCATTACAGATAATACTTCCTAATGTTTTTAGATAGATGATGCTTGTTATTTTAATGAAAACTCCTTTTATCCTACTGTCTCCAGTATTTTTAGTAGGAATGAGAGCTGTATTTTGTCAAAAGCTTTTTCTGCATCCATAGAGATTATCATTTGATGGTTTTGTTGGTTTTATTAATGATATGATAGATTATGGCAAGTTTTCTTGATATTGAATGAGCCCTGTATTCCTGGCATAAATATCTCTTGGTCATAGTGTATTATTGTGCTGATAAGTTGTTGTTATAAATTTGCTAATATTTTATTTAAAATGTTTACATTGATATCTTTAAGGGGATTGGGCTGTAATCTTCTTCCTCTGCTTTAGCTTTTCTTGGTTTAGGCTTGTTCAATTTATTTTTTAAAATTAGAACTATTTAAGAAATTTATTTCCTCTTCTGTTAATCTTAGAAATTTATATTTTTCAAATATGCATCCATTTTGATAACATTTTCTGACTTATTGGTACAAAGTTGTGCAAAAATAGTTTCTAATTATTGCTTTAATTTCTTCGACATTGGTAATAAGTTCATCTTTTTCATTTTTAATGTTGGTAATTTTTCTTTCCTTATCTAATTAAATTACCCAATGATTTATCAATTTTGTTGTTCTTTTTATAAGACAACTATTAAGTTTATTAATTAGTTCAATAGTTTTCTTAGTTTCATTTATAGTAATCTTTCCTTTGAGTTTCAGAATTTCTAATTTGGTATTTAGTTGGAGGGTTTTAATTTATTCTTTTTTTAGCTTTTTTTAGCTGCATGCACAATTTATTGATCTCTTTATTTTATTCATTTAACTATTGAGAAATATATAATTTCCCCTGAGAAATGCTTTGACTGCATCCCATAGATTTTGGTATGTTGTGTCAATAGACCCTTTTCCCTTCTATTACTCCTTTCTCCTGTTTCTGCCCTCACTTTTATCCAATCCCTCTCTTTTCTTTCCTCTTTCTCTTCCTACTTCTCTATAGGGTATGATAAATTTATTTACTCAAGTGAGTGATTATATTATTCTCTCTTTGAGCCAAAACTGATGAATAAAACTTCAGATAATGATAATCCCCTCTCTTCTTTCCTTCAGTTGTAATAGGTCTTTTCTGCCTCTTTATGTAATCTAATTTAACTCATTGTGTTTCCCTTTTCCTCTGCTCCCAGTAAAATTCTTTTTCTATACATTAACGTATTTTTCTTTGATATCATCACATCAGAGTCCATTCACAACCACATGCTCTATCTCTGTATGCCCTCTTTAACTGCCTCAATAACAGATAAAAGTTCTCAAGAGTTACAGATATCATTTCCTCAACTAGTTTAACCTTTAAAAATATATATTTTCCACTTATTTATATTTCTATACTTTCTCGAGTCCTGTGTATTAAGATCAAATTTTCTGTTTAGTTCTGTTTTTTTTTTCCAAAAGAAATGATTGAAAATCTCTTACTTCACTGAAGTTCTATCTCTTCTCCTTAAATTGACATTCTTGCTGTATTAGTTAATTCTTGGTTGGATCCCCAAGTCCTTTGTTTTCCAGAATATGGTATTACAGGTCCTTCAATCTTTTACTGTACATATTACCAGATTCTGGGTAATCCTTATTTAATCAGAATGGAGGAATCACACAAGCGAATAATAATATCACACAAGCAAGACTTCCATGAGTCCCAGAAGCTTCCTTCCTGTAGAAAATAACTATCAATTCACAACTACACATACACCTCCTTCAGCAGCCAAGAGATAGTCCAAAGCCAATCTATTGTCCATCACTTCATGTGTCAGGGAATCCAATGATTCCTGCAGGTTTTGAAGTCTTGCATCAGTCTCATTAACAATTATTTTTATGGTCATGGTAATGTTCAAGAGCCCATTGCCATATACATAGTGTTAACTGCCATGCTCTTTTAGTGGTGGACATAAACAGAGATGAAACCACACGATGTTTCCTGGGTCTTCTTCATTCCAAGGGTCTTCTTATTTCTGTCTCTCTCAGTAAACAAGGCAGATATGGCTCATTGGCACCCATTGGATTCCTTCTCCACCTGTAGAGACACAAGCAAACCCTCTGCCCCAAGTGGTTAGTCTATCTGGTCCCTTTCATTCACCACTCTCTGGATCTCTCCATATCACCTAGCCATTATCTAAAGCTATCAGAGCTGCTTGCACAGAACATTGACCTTATGAAACTTGTCTGCCAGTGCCAGTACCTCTTCATCACAAATAAAAAAAAAATAATAGTATAAAGGATTAAATTTAGAAGTTCTCTAGAGTTACCTGTGACTCCCCCTTTCTTTTATTTTTGGAGGAACATCTTGATGTCTCTGGTCCTCCTCTCTATTATTGCCTGTCCTTGAGAATTGAAGGGTAGCTAACATGATGAGAAGGCAATATGATTTTGAGTTTCCATAAAAAACAGGACCGGGAATACCATTATGAGAATAAACATGCAAGAAGTAATGCTTATTTGGATGTTTTCTCACTTGTTCCTGAAGTTCCTTAAAAAGCTGAAATATGTTAGAGACTAGAAATTGTATTTGGGGTGTGACAATTCTTTGTACTATACCTACTGAATAAGCTGAATGAGATATTATATTTACATCTCCTGGATAATAAGTAAGAGCTAGAATGATTGCATACAATTTATTCTGCTGAGTGGACTGAAAGAAAGTTCTGACTACTCTTATTATAATTAAGTCAGGAGAATATACAGCACAAATGTTATGTTTGGATGCAAAATGTTATGTTATGTAAAGATGGTTGGTCATTGAAGAGGAACCTTAGAAAGCTTTTCTTCAAAAATTCATGGCCAATTAAGTAATAGCTGGGTTATCTTTAAGGGGCCCTGTGTGTAAAATTTGGAGCTGTGGCCAATAAAATGTGCCACTCTGGGATGGTTTCACAGCATATATTAATTTGTACATTGGTATAAAAGGTGTTTATCTTACCTCAGATAATTGTATTACTTAATGGCCTTTAATAAGATTCTAGCCACAAGCACTAGGTAAGGAATAAGGCTTTGGTCTGGTTGTGCTTGGGGTCACTTACTTGATCATACTGTCACTTTGATGATGGGATACTATGTCTCTTTTTTTTTTTAAGCAAAAACTGATATTCTCAAGGTTTTCTAATGACTTTTTCAACTACACTAGAAACAGCCAGTTCAACCTTTCTCAGAGCCTCTTAGGCTTCTTTTGTAAGTTGGTGTGGTGAGTCCAAAGCAGTGTCTTCCCTTAAAATAATCATACAATGGTTCTAATTGATAAGTAGTTAAGCCTAACACTGGACTCAGCCATTATACATTTCCTATCAATTTCTGAAAGTCATTTAAGCTGTTCAACTTCTCTGGTCTTAAAGTTTTTGTACCACAAGTACTTTGGGCTGTACTTCATATCCTAAACATTGAAAAAGAGTATACTTTTGATTTTTTTTCCTTGGGCTATATAAACAATTGGTAGTTCCTTAGCATTTCTATGGTCTTTCATAGGGATGTTTTTAACATTTGCTCTTCAGGTACACATCCTGATATATCATCCATGTAATGTAATACATTACAGTATTCAGTTTTTTTTCTAACTTTAGTAACAGCAGAAGCCACATACATTTGATACATGGTAGGACTATTTTTCATTCCCTGTGGCAAAACTGTCCATTCAAATCTTTTATAAGGTGTAATTAAATTGATACTGGGCACTGAAAAGGCAAGTCTTTTCATATCTTTCTTATCCAGAGGGCTAGAGTAGAAATAATTCCTAATGTCTATAATTCAAAGAGGCCATTTCCTAGGCAATTGAGTAGGAGATGGAAGCCCAGACTGAAGAGTTCCCATAGTTTCCATCTGTTTAATTTCTTTTTTTCAAATCAGTCAACATCCTCCATTTTCCAGATTTCTTTTTTATAGCAAATACAGGGGAGTTTCAAGGACTTGGAGAAGGTTGTAAGTATCCTTTGTCAAGTTGTTCCTCTATTATATCTAATAAGGACTGAATTTTTTCACTGCTTAAAGGCCACTCTTCCACCCACACCACTATATTAGTTTTCCATTGGATAAGAATAGGTATAAAGGCTGGCAGGCCTTCAACAGCAACCCTGCCTAAAAAGCCAAAATGCTTAATAGTAATCCTAACTGTAGTAAAAAGATTCTTCTCTTTTGCCTTGCCTCAGAGATAAGAGGACAAAACTATGCTGGAGGGGCTGATGATGTCACCACACCTCCTGTTCCTTCCCCTTTCATCCATCAAGGCAGAGTTGAGAGAAAAGGATCATTAAGCAGAGGATGCCCCAAGGGCTCATGTGCAGGCTTAGGGGGAAAAGAAGATGGGCTGAGAAACACAGAAACACCATGTCCCTCAAATCTCCTAGAGCAGTAATAAACAATGTATATAAACAAAATACAAAAAAGATTTCCTTAGCTCCTTGCCACATGGTGTATCTCTGAGACTACAGGAACCAACTCTCTGCTTGTTTTTCTCCTCATACTTCTTGGTTTGACATCCCAGGCTAAAAACTTTCTTTTTCTTATATGTGGGATTTTTTTAAGGGCAACTTTATCCCATTGTATTCAGTTAGTTGCTCTCCCACTACCCTCTACATCTTGGCTCCAAACTTTCATCCTTGGAGAGCCAAGGAGACATGCACTCCAGAACATCTGAGAACTTGGTGATCTGCTTCTGAGTTACTAACAAACCTTGCTTCTCTACTAATCTAACTAAGAATGCTTTATACTTCCCTCAGGAGAGAGGCTCTTTTGTTAGTATTTATCCCATTTTGGCTGAAAAATGAAAGTGACTATTAACCCCCACTGCTGCTTACCTGTCTTTATACTTAACAATATTCCTAAGGTCATGGGGACTCCTCCATCACATTAGTTTGAGCTGCTGTGTACCTTACTTTCTAGGGCCCCACATCTAGGGCCCCATGTTTAGGCACCAAATGTTGTGTCTGGACTAGCTCTCTGGAAGATCTTGGTACCAGCCTGAGTCCTTGCTCTTAAAGAAGAGTGAAGAGGTGGGACTCATGTGGATAGTCAGATATGGAGTCTCTTTATTCTCAGTTCTCTCAGCCTTATATACTCTAATACCTTTATATAAATATAGCACACTGCATGTGAGACCACATAAACAACTTGCTATTGTATGTAGATGACTCTTTGCCACTTGGTATCACTCTGCTTCAACTACAACACAAGTTGTCACCAACCCCTGACTTCTCAGAAAAATTGAGAGCCCTTAGGGGAGATGGGAAGCTGAGCCAGATATTGCTAGCAGGTTCGCTTTGGATTGAAGGGTCTTATATGTCACCCACTCACTGTGGCGCTCTATACATACCAAACTTAAGGATTTTTTTTTTTTTGTGTGTGTGTGTATGTAGCTATTTTTATAATTATTACTGGAGATCTTATAAGTTTTTGACTCTTCCAGCATGGTATGATCTAGGGAAAGATGTGTTCACTACTCTCCTGTACTCTACACTGGTTTGTGAATGACCACAGGCATTCTTTTCAATCCTGAAACTATGGTCAAGTTACTTGTTCCCATCTGCTATGCTAATGCTCCTCCTCTCACTGGGACCAAGACCCAGAGGCAACAGTGTCCTGCCTCTGGTGCCTGCAGAGGGGACCCCTGTAAATCTATTTTTCAGATCTATTATTTTATCTTCTTACTATCTATGGGCTGAGAAGTCTGGAAACTTCTATTATTGCCAATGATTCAGTCACCCTGAGACTTGTTTCTGGTTTGTTAAGGCCCAATCTTCATTAGCATAGATTCTACTGAACTGCACTCCTCTCTCACCCTCTTGCTACATATCATTCATCACAGAATTCTAAATTTTCTTGGGTTTGTAAGTTTTTTTTCACTCTATCTTTCTGTGGGTCCTGTAACTCTAGTTTTTGTTTAAAATCATTTTATTTATTTATTTTTATTTAAAGGTATTTGGACGAATTTGGGGAAGAGTTCAGATAAGTCTCTGCCTGTACTCTACTGCCTTGGCTCTGCCTCAAGGGATCATTCTCATACCAATCTTTGCAGAAAAAAATTGTGAGGAAAATGATGTGATTGGGTGATGTTTGGTTGGATCATGGTGTTTTATCTCTCTTCATTTCATCTCAATTTTCAGGTGGCTCAGCAGCTGCTCCCTTCATTGGAAACACAATAATCTAGAGATTCAAGATGAGCTTTAATCCACCTGTTTCACTATACCCTGGGCATGCAGCTGGAGTTCTCTGAGTATGCAACACAATACAAAATCATTGATTTGGATTTGGATATATGTAAAGGAACAAATGAAAAAGTATTTGAGAATCTTCCCTATTGCATGACTATTTCCTTCTCAATTATAAAATTCTAATATTTCCTAGATACAAATGGCCATTATGTTTGATAGTCTTTTAAAAATTTACAAACACAGCTACAAACACATGGGTATCTTGTACTAATAAAAGTGAATCTACTCATTTTTCCTTTTCTCAGTCAAAGGCAACAATGAAACTAGAACAGAATCAGAATCAGTAAGACTGGCCCAATTTTTATTATTTCAAAGAAGAAAGGTTCTCCTTCCTTGTTATACAGGTTAAACGATTTTAGAAATTCTATGTAATTCAGAATAAGACCCTCTCCCTTTTATGTCAGAAACTACTCAACCCTAGCCTAACTGCCACTCTTTGCACACATGATTCTAGTTACTATTTCACATGCAATTCTAAATTACTTTAATAAAATGCATCATTAAGTATTTTGTAGTCATTTGCTGTGCCTCTAAAAACAAGTCAAAGTTAAGATCTAAGACATTCATCTAGGTAATTTGACAGTAGTATTCACATAAAGATAAGAAAAGAATCAAAAATAGGGAAATTTGAACAGATTATTCAAATAAGCTATTTAAATGGATCATATTTAAGATTTCTTTTGTCAGTTTGTAAATAGGCACATAGACTTGGATTTTGAACCATGTACCAAATCTTGAAGATCTAGTTTATACTTAACTCAATATAATTTTCATTAGGACATTCATTTACTTAACAAACATAGTGTTTAAGAGATTGCATCTAAAGGAGAAAATGTTACTAGATGAGTATATAGTTCAATAAAAGTCATGATGGAAACAAACTATATATAAGTTATAACATATAGTGTAGAAAGTACTAGAAAAATTTTGAAGGTAGATAGGTAATGCAATGGATAATGTGCCAGATAATTTAGGAATACATCTTCCCTAGTTCAAATATGATCTCAGACATCCACTAGTTATATAACCATGGGCAATATACTTAACCCAGTTTGTTTCAGTTCTTCCTATGGAAAATGAGCTGAATATGAAAACAGCAAACTACTCCAGTATATTTGCCATGAAAACCTCAAATGGGGTTATGAAGAATCTGAAATGAAACAATAGAAGCAGCAGCAGCAACAACAATAACAAAAACAATAATGACAACAATGAAAATTTTGAGAAATAAGATAAAACAAAAAACCTTTCAGATGGAAGGGTTACTTCATCACAAATCTGCCTTGATTCTCCATTATTCTGCATCAACTCAGCACTTCATTCTAGTAATCAAGGACACATCACTACCCTCAACTTCTACAAATAAAATTTTGTTTTATTCTTCCTACTTAATTCTCCTTTGCTTCAAGAAGGCTTAAATACTTAATGTTCTCAATTGTGTTGTGTTTATAAGCTACAATCCTATATATTCATGGTGATTATACTAAATAAAATCACTACTATCCTCCTTTCTGGTAATGCAGAAGTTTGAGTTTCATCAATGAGGGAATAAACAAATAAATAAACAATCATATTTTAATCACCTACAAATGTAGCAATTGTGCTAGGATCAAGAGATAGGGATAAGGATAATATCAGAACTTTGATTTTATTGATAGAGTATAGTTCCAGGTGAGTATTCTCTTTTCACCAAGCCAGGTTGATACCTTCTCAATATCTTATCCTTTTAAATATTTAACTAGAAAAGAGAGAAATTAAATAATTTGATTAGGGTTATTTAGACAATATGTATCAAAGGCAGAACTTACAATCCAATATGAAACTGAGACTCTTCCCCCTATTAGGTGACATTGACTCTCTGGGAATACAAAGAAAAGTGAGACATTTTCTACCCTCAATACTCTAAACACTGAGTCTAAGGCTACTTTAAGAATATGTCTTCTATAATTTACTTAATTTACTTTACTTAAAACATTTTCTTGCTTCACAGTCTTTCAAATTTATTATACATATTTTGTACTCATTTACAATTCCTTCACTTTTTGTTGCTTTGGGACCATTCATTACTTGTTTCTTATAAGTTTATTTTCTTATAATTTATTTTGTCTCTACATTTTGATAATCCTATTTTATTATTATAATGAATAAATAACATTTCATAATATTTTAAGGTTTACAAAACATTCCACACATTTTATCTGAACTGATTCTCAAAATTCCTTGAAGTAAATGATACATAATATATATTTTAAGAGATGAAGAAATTGGATGAATTAGAATATATACATGTCTAAAATCATAAAGCTAACAAGTGTCTGAGGAAGGATTTTAACTAAATACTTTATGGCTTTCTATATCCTCACTATCCACTCTGTTTAGCTTATTGAGGACAGAGAAGTAACTTCTATTTTTTTTTTTTTTTTTGGTTAAAATTTTGCTTTTTCAAGAAACATTTGTTAAATGTCTGTGTGCAGCTTTAGCTACTGCTAGTTAGAGAGAATATGGAGACTAAAATTAAAGCAGTTTCTGCACACAGACACACACACACACACACACACACACACACACACACACTCACACCAATATCCTGTATCTCTCTTTGGCAATCAATGTAAATCTACATAAGCACATAAACATAAATAGAGTCATTATAGTGCAGCGAGGGCCAAAAGCTAGTTTGCCAAAGATTTTTAGAAAGGCCTTCTAGAGACAGTAGCACTTGAGTAAGACTATATGGGAAGCTAGGGATTCTAAAAATTAAAAGTGAGGAATCAGAATATTCCACATGGTGCTGAATTCTTAGATGTTATTTAAAAAATGGTAGCTGACAAAATGAAATCAACTAAACAGCCATTATTTCATTAATTCTGTTATTTTGCTTAACATGGAGACACTGATTTTCAACTTTGTTTTCATTATCATACCAAAGACTTCAAGGACAACAAACATGTCAGGTTTGATTGTTGTATGTTGACATTGAAGAATACTTCTAATGGCAATACATACCACAAATGCAAAAATCCAGACAGCTTGTTTCATCACTAGAGAAAAAAATAATTTGTCATCATGGCTCCACAATTCTATATTGATGGATCATTGGATTTACATAAGAGTATCAAGAAAGCACATTTAACATATATAATCTAACAAAGTATGAAGCAAATAACAGGGTTTTGTAAAACTGGGATAAGCCTGAAATTCTGCAAGTGGTGTTCCTTGTTCATCCATGTACATCATCATATGACTGTATAAATTCTTGGTTTTGTAGATATTTTAAAAATTGTATCTTTGGACTATATTTGAGCTACAGAGAAATGCTTAGGTTCAATCCTTTTAGGGTTAAATATGATAGATTTCCTTCAGAGGCCTAGGCAATGCTAAAAATTTTGGAATTTTTCTACTATGGTAAGTACAAATGCTTATCTTTTGTGTCCCCATTGTCAGAGGTTAGTTGCTAATGCCCAATATTCATTTAACAAAGTTATCAAAGAAAAAGTATTCTAAAATATATTTGCTCAACAAAAAGAATGAGAACAAACTTTCATTTTCCTCAAAATCTTAAAGGAATATTTTCTCTTTATACAATATTGATACATAAGAACATAGTCCAAACCTAGTTCCTATATAATATTGGTTTCAAGAAATTCCTATCCAAACTGTCATCACCAGAATTGGAAAAAAATTGTAGAATACAGGCAGAAACATAATAGAAATCTCCGAACATTCCCCTTGAAACAACTTTAAAATAATGTCTCAAATCACATTTTGGATTTGCACAGTTAACAAAAGATTGAGGTGAGAATTTTTTTCCAACACAAGACTTCTTAATAGATTAGCAGGAAAGGGTTATGGTGGCCAACGAGAAAGCCTGTCCATAAAGTTGCATAGAAGCACCAGCAGCAAGCCTTGAAGGGGGATACAACAGCAGCATTAATACTAGCAGCAACAGCTTTAGGAGTTCTTTGTCAAGAGATGGTAGGGAGTCAGACCTGTTACATTATATTACATGGTTCTGGGACATAGGTCTAGACCAAAAGAAGTACCACTTGAAACCTCAGGAAAACACAAACCCTAATCAATTTCCATGGAAGAGAAGATTGCTTTTGGTCCCTCACAAAGAAGCAAATGGGATAGTGTCAGTGATAAGGCAGAAAAGAAACACTAGCATTTGCAAATGCAAAACAGGATACCTTGTCACAGTTCCCAAAAAGAAAGAAGAACTAACTTTTGTGACTTTAGGAGATCAAGGGACCTAATCACAGTTCCAGAGTAAGGAAGAGCACTGGCATTTGCAACTTCAGGTGAAAAGTCCCTTTTTGGGGAAAGACTAAACCACAGGTCAGGACAGGCGTGACCACATCTCTCCTTGGATCATACTGCCTTGAATATACTGAAAGAAAATATACTTCTAGAACAGCATCAAAAAAAGCTTCAAGCTTGGGACAGTGACTCTTCCACCTCAAGAGCAAGGTTTAACTTTAACATACAGTTAAAAGTAAACAAAGTGTGGAAAAATTAAATAACAACAAGAAGAAGCTGACCACAAAAAGCTACTATAGTGACATGGGAAATCCAGACACAAACTCAGAAGACATTGATAACAAACAGCTACAGGAAAAAAAAAATAAAAAAAATGTGAATTTGTTAGGAACTCAATAAGAAACTCCTGTATGACTTAAAGAGGGCACACAAATCCTTTGAAGAAAACAAGTGGCAGCTAGTGCCTATACAAGCTGTCAGAAAACAATATTTTTAAATGGAAGAAAATGTGAAATTTTTTATTGATGAAACAACCAATTTGGAAAATAAATCAAGGAAAGATAATTTAAAAGTCATTGCACTATGTGGGAACCGTGATAAAAAAAGACTATAGATATATTATTTCAAGAATGAATCAAAGAAACATGTCTTGATAATCTAGAACAGGAGAAATATAAGAAATAGAAATGGTCCAAAAATCCCCTCATTAAAGAGATCCCTAAATAAAACCCCTCAGAAATATTATCGACAAATTCCATAGTTCCTGGGTTAAGGAGAAAATATTGCAAGCAGCCAGAAGGAAACAATAGCTTCTCTCTTAAAGGAGTGGAGAACTTGAAATATGTTATTCCAGAAGGTAAAAATAAAAGTTAGGATTATAACAACAACAACAACAAAAACCTACTCAGGGAAATTTAATCATAATACTTCAGAGATAAAAATAAAAAAAAAATTAAAATGGGCATTTAATGAGATTGGGGATTTTCAAGCATTCCTAATGAAAATATAGGCACCGAATAAAAATGTTGATTTTCAAATACAAAACTCAAGAGAAGCATAAAAAAAGTAAACTTAAAAGAGAAATCAAAAGTTGTAATGGGCTGAGGCTCGAGTTGATGCACTGAGGTCCCAAGCATGTGAGGCTAAATAGTAATTGGACCATACTCTATTAGTATATATGCTTGGAGAAAGAATGGACCCCGCCCACTCTTTGTGCAAGTCCTGATGTGTTGTGTAGGAAATGACATTTTTGGTGGGTGGAGGCAAGGGAGTGGAAAAGGAAGAGGAAAGCGAGACTGCTGGATGGCATCTTGACACAGCTGCTAGCATTGCTATCGCGATGGTCCTTCACCTCCGATCCCCCTCTGCTAGCTGGCTTCCCATATTGCTATTGCAATCCTTCTTCACCTCTACTGAGAATTCTCTCTCCTGAGAATAAAGATTGAAGATTTTTCCCTTAACCTGTATTCCTGACTCTGGCTGATTTTAATTACGCGATCATCACAAAAAGTGACTCAGAATTAAATTATTTATATTTCTATATGGACAGTATACTTATAATTCCTAGGAATTTAGAGAGAGGATATGAGTATGAACTGACACTGGGATGATCTTCACATAAAATTAAAATGTGAGAAAGAGGGTTGAACTGGGAAAAGGATGAAAGAAGAGTTTAAAAAGAGGAAATTATCTCCAAGATTAAAAAAAAAAAAAAGTATAAGAAGAGTGGAGAGGGAAATGGAGAGAGTGGCAGGCATCCTTAACTGTAAACTACAGCTATGAATTTTTTTTTAAATTGTTATTTCTTGGGAGGAAAATTATGGCAAATTTGGACAGCAAACAAAATGCAGAGACATCAACTTTCTAATAAAGGTCCATATAGTCAAAGCTATAGTTTTTCATGTAGTAATGTATAGGTGTGACAGTTTAATTATAAGGAAAGTTAGACATTCCAGAATCTATGCTTTTTTATTTGTAGTGCTAGTGAGAACTTCTGATTGTTCCTTCAACAGCAAGGACATTAAATCATTTAATACTTAATAATAATTCAAATTATTCATTGGGTGGCTAAACACTGAAGGTGAAGTTTAAATACTTTGTTCATTATAATGAGAAAACAGGACTCATTTTAAAAGACCCTGTTATCTGGATAGATTGAGGGAAAAGAGGAAAGGAAACAGCAGAGAATGGGATAGATAGTGTATATCTTGGAAGCAATATGCATAACTTGAACATGCTTTGAGACACATAGTGACGGAAAGAAGGACCTGCTGTGTTCCAGTCCATGAGATCATGAAGAGTCAAACATGACTCAATGATTGAACAAGAACAATAAAAATCTAGGTTTCCTGGGGGGATATCAGATTTTAAAGATGACAATAGATAGTTTTACATGGAATGAATCAGGTTCCCTAACAGTATTATTAATCACACTAACTATGAGAATGAGAATCTAAGAAGGTATTTTAAAACATTGTCAGTTTCTCAAGAAAATTAGATAGAAATACCCTTGTAGGTATTTATCGATTTGCTTTTGCTATAAAATATTAGGATATTTTGCAAGTGGATATGTCCTGCAATTTTGTGTATTGACTAAATGTAATAATGACAGATAACATACAGATATAGTTGATGCATCCTTATTTCAATCAGTATTTATGAGTTTTTAGATGAAAATATAGGGAGAGGGAGTTCATTTATATTTGAATATCATAGATGACTTTGAACCTTATAATTGGTTAATAGTTATAAACATTTCTTAAACACTATTTCACAGACTTTCCCAAGACATACATATCTACCACATGTATACTATGTGTGTACATAAACATGTACACATATACATACACACATACACATACACACACACGTGTGTGAAGAAACCACAGAAGAATGAAAATATTTTCAAAATGAAGGTTTTCCCTAGCAAATTGAATTAACTTGGTGATATTTTAAAATGAGGCTAATTTTGTTTTAGTTATACTGTATAGTCATGGTGTAGAGAAACATGGTAGAGAAGTAAATAGTGCTAGTCTCAAGTCACAAGATCTACATTTATGACCCCTGACACTTACTGGTGATTTGATCCTGGGCAAATCACAATATCTCTCCCTCCTCAAAACAACATTTAAAGACTGTAAATTGTTGAGAAGGTATTATCCTGTGTCAGAAAATAAAATTTATTTATCTAGGAATATCCAATAAAAATGAAATCAAAGTTCTAGACCCTATTTCAATATAGAAATACTGCATGTTAGCTACTCACACAAGAAAATGCTGTATTCATATCCTGATTAATTCCATTCTAATTTTAAATATTCCAAATGATCAAATATTATGTATGTGCAGACTACTGTTTCTGGGGTGGTCATTGGATATGTGCTTTTATAATAATTAAAAAGAATGGCTTGTTCCAGATAGCTAATAAATATCTATGTCCATTTCACAGGAAAAAAGTGAGAATCCAAACAAATAAGAAAAAGTCTATGGTCTATAATCACATTTGTGAATATTCAAGACATACTATTTTAAGTATCAGAAACAACTCAGAACATTTTTTTCCAATTTCTGATATTTATAAAATACTCTGAAAGATTATATATGTACATATTTGTATTTGATAAATTATATGCATACATATATGTATGTGTATGATTATATGTATGAACCTGTCCATTGCTCTTTGGGAAGACTTTGTGGAAAGACCTTATAACTGAGGAAGTTTTTTCATAAATGTAAACTGTTATTATTATTCGAGAGATGATTTAGCCCAACCCACCTTTTGGAGATGGGCAAACTAAGATACAGAGTAATCAAGTGAATCATTATACAGCTAGGAATTGGAAAGAGGGAAAATGAGTCAATCCCAAGTTTCCCAGACTCCTAGTTCAGTGTGTTTAATTATGAATCATGTAAGTATTAAGTCAGTCAAATTTTGCCTTCACCCCATTTTTATTGTTTATTTTAGTTAAACAAGCAACTTAGTTGCTCACTGGTCTAAAGTCAAGTCAGGATTTCTCAAACTTTTCTGTGTTGTGGACCTCTTTGACAGCTTATGGAAGTCAATGAAGCCTTTTTTTATATTTTTTAAATACATAAAACAAAAAGCATAACATTATAAAGGAAACTATCAGAAGTTCAAAATCTCTGCTTGAAGAATAAGTTTCAGAAGGCCTGAATTGATAAAGAAAATTTCCTTACTAGGAAATGTCCTATATCACTGAAATCATGATTATGATCTCTGTCTCTGTAATATCAGTAATTTAGCTTAATTAATTAATTATGATTTTGTTATTACCAAAGAGCGGGAAAAAATGCTAACTAGACGATACATTGGAGAAAGCACTGTGTTTGAAATCAGGAATATTCATCTTCATGAATTCAAATCTAACTTCAGACACTTACTAGATGTGTGATCCTGGGCATGTTGCTTAACTCCATATTTCTCAATTCCTCATTTGTAAAATAAGCTAGAGAAGGAAAAATAGCAAACTGTTCCAGTGTCTTTGCCCAAATGGTATCATGAAGAATTGAATACTATTGAAATGACTGAATGGTAGTCACAGAGAGAACCGTATGAAGCATAAGTACAAAAACAAGGATAAAATATTTCAATAATATTATATTTACAATAATATTTAAGGCTAGTTAGCAACATGGTCCAACCTTTGATTAAAGTTCATAATTTATTTTAGAAAAGTCTATTGTGGCTTGGAATTATTTCCAAGATATCCCCACATCTTAAAAGCTCTTATAATGATGCTTCATATGTTAACACCCAACAATGGTTATGAGATGAGTAAAATCAGCTTTGTCATTTAAAAATGAGACTATCAATCATACAGAAAATTTAATATTTCTTCACTTTCTTCTAAATCTTATGACTTCATCCCTAGTCACAAATAAACTATTTTGGTTTGTTGACTTAAAAAAAGAAACTATCAGTGAGGAGATTTTCAGCTGTGTCTCTGTGTGTTTTTTTCCAAATTCATTCTTATTATTGTCCAATCAAACTCATCAGATTTGGGGTGGGGAGGGTGCTAGTATTTGTAAATGGTATGATGCACTTAAAGATATTATGGGGATTTGGTAGCAGTTCTTAATGTTTCTCAGAGTAATAATCTGAAAGATCTTTAAGAACATTTGGAAAACTGTTTAGAACTGCAGTTCTATACATAAATGTAGATGCACAATTAAATATATGAATATGTTTGAGTGAAACATATTATGCACATATAGAAAAATGTTTTATTTTGTTATTTTTGAGTCTCTTTTCCCTAAAAGGTTGGAATTAATTTTAATTACCAGTTGACTACAATTGTTGCTATTGTTGTGTGGAAATAGAACATTATGCTAAAAGTGGATCTTTAATTTGGATAAGATGGACATAAATGTCAACTACATTTTTGAAACACAATTCTTTTATGTGATAATTATCAATTACTTTTATGTGTTACTTTATAAATTTATAAGAGTAGATATGGAGGTATAACAAAATGGAAACAATGTTGTATTTTTAGTCAGAGGGTGTTAAATGAGTTTGAATGCCAACTCTACCACTTACTAGCCATGTGATATTGAGTAAGTGACTTTGATAGCTAAGTGATATTGTGCATCTGATATTAAGCAAGTTCCCCAGTCTAAAGTTTGTAAAATGATCATTCGTTATTTATCAGTTGTGTATAATCCTTCATTATTTATCAATTGTGTATGATCTTATGCTAGGTCCTTAGAAAAATTGGAGTTTTAGAATATAAAGTCGGACATTTATATATCTCTTTAAACTTCTCCCTCTCTCTCTCTCTCTCTCTCTCTCTCTCTCTCTCTCTCTCTCTCTCTTTCTCTCTCTTTGTTTCTCTGTCTGTCTTTATATATATATGACTGTAGCAAGATTTGAATCTAGTTCTCTCCTGACTCTCAGGTGTAAAGATTTGAATCTCTGAATAGGTGCACTGGAATCAGACAACTGAGCACTTAAGGCTAATTATCTATTGGACAACACTCTATTAACATATGCTTGCAAAAATGGCCCTTCTCAATATTCCATGCTGGATCAATCTTTTGGTGTATACAGATAATCATAGGAGGGATTAGGGGGTGACAAGCCAGAGTCATTTTGGAGGAGGATGAGGAGAAGGGAGGTTGGTCTGTGGAGAACATGTGGCAGTTTTGTTGATCCTCTTCATTTCTTCCCCTAAAGACCAAGAACTTTCGCTTATCCTGACTCTGGCTGATTCTGAGGCCTCCAGGGAGCTAATCTGGACTTCACACTCAGGTACTTTTTATACCATAAGATTCTGGATCATTTGCAAGATAAGTTAAGTTACAGGATCTCCACAGATATATAGATTAGTAGAAGAGTAAGTCATAGTAGCAAATGATGATGATACAGTTCACTTTGCTCTTTGATGAATTAATGGTATCATTGTTATAGACACTCCTTGTAAAGTGTAGATGCCATCCCCTTCATGATTACTCATCCTATGAGATTTTTCTCTAATAAGACCTCCAAAAAAAGTTCCATTCTCTGTGCTGGAAACATTTTTCTCTATATTGCATAATAAAAGGCAGCTAGATAGCATTACATAGAGCACTGGACCTTGAAATAGTAAGAATGAATTTAAATTCTTTTGATGGTAGCTGTATGACCTTGGCTAAATCACTAAATCACTGTTTGCTTCAGTTTTGTTGTGAGGATCAAATTGAGGAAAAAAGTTTGTTAAGGTATTTGCAAAACTTGAAATTCTATATAAATGTTATCAATCACTATCATCAATCTCATCACCATCGCCCTCCTCCTCCTCCTCCTCCTCCTCCTCATCATCATCATCATCATCATCATCTATCAATCACCAATCACTATTATTTATTTGTAAGACTATTAATGGAACACAGAAGTATATTCTTCACCATAATGATATATTCTTGTCACTACTTTTGCTCAGTTCTTCTTGGGTTATACATTTTACCTGCTCCTGTCTATCATTCATATTTCAGATGACCCACAATTTGACTTCCTTCTAGACTGTGTTATTCAGTGATCAGCGGCATCACTTGAAGAATACAGAAAATAAAATCCTTCACTATTTAGTATTATATACCATCTTATAATATACATCATCACCAGATAGATGCTTTGGAGTTACAAAACCTAATGAAAAATATTTTCAGAAGTGAAGAATGCCTCTACATTCACTATTATAATTCTTGTTATTGTTCAGCCTTTTGCAATATGTATAATGTTATTTTAGAAATGAAATACAGCATAGAAGTTGTATAATATGTACAGATAAGTAATATCTGTTGTTGGTGTTTACTCTTATAACTGCTTGCTCTGTTGTGTCTCTTTTCATGTTTACTGGGGCTTAGTACTGACATCCAGCAAGGCAGAATGGTGACACAAACTTTAGTCATTCACAGAATCTAGATGTTGCATCAAAGAATTAAATCCTACATTGTGAAATAGAGCTCAAAGACTTTAATTCCTAAACTGGCAGTCACCCTTGTGTTGTTGCCATGTTGTTGGTGCTGAAATCAAGTTCCAAGTCTTTGGGTGTGGCTTCAGATCAGTGCTGTCTGCTCATTTTTTTTGGTAAGATATTCTCTTCTGCAACATCAGTCGCTTGCCTGTGAAATACTTTTTATCTTAAAGATTGAAGTAATTGCAAGCGGAAAATGAAATGCCAACATATCTTTTTTGGAACATTTGTAACTTCCTTTTGTACAATCCTTTTCCATCCTAATTAACTCACTGTATGACAGGAATCGATTTTATGTTTATGGAATCTATGTTTTTTAAATAAAGGAAGAGTGGGGGTGGAGGGGTGGGAAGCAGAGCATTTAGAAAGTTATCTTCTACAAAGACAAAGGAAGACATGTCCAAATTTTTTCTTTTCTTTTCTTTTCTTTTCTTTTTTTTTTTCCTCAAAGAGATCATCTTTGTAAATCTTCTTTCTTAGTACTCTTCCACCCATGCCGATTTCAGTTTTCTAACATCCCCTGCTGAGTATCTCTTGGCAGGAAATATGCCCATCTTGCAGAAGCTTACATGAATAATGCATATAACTGTCATATTGCCTCTCTAAAGACTAGATTACTGCTTTGGAGAAAGTGCTTAATAGGAATCTTCTAAGCAATCCAAAATAGAGCATGCTGTTCTATGGAACCAACCTTGGAGGGGGAAAAAAAGTTACTCTAATGTAATTAAAGCCCAAACTCACTTTAGTTTATTCTACCCAAATCTGGCTGGACAGTAAAGCAATAAAGAAAGATTGTAATTTTAATTGGGGTCAAGTTTTTCAGCAAAATGAAAATATTTTTAATTCCATACTTTAGGTCTAATTTCTTAGAGACTCTTCTTTTAGATTTGAGAGAAAATGAAAGCTTCTGGGGATAGACATGTGCCTGAAGGAAATGGGAGAGAGGTTGTGTATATGACACCCATGTCTTCATTCACACTACCTTTTCTAGCTTGGAGTATAACCCATATGCTTTCTTCTTGTGAGAAAATAATTATTTTTATATTTTATACTTAATTATTGAATTAGAACCAAGGCTTTTTCACTTTTCTACTTCCATATCCAGAAACCAATTCTTATGGGAAATCTTTCTTGAAGATTTATCCAGGCTAAATCTAAAAAAAATAGTAAAAGACATTCTAAGTTTGGGCTGATGGGTATAATTATGCTCATTGTGTTTGCTCAGATAAACGCTGGAAATTGTGGATCCTTTCTTTTGTTAGTCAGGTGATATGGAAATTGACATTTCTTTGACCAACATTTGTATGACTCAGTCAAAGCTACTTAAACTGTGGGTCATGACTCCATAAGGTTCTGATTGTAATGACCAAAAATTAATGCAAAATCAAATGTGTAATGAATCTGTATTGCCTTGTGTGACTTCAATACACCCTTGGTTTTGAACATGTCACATGCTTAATTTGAACTACATATACCCAAAGCCTACCAGAAATACCTCAGATCAGATTCAAAATGGAGTTGTGTAAAAATTTCTTGGGTGAAAAAGGGTTACAGGTGGGAAAAATTTAAGAAGCTCTGATGTAAATCATGTGCTTTATGATCCTTATTTTAATATAGCCTACCTACCATTGTTCTAACCAATAAAAGTTGATTGAAATTCCTCAGAAACACCTACTCTTTCAAGGGCATATAAACTGTGAGCTTACTGACATTAGGTCTTTATTCTAAAAAAGATAAACAAATATTTTATTAATAACATGTTGACCTTATTAATAAAATTATTAAATTGCCCAGAAACTGTCTTTCATCCTTTTAAATTGCCGCATTCCTATAATATGATTGCAGTTTTTCTAATGACTATTGTCATGCTATCAGAGTCTGCTTTTAGCAAAGTTTAAAATCTTGAACTTTCAATTCTTAGCCTCCCACTCATGTTCTTTTCTCCTCCATAATGCCTTCTGCTTCCTCTTCATTCTCTATTAACTATTCCCATGCAATAAATAAATACAATGCATTAACAAAATACTGAACCCATTATCAAGAAACCCTCCAAACTCAGTCAAAATAAAATTTGAGCACTACAAGAAATAAGAAATATGAGAAATACAGTGATGCATGGAAAAACTTATATGAACATATGAAAAAGAAATAAATAGAGCCAAAGAGGAATTGAAAAATGTACACAATAACTACAGTCAAAATGGATAACAAAAATAATAAAAATCATAACCATAACCAAATTGAATTTTTTCAAAGTTAGGAAGAACAAATTTGGCACCAAGGACAAGAAAGAACACCCCGCTGGTTAATTTCAAACATTCTTTTGCTGTGGAATTAGTTATATATATACATTTTTGTGTATCATCAATTTCAAATTTTAATTTGATTTATTTTCCTCTACTCTTCTTTGTTTCATTAATTTAAAAAGTATATTTGTGATATTAAATGGTTTTCTAGAAGGAGAAAAAAGAAAAAAATGAAATTTGGGTGATATTAAAATAAATAAATAAAAGGTTTAATGGGATTTAACTTAAAATATTATTTTTCATTTTTCCCAGTACAATAATATTAATAATAACAAATTCATATGACATTTTAGTGTTTGTTTTAATTTGTGTAATTAAATATTTCACAATTACAAGTTTAAAAATCAGTATTTATTAATTTATTTTAGATAATATTTTATTTTCTCCCACTTACATATCAAGGAAATTTTTCATATACATTTATACAATATTTTGAATTCTAATTTTTCCTTCCCTCTTCTAAAGTTGGTAGGTGTTTTGATATAGTTTATGAATATACCATCATATAAAACATCTTCTCATATTAGTCACAGTTGTGAAAAAAGAACAGTTCAAAAGAAAAAAAAAGAATATGAGAAAGAATAAAGTGAAAATATATGTTTTGTTCCTCATTCAGAATCCATCATTTCTTTATCTACATATGGATAGCATTTTTCTTCATGAGCCTTTTATGCTTGTCTTAGATTGTCATATTGCTTGAAAATAGTTGTCATTCATAGCTGATTATCATACTGATAATGTATATACTGTTTTCCTGATTCTGCTCATCTCATTTTGCATCAGTATGTACAAGTCTTTAGAAGATTTTCTGAAATCTAGATGTTTAACTTTTCTTATTGCACAAGTCCATTCCATTACATTCATATATTATTACAGCTTGTTCAGCTATTCCCTAATTGATGGGCATCCTGTTAATTTTCAATATTTTGACACCATGAAAAGGACTACTATAAATATTTTACACCTACAAGTTTCCCCCCTTTTTTGTTATGTCTTTGAATTGCAGATCTAGTAGTAATATTGCTGAGTCAAATGATATGCACAATTTGGTTGCCTATTTGGGCATAATTACAAATTTCTTCCTGGAATTGTTGAATCAATTTACAATTCCACCAACAGTGCCTTAGGGTTCTGATTTAGAGAATTTTAATATCATTATTCATATTTTTATTTCTTCCTTTGAAAATGATATTTTGATATTCTTTGACCATTTATCAATTATGGAATTGTTGTTGTTATTGTTCTTCCTTTTTATAGTTTGGCTCGGTTCCCTATCTATTTGAAAAAAATAAGACCTTCATTAGAGAATCTTGCTGCAAGTTTCCCCCCATTTTCCTATTTTATGACTAATAATGACTGCATTTGTTTTGTTTGTTCAAAAGGTTTTTAATTTCACATAATCAAAACTATCCATTTTGACTCTTATTATCCTCTATATCTTTTGTAAATTCTGTCATCACTCATAGATTTGATAGACTCATTGTTATCTATTTACTAATTTACTTACGATATCACCCTTTATGTCTAAATCATTTATCCATTTTGACATTATTTTGGTATATGGTATGAAATATTGGTCCATGCCTATTTGTTGTACACTGTTTTTCAATTTTCCCAGAATTTTTTTGTCAAATTATGGGTCTTGTCCAATAATTTTTAATCTTTGTTTTTATCAAATAATAGATGACTATTTAGCACTGCATATTATGTATCTAATCTATTCCATTGATCTGCTATTCTATTTCTTAGCCAGTTTCACATTATTTTGGTAATTACTTTTCATTATAGTTTGAAATATTTACTTTTTTGCATATTTTTTCAATTATTTCTTGAATATTCTTGACATTTTGTTCTTCTAGATGAATTTATTATTATAATTTTTTCTAGCTCTATAAAATAATGTTTTGGTAATTTATATGTAAATATAATATGTAAATTAATTTCAGTAGTAGTATAATTTTTATTATATTTCCTTGCTCTACCTATTAGCAATGATTATTTCTCAAATTGTATATATTTGCTTTTATGTGAAAAGTATTTTTTAATTGTGTCCACATAGTTCCTGGTTTGTCTTAGTAAGTAGACTTTCAAGTAATTTACACTGTCTGCAGTTAATTTAAAAGGAATTTTCCTTTCTATTTCTTTTTGCTATTTTGTATAAAAATGCTGATGATTTATGTGGCTTTATTTTAGATTCTGTAACTTTGTTGTGTTAATTGATTCAACTAATTTTTTAGTTGATTATCTACAAGTAGACCATCATGTTATCTGCAAAGAGTGACACTTTTTTTTCAGCATCACCTCTCTTTATCCCATCAATTACTTTTTTTCTTGTCTTATCTCTATAATTAACATTTCTAGTACATTATTGATGATGCTGGTGCCAATGAGCAGCTTTGCTTCACTTCAGATTGTATTGAGTTTTGATCATTTAAAGATGGTACTTTTCCTTGGTTTAGATGTATATTACTTTTCATTTTAAGAATGTCATTTTTGTTTTCTACTTTTTAAAAAATATGAATAGGTGTTGAATTTTTCAATTTTTTTTCTGAACTAGTGAGACAATTATATATATGTGCATGGACAGATAGATAGATATAGTTATTTTTGCAGTCAATTATCCTCAAAGTTTTTGTAATATTGAGTCAGCTCTGCATTTCTGGCATAAATCCCAGCTATTTGTGTATATGTTTAGTACTGGTATTATTTCATTGTTTGTAATGCCTTTTAGCAAATGGTGGTTTCCTTACTTATCCCTCTTAATTAACTCCATTTTTGCATTTTCTATACTTTGTGGTTGATTCATTATCTAAAAGCTTCTTCTTTTTTCTTTTCTTTTTATTTTTACCACAGTTGGGGATCACAGATTATGTTCTAGTTCTTCATTTTAATACTTTGTGTGTTTCTCTGTTTTGAGTATGTATCTTATAAACAACATATTGTTGGGTTTCGATTTCTAATCTATTCTCCTATCTGCTTCGATTTTATGTATAAATTCGTGCTGTTCATGTTTATGGTTATGATTTCTAATTGCATTTATATCCATCCTACTTTTTCCATTTTATTCTTTTCCCTTTTAATTTTTTTTCCTATTTCTACTTGAAAGTCTGTTTTTTTTTTGACATACACATTTCCCCTTTTTGAATATGGAGAGTATATATATATATATATATATATTTCCCCTTTTTAAACCAGATTATATAGAACTGACATTCAAGCATTGTCCATCCACCACACCATTTCTTCCTCCATTATAAATCTTTTCCTTGCATGCCTTTTATTTTCCCTGTTATTCTCCTTTCCCCTTTTTATTATAAGTTCCCATAATTTTTGACTATTCATTTTTTATAATCCAAAGATAATTGATTCATTCTTGCATACTCATTCTATATAGAATCTTTCAAACTGCCCAAATAATAAGGACATTCTTAGAAGTTAAATATATTATCTTCCATCTAAAAGTATAAGCTTGTTAACTTAACTGAGTCTCATGGCTTCTCTTTCATATTTATTATTTTATACTTCTCCTGAGTTATTTATTAGAGTTAACTTTTCTATTTACCTTTAGTGTTTTCATCAGCAATGCTTGAAAGTTCTCTATTTCACAAAATATCTATGCTTTCCTATTGAAAGATTAAACTCAATTTTGCTGTGTACGGTATTTTTGTTTGTAATTTCATATTTTCTGCCTTACAAAATAGTATATTCTAAGCTCTCCACTACTTTATGTAGGTAGCTGCTAAATCTTCATTGATATGCACTATAGTTCCATGATGTTTACATGGTTTATTTCTGGATGCTTAATTTCTTTTTGACTTAGAAGCTGTGACATTTAGTTATAATATTACTAGAAGTGTTTATTTTAGGATCTCTTTCAGATGGTGATCATTGGATTCTTTAAATTTCTTAAATATTATTCTGTTGTAGATTTTCAGAGCAATTTTCTTTTGTTGTTATTATTATTATTATTATTATTTGGCAACATGATGTCTATTCTCTTTATTTAACAATGACTTTCAGGTACTTTAATAATATTTATGTTATGTCTCCTTGATCTATTTTCCAGTTACTTTACAAATGAGAGAAAGCTAAATGGTTTAGAGGATAGTCCAAGAGTCAAGAAAACTTAACTACCTCAGTTCAAATATGGCCTCAGTCATTTACCAGCTATGTAATCCTGGGTAAGTAAATTAGTACTGTTTCCCTCAGTTTTTTCATCTATAAAATTAATTGAAGAAGAAAATGGCAAAGTACTTCAGTATCACTGCTAAGAAAACTCCAAATGGAATCATAAAGAATCAGTAATAACTGTAATGACTGAACATTTTACATTTTTCCTCTTTTTTCCATTCTTTGATTTTATTTTTATTATTTCTTGATGATTCTTAAAGTCATTAGCTTCCACATGGTTGATATTATTTCCTTAGTGAGCTTTATTACCTTTCTCTCTCTCCCTTTTTCTTTCTCTCCTTCTCCCTCTCTTTCTTGTTTGACCAATTCTGCTTTTTGAATAGTTGTTTTCAACAGAGAATTTTGTACCTCTTTTTCTACTTTGTCAATTTTGGGTATTAGATGTAATTTTCATCTCTATTTTTATACTTCTTTTGCCAAGAAATTTATTGTCTTTTCACAATATTTTCCTTTGCTTTCTTTTTTTAACTTTATTTTTCTTCTACAACTATTATTTTAAATCTTTTATTTGCTCTTTCAGGAATTTTTGTTTGTTTTTTGTCTATTTTTTCCTTTATGGCTTTATAGTATCACTCCTTATGGCACATTGGGAAGGCACTGAGGCTTTAGAGAAAAAAAATATATATATATATATGTTTATTGTTTAAGTATGTATGCCATTTTCCACTTGTGTGATTTAGTGTAAATAACATCACTTCTCTAGGTTTCAGTCTCTTTATGTGAAAATGAAGTTGGAATTAATGATCTTTAATTGGAGATTTAAATTTAAATGCTGTGATCCTATCTTTTTTATAAATTCAATTTTTTGGAATTACAACGGTTTATTGCTGCTTAGATTCCCTCTTCCAGTGAACCTGAAAATGATTGTCCCTCAGGATCTTTGATCCCTTTGTACTAAAAAATGAAACTGTTTCTCAGGGTCATTGATTTCTCTTGATCAAAAGTGTTTCTGTATGCTATTGAACTATGACTCAAAAGTTGGTAAAAACAATAGATTAGTCAAACAAGATATGGTTCTTTGTCTAAAGCTAGCACAAGATTCCCTTATAATCTCTTTCTGACCAGTTTTCAATTCTGTTTTCTTTTTCTGGCTTGAGAACTCCCAAAGCTGCTTCTTCTTCTGTTGTTCCTGCCTAGTCCTCTGACTGATGTTTCATACAAATGAGCTTCAAGTCATCCTCCATCCTCTGTATAATAGATCTCTCTTTCTGATTTTCATATGTCTTGGACTGGAAGAATGTCTCACTGACTTTTTTTTGTCTCTTCCCCTCTGAGATTCAATTTCAGGAACTATTTTGAAATTGTTTAGAAAGGAAAGTTGGGTAAGATAAGCTGAATATTTCTCTAATCCATCATCATAACTCTATCCTTGATATTCTTGGAGTTTGGGACCTTTGTATAGGTCATATTTTAAAGTCTCAAAACATTAAGGAATTCATGTATTACTATGCCCATTTTCTAGATAAAGACAACATTCTTAGAGCTGTTAAGTTGCTTGTAAATGACCACCAAATTATTGTGTTAGAAGATGAATTCTAACCCGGATCTTCCTTATTCCAATCCAGATCCTATCCATTCCAACCCCAGCATTCAATCAATGGATATATTATCTCATAGTATTCAAAGCTAAAGAATTATGCTTACAAAATAATTTGACATAACAACCAGGTCTCTGAAATTAAATATATATTTCATAATTTTATTGTTTATTCAACCAGTTTGTATTTGTTTACCATACTTATTAAGTATGTATTATATGCAGAACTCTGTGGCACATATTAAGTGAATAAGGGGATAGAACACAGCACTAGCAATTAGTAATATGAGTAAATTAGTTAGCAATACTGCATCAATTTCCTCATTCATAAACTAGAGATCACAATAGCACCTGCTCTCTAGGTTTACTTTTGGGATAAAGTGAGATAATATTTTTAAAAAGCATTTTATAGATTTTACAGAGCCATATTAATATTAACCTTTATTTGGTAAGCTGAAATAGAAGAAAAAAAAAAAAAAACAACCTCTGCCCTCATGGAACATCAGGCAGGCTTATAGTTAGCATTATTAAATCCAGTTTATGTTCCCATAGATGCAGATTTTATGGAAAAAAGCTACTCTTTGTAGCTTTATAAATTCTTTTAATAGTTAGCCTTATCATTGAATCAGCAAATAATTATGATGCACTCATTCTATGTTATATACATAATTTTTTTCCCTTTTCCCCTATCTAGCACACCATTTCAATTTCTATTTTTTCAAAAACCCCTCCCAACACCATCTCTTGCAACCAGAAGTAATCACCCTCAAGTCTATAGATGTTTTTTCTCAATTATTGTGTTTTCAGAAGATAATATTTAACATAATTATAATGACAGCTCATATTTAGAGAGCCTTTATGTTTTCTAAGTACATTTACTTGTAAGAAACCATAATTGCAGCTGGGACCCTAGTCTTTAAATCATACCATGCCCTCTCCCCCCATACATGTATTTTCTCTTCTACTAGAGAGTAAGCTTGAGGGAAACAGAGAAATGTATTTTTTAATCGTTCTCATTGTACTATGCATATACTGTATGTTAAGTAAGTAATACAGTATGAGCTAATATGTATGTAATACCTCCTGTGAGTTAAGGACTATGCTAAGCACTTTACAAATCGTATTTCATTCAATCCACATCACAACTTTGAAAAATAGTTGCTATTATGTCCTCTATGTTACACTTAAAAAAACTGAGGTGACTTAAAAAGAGTCACCCAGCTAATCAGAAATTGAAGCCAGATTTTAATTGTGGTGTTGACTTTATCCATTGTAGTATTATATCCATTGTAGGACCTAGATAACTAAGTAATTTATAATGAATATGTGAATGAATAGATAGAGCTGGAAAAGACTTTAGAGCTTATTCAATCAAAACCTTTTATTTCACAGATGATGAAATTGAGCCTCAGAGAGATTAATTTATCATCTTAGAGTCCCAAGCTAAGGTAGTCACTTAGCTAGCTGCTAAATATCAGAAGCAAGATTTGAACCCATAATCTTGATTCCAAGTCCTTCTAGATAATGCTTCCCAGAAAGAATGAAACATTGTCTAAAAATACAGCAAGCCGTAAATAGCAAAATGGCAGAGTTAGATCATTAGATCATATTTTTAGAGCTGGAATGGAATTTATAAGCTATCTAATCCAACTCTTTCATATTTCAGATGAGTAAACTGAGGCTGAGAATAGTCATGTTACCTATCTAGGATAATACAACTAGTAAACATCTAAAGTAGACTTGTTAATCAAATTAAATCTAGACATAACTTGTATTTTTTCCAAGAAGGTATGGTACTTTGATCCCTAAAAAGAGATAGGTGTTCAATCAAATAATCATTAAGTTAGATGAAATGACAGACAGTATCTGTTCTAACTCATACTTGAAATAGGCATCTCTTCTACAACA
Source organism: Antechinus flavipes (assembly GCF_016432865.1). Lineage (NCBI taxonomy): Eukaryota > Metazoa > Chordata > Mammalia > Dasyuromorphia > Dasyuridae > Antechinus > Antechinus flavipes. The sequence goes on from NC_067398.1 coordinate 37,162,314, forward strand.
TCCTCAATAAGTCAATAAAAAGACTGATTAAAGACAATAAGAGATGTATCACTCCACATGGTACATTAGGAAGGCACTGAGGCTTTAGGAAAAAAAAAAAAAGATATGTTTGTTGTTTAAGTATGCCATTTTCCACTTGTTTGATTTAGTGTAAATAACATCACTTCTCTAGGCTCCAGTTTCTTTATCTGAAAAATGAAGTTGGAATGGATGATTTTTAATTGGAGATTTAAATTTAAATGCTGTGATCCTGTCTTTTTGTAAATTCAATTTTTTGGTTCTAATTCTATTTTCTAGTACCAAGCAAAATTAATATAACCACTTTTTCATGTGATCCTCCTTAAAGTATTCAAACAATTCTAAATGTTCTTGAACTATTCTCTTCCATAATCTTTTCTTTTATGGAATCATTTTTAATTTCTTCATTATTCTCATTGCTTTTCCCTGGATATATTCAGTTTGTCCATATCCTTCCTAAGAAGTGGCAATCAGGACTAAATATAATATTCTAGCTGCAGACTGTTTCTTGCAAAATTTAATAGTACGGTAACCTCACTCAATGGGACATAATACTCTTATCAGTATTGTCTAAGATTACATGAACATTTTGTCTATAATTATGATATTAATGTTCATGTTTTAATACTTTAATTCTTCTGATAAGCATGAATATATTTAAAGAAAATTGAATACGGATAGATGGAAAGGTTTTGATTTGGGTGAGAGTGGAATTGATACAGCTACAAAACTGAGGTGACATGAATAGATGAAATTTTAAAAATATGTGGTGGGGGAATTATATACTTAATGTTTTGAAAGCTAAATAAGAATCATCATCAAGTTATAGAGGAAAGATCATTGGACATGAAGTCAGGAAAGGCCTAAATTCACATCTTACCTCTAACATGTACAATTTGTCCTTAGGTAAGCCACTGAATCTCTGCAAATGATAAAACCCACCTCACAAATATGGAGGAGAAAGTTGCATAAGCATGCCATATTCTCTTGATTAAATAATCTTCTGGAAGTAGTTTCTCTACATAATTTCCCATCATCAACATTTCTGCTTCCATTGTCTACCATTTTCCATGTGAATTTATTGATTTAATTTATTTAAACTTTCTACTTGGTATTTATATTTCCTCTGCTTTTAAAAGAAATGCAACATGATGACATCGAATTTTTCATCCCCTGTCTTTGAGAAACTGTCCAAAGAAGCATTCATTCTGAGAACAATGCTTCCATATGGAACTGTTGCACCATTTAATGTTACATAGAAAATTAAACCAAACATAATTCCTTCAGATAGGCCTGAGAAAGATAGTTGAAGTTACTTTCTTTTTGACTTTTTATTTCAAGAACACAGGAGTCTTTCACACATAAAACTTAAAGTAAAGTGATTTATACTGAGCTTGAGAAAAAATTAAAAATGATAAGCAAAATGGGAATTTTATTTTTTTACCTCTTTTAAAAAAAGTTAATAAGCATTTGTTATTTCTGCTTCCCATCTCCCATTGCTATGTGACATTAGGATAAGGAGGAAAATCTTTGAAACAAATATATCTAATTATCACATTTACCTTTTAAAAATATTTGTCTCATTCATCATCTTGACTCCATTGCCTTTCTGTTAGGAAGTGGAAACATGTTTTATCATTGGTCCTTTGTAATCATGAATGATCATTTTGTTCATGGGAATGCTTAGGATTTTTAAAGCTAATTCTCTTCAGGTTACATTTTTTATTGTCTAGAATTTTTGCATCATATTACAAAAATCTCCTCATTATTGAATTTCACTCCACCCTTGTCCTTCTTATATGATAAATATCTCATTCTCCTCAAAGCCTTTCACCTGATTGATTAATTCCTCTTCAAATTGACATTTTAATGAAAATACTCATGCCAGTCACATCTTTATGAACAAATGGTCTATATGAGAATCCATCCCAAAAGTTCTTATAGAGTATTTGTGCCCCACTTATGGCAGAGCACTTTGAGATCCTATTGGTCTGATCACTTACAGTTGGAAACACCATAACTTAACTCCCCTTCTTTCCTCCCTTCCTCTCTTCTTTTCCTCCCTGCCTCTCTTCTTCCCTCTCTTTTTCTTCCCTTCTTTCCTTCCTTATTTTCATCCCTTTTCCTCTTCCTTCCTTTTAAGAGTTTTTGTTCTATTGGGGTAACATATACCCTGAGAAATAAATACAAAATACATGCAAAGTCAATCTAAAAAAGGGGGGAAGCTGCCCATGTGCTAAACCTGGTGGGCTTTATCTGGCTATCCCAGACTCTGCAACTCTTCCTATTCAGCCATTCCCCAGACGCCATGTTGAAGCACTTCACTACTATAGCATTTGGCCTGGGGATGCTCCCCATTTATCAACAGCTCTCATGGCGGGCAGCCCTGGACCAGCCCTCCACAAACAGGCCCATCCACTGCACAGCCAGGGAGACTGAGATTCGGTCTTCTTTGAGAAAGAAGGATAACAGCCAACTATAATTTGTTCAGTCATGACTCAGTTGATCACTGATCAGTTTCCAGTTCTTCACTATTATGCAAAGCATGTTACAAATATATTTTTTTCTTCAAGATATGGCTGTTGGCCTGAGTTATCCATATAATTTTCAACTTCTATTCCCATAAAAAAACCTCTCAGCCTTTTCTAAGAGTGCAATTTATCTCCCATTTACATTTGGGGAATATTTATAAAAATAAGGTATGGTGAATTATTTCATACTGGTATCCATTTTTGAAATTTGAAGGCAAGTTGTAAATTCAGGTAAATTAAAGAAAAGTACGTCTACAATATGTTTTTTTCTTTAAAGATATTAACCACAATTTTACCCCTTTAGTTCATTTTTAAGATGCTCAATTTCCACTTAGTCCACGCATCTTAATCTTTGTTTAGTAGAGAAAAAAATTCTGTTCAATTGTTTATTTGTTCTGTCCTAGGCATGTTTATTTATTTTAGGGAAGGAATGCACTCATTACTTTCAACAATTTTTTGTAAAGTTGTCTGCACTCCTATTTTTGGTATGGGATTTAGATTGTGGTAAAGTAATGTGACTTAAGCTTTCTTTTTTAAAATGTGCATGTCAATCCATTTTCTGTCAGACAGAGAAATAGTTCATGATTTTCTGCTGAGTACTCCCTTAAGGGTTTCTATCCTGGAGATTTCTATAATAGGGAATATTATGGATTTTGACTTCCTTGGCAGGAATGTCATATCTTTGGTAAACAGCCTTCCAATTTACATATGGCCTCTGTAGTGAGGGGGTTACCTTTTCCCTCAAAATAAAATCAGACTGTGTTCTTAAAGAACTTTACCTGGTTAGAATCTCTTCTGTGCGCATGCTACTGTATTTAAACTAATAAGGAAGAAAAACTTGGCCCCTAAAAGCTCTCTGTATTTTTTGGTCTGCTATTTGATTTGATCTTAGCTTTAGTAGAACAAAACTGGAAATGGGCTGGTACCAGAGCAGTGCCTCATCTCATTCTATATTTTTGCTCATAGTCTACATGGATTAGCGTTACTTTGAAAGTTAGATCAAAAATAAAAAGCCTCCGACATTTCTAACGCTGAATTAAATATACCAGTGGAGGGAAAAATGAAGTTATGTTATTAGTATGACTCAAGGCCCAGTTGGCACCTAGAGACCAAAAATGGTGTTCATGATTCATATGGAAAATTAATCTCATTTTGAAAATATTGTTTACTTCCTTTTTCATTCGCATTCCCAGTAATGTAACAGGAGGACCAAGGTTCTATTTGTGAGGGAGACTTTCAGAGAAACTGTACCTTTTGAATATATTCTGTATTGTTTAGAATAATTATAATTAATGTGTTATTTTAAAAATTGCAAAGTTCTTTCTTCACAAAAACCTTAAAAGGGAGGGAAATATCACCTTCTTTGTAAGAAAGAAAAGTATAACTTCTCCAAAGTCAAACAAATAGGTAATCACATACACATGTATGTTCTAATTCTGGGTCTCATAAGTTCTTACAAATCTTCTTTCCTCCTTGAACAATTTTCAAAAATTTCTATTCTGTGCTCATATTGCCATCAGGCCCTCAATGCCTCTAATCTCTTCCATTATAACCTAATACATTATAGCCTAACGAACAAGTTACTAGTCTCATCTTTCTCCTACCCAATCTCTCCTCTACCTAGTTGCAAAAATATTTTTTCTAAAAGTATATAACTGACAAAGTCACTCACTCATTGAATTCTTATTCTTTCCTTATACCTGAAAAATCACAAACAAACTCTAATATTTGGCTTTTAAAGCCCTAAATAATTTGGCTCCAACCTATTTTTTTGTTTTCCTTGGTTGGTTGATATGGGTATAATAATAATAGCATCTACCTTTCATGGTCATTGGGAGAATCAAATAAGATCATATTTACAAATATTTAACCCTTTCTAATAAATGCTCAATAATGCTTCACTCCAACTCCCCTCTTCCTTCTGGTAGTATAGTGAACAGAATCTTGAGCCATCAGGAGAAGATGTATCCAGTTTTAATCTGACCTTGGAAACTTACTAGCTGTGTGATTTTGAACAAATAAATAACTTGTTTGCCTTATTTTCCTCAATTAGAAAGCTAAGATAATACCACTTAACTAATAAGGTTGTCCTGAGGATTTTATTTAAAAAAAATAAAAATACTTAGCCCATAACTGGGATGTAGTAAGTGCTTTTTGAAATACTTGTTCCTTTCTCTTATCTTACTTCCCTCTTCTTTTCCCCTTCCCTTTCTTTCCTTTTCCTCCCCTCTCCTTCTCTTCCTTCCTTCCTTCCTTTCTTTCTTTTTTCCTTCCTTCCTTCTTTTCTTCTTTCCTTCTTTTCTTCTTTCCTTTATCCCTTTTTTCTTCCCCTTTTTCTTCCTTTTATTCTTCTTTCTCTTCCTCTCTTACTTTTTTTTTCCTTTCCTCCTTTCTGATCTTATTCTAAGTTTCTCTTCATTTCACATGCTATAATCCAAACTAGTCTTCTTACTATTCCTCACATTCTATCCACATCTTCACAATTTTTTACCTATATATCCCTCATCTGGGAAAACCTATCCATTTCATTTCCATGTCTTAGGACCTTTGTTTCTTTCAAAATGCTCCTTAAATGCTATCATCTATACAAATCTTATTATGATCTCTATCTCCACCTCCAACTGCTAATGCATTATGAATGAAAATTTCCCTTGCACAAGTTTTTGTACATACTTTATTTTTTTTTTTGCATGTGAATTCTCCCCCTTTTTTCTGCTCCATAGTATGTTTTATATAACTGGTGCTATACAAGTATCTCTAAGTGTGTTATACTGTCATATACCCTGCCCATACATATAGAAGTTCCTGGTACATAGTAAGTGAATAATAACAATTTGTTGACTGACTTTCAAAAAAATTATCAGAACCACCTTAAATTCCAGCCCCAAACCACCCTCTTATAAGAAGCCTTTCCTGAATCCTTTTAATAGTAGTGCCTTCCTTCTACTGATTATTTTCAGTTGATCCTGTATGTAATATGTTTGCATATTTTTGTTTGCATATTATCACCCCCATTAGCTAGGGAGATCCTTGAGAGTCTGTTATCTTACTTTGTATTTCCAATATACAACACCTGTATGTACTAAATTACTAGCTAATTGAATCAGATAGTCATTTTATTTTGCCTGTTCCCCCACCCATCAACATGCCTTTTAAAAATTAATTATGTGTTATTATTAAAAATGTCAATAGATTGCATTTTATTTGTACTGTTAGCAAATGGATTAGATGATAAATGAATCAATATGTGATAATACATTCTAAAGTGAAAATATATGTATGATTGAATCAATGCACATGGTCTAATCTATCAAAATTTCTCCTCTTTCCTCTTAAACAATAGTTTCATATGAAAAGTATGAGATAGAGCTGAAGGCGGTTTCAGATAATCACGCAAGTAATAACTGGCAGAAAGAAAGAAAGAACCAATCAACTTTTCTGTGGAAAGCAAGACTGTTTGCCCTGAACAAGGCCTTTTGGCTATCTACAGGGATCTGATCAGTTGGGTAATTGCTTTAGCTTTGTGCTATAGTTTGAGTGGACATGTTCTTACAGAAAACTACAAATCCATCTGAATTTCTCAGGTTCTATCTCTTAAAATCAACTAGTTTGAACTTTTCTTCAGTCTATTATATATATATATATATATATATATATATATATATATATATATATATATATATATATATTTGTGTGGGGGTGTTTATGTGTGCATGTGTGGGTGTGTAGACGAATATGACAATTATATGATGGAACTCATTCTTTCTATTATAGTCTAACAGATTTCAAATCAACAGAAATTGGGTTTATGCAATGTACTGAATTGGAAAACTTTAAGGAAATGGAATCTGGTAACTGGTTTTACATTTGCATGACATGCTAGAAAAATAAAGTCAAAATTGAAAGGCATTTAATTTAATTAATTGTATTTGTGGGAATTTAATTGTATTTAGAATATTTTACTAAATTTTAGAAAATTTTTCTAGAAAAAAAATTGAAGTTGTCTAAGCAATCTCCTTTTAGTCTGAAAATCTATAGGCATATCACATTCGATATTCCCTAAGGAAAACTCACTTTCTTTTCCCCTAAAGCACCCTTCCTTCTTACTTCCCTATAATTATTGAAGATACCATCATCTTTTCTCTCACAGATATTCACAACTTAGTAGTTCTATTCAAATCTGTACTCATTCCTTACTTATTATTCAATCAATTGCTAAATCTTGCTGATTTAACCCCTTCAGTAACCTACCATTATTAGTCCTAGTAGAGATACTTGTCATCTCAGGCCTACTATATTCCAAATTTATTCCCTTGCCTTTGATTTCCCTTCTATACCATTAATCTCCTTGCAACTGAGAAATTTGACCATACCATTCCCCTGCTTGACACATTTGAATTTCTATTTCTTTTAGAGAAAAAATAAAATTTCCTCCTCTTTCTTTTAAAGCCTTTCATAATCTTACCCCAGTCTATTGTTCTAGACTAATAGATAATTATTCTTCCTTATAAACTCCATAATCCAACTAAACTGTTATTTCCTTTAAACAGCATTTCCACTTCTGTGTTTTTGCACAGGTTCTATAAGACCCCTAACTTTGTCCAAGAATTCATTTCATCATTATTAAGTTTATGTTTTGTAACTAACTTTAAGTTACCTCTTCAGTACTATTTGAGTTTTATCATTTTTTCACCTATTAGTGCTCTGACTTCTCCATTAATTCATATTTCCTTTGAATATCTATCTAATCAATTAATCATTTGTGAAATTGTATTAACTATCAATATCAGTATAATGAAAGTTCTTGGAGGATAGAATCATTTTAGTTTGTTTTGCATCCTCTTTATACAATAGCTTACACACAGTAGAATATCAATAAATCACATTTGAATTGAATTATATCAAATAGACAAATTAAAGATTTTTTCTATTTTTCAATCTACTGATTATTGATATTGAATAGAAATATGTGAACTTTGTAATCAGATTAATTTAGGAAAACTATAATCCAAATCACTGTTAAATATTATGGAAACAAACAAATTCAGTAAAATTTTTGAATTACTCATTTTTTTATTTCATTGTATTTACTCTCTAGAAATTGAATTAGGCTTTATGTAAAGGAAGTAGGCTTTGTAGAAAACATTATTTTAATGTACTATTAAAGGAGAATATGATAAAATAATCTTTATCTACGATATTAGTTTCATCTTGGTTCACACAATTTACATTTAAAAGCAGCAGACCTAGTTAACCTGTATTTTAATACATTATCAACTCAGTAGTGGAGAACTATGAAAGTTATCAGTCAAACCCATAAAGTTAGGTAGAATTGTCCCAAGTTTCTGCTTCAATTTGACAATGAAGATCTGGCTTCTTGGTTGATGTCGTCTAATTATGTGCACCCACCTTTTACTTAACAAGAAAATTTGATCAGAGACTGTACAGTTTTATATAATAGATAGCATACTTCTTTATATTCACAAGGTTTCTTATAACTGTATTAAATAGAAACAATTCAACCTAAAAGTAAAGATAAAATAGTATAAATTATTAGGAGCAATTGACAAGCACATAGAGGAAGATCTGCTTTTGCATCACTTCCTACAGAAATGGTTTCGTGATCTGCGCTCCCCCAATTCTCTGTTCCATTAATGTTTTCTATTCTTTACTAAATGAACTTCTATAGTTTTCTGATACAAAGATGATTTAGATATATGTATATATTTATTTTATATTTATCATCTTATTTAAACTCATAAAGATGAATTCTCATGAATCCAAGTCTAGTAGTCTTTCTACTGCATCATCTAGCTGCCTCACTGTACCATACTATGCTAACTCAATGTCAACTAATTAAAAAAAATATTACTTAGCATTTATTTTATCTCCCTTTCCTCTCCTATCTGTTCCCCCCTCCCTGATAAAGACCTAACAAAAACACTTTCAATAACTAAAAAATAACTTCACATTAGTCTTGTCTAAAAATGATGTTGAGTTCTGCACATTGAGGCTTTCACTTCTTTGTCAAGAAAAGCGTAACATTCATAATAAATATGTGATGAATTGTAGTGTAGGTGTGTGTTTATGTATATGCTGCACAGCTATATATAATACTTGTCAATATATCAGTGAACTATGATTGTGCCTGTCTGTCATCTCCCTCAAGAAATGTAAATTACATCCCTTTTATAACTCAGTAGGTAGTCTAAAGGATTTGTTTAAGATTCAGAAAATATAAGTAAACTTGCCTATTGCAATTCATGACTAATAAGTATCAGTCAGTCAATAAACATTCATTAAGAACCCACTATGTGCCATTGCAGCAAACTAGGGGTGCAAAAAAGGGCAATAGTCTGTCCCCTCAAATAGATCACAGTCTAATTGAGGAGGCAAAAAAGCAAACAGACGCAAACAAGCTATGTCTAGAATAAATAGGACATAATTAAAAGAGCAAAGGCACTAGCATTAAAAAGATTTGGAAAATGCTTCCTGAAGAAGATGGATTTAATTAGTACTTAAATAAAGCTAAGGAAGCCAGAATTTGCATTCAGAGATTCCAGCTCTCAATCCACTGTGGGATACTCCCACTCTGAATGTAATAAGAGATAACAATAAAAGCAAACTTTTGATTAATAACTGAAGGAATTACTCAAAAAGTTTTTTTTTAATACATCACGATTTCATTGGTATAAATAACAATGTTTTGTAACATGAAAAATCACAACATATTGCAAAAGATAATTGAAATTCCTGCATATGTCGAGGATATTAATATTTTTCCCTGCTTTTTTATAATGAGAGAGATGTGAATGTTAAAAAAAACCCCACTTCTATGTGTGATAAGGGTGCCAAGTCTGTTTGCCCCCCCCGTTATTCTGCCAACACAAATGTTGAGCTCAAATAGTACTTCTTGTTCCAAAGAAACATCATCTATATATTCATATCTATGGTAACTATTTCAGTATCAATAAAATTGACTACAGACTTAAGAAAATGATGGTCACATTGCTACTGAGCACCAGCAAGCTTGAAGGAAAAAAAAAATCTTGCCACTCTTAGAAATACATTTTTAATATCAATGGGCACATGAGATCCTAGTAATAGTGATGACCATTAAGTTCCAATATGGCTATTATTCTCACACTTTAAATTTTCAGTTCCTATAGACTGCTTACATAGAAAAGGCAGAGAATGATGAAACGCTGGATCTTGTCTCACAGTGATTTTAGAGATGCAGTTATTTTGCAACTTTTGCTTTTCTCTCAGGCAATAATTATAAAATTTTCTTAAGAAAATAGAAACAATTTTAATTACTTTCATTAAGAATATTTTAATAGCCTGAATTTTTATTAGATTATATATGATTTCTCTCTTGAAGTAATAGGTACTTGAGAAAAACAAATTAAAAGTTTCATTCCAATCACATATTTGCAAAATTAAACATATTTGTATACTCTAAATAGGAAAATAAATGATGTAACATAAAATGCAAGATTGATTTTCAATAGAAAAATGTGAATTTGGTTGATTAAGAAATTTATTTGCTAGATGAAATATTCAGTGTTAGTTAACAGAATTGGGAAGAATGAAATATAAAATAAAACTTTTCTTGGTTATTGCATCATAAATACTAATTAAATGTTAAGATTCAGATAATAAGTTCATGAGGTCATTGATCAAAAATATAAGGAATCACAGAGAACATTGGGTTCAATTAAAAAAAAATAATCCAATGAAGTAAATGAGAACTGGGGTGGGATTAAGTGACTTAGTCAAAGTCTCTTGGTAGTAGCAGTACTAAGTAATAAAAATTTCCATGATTTTTCTTTAAGAAACTTTGGAAAAAGTTTATAAAGTCTTGTGGTTGTACTTTTGTCATGAATATGTCCATTTTCTATTTTGAAACTAAAAACTTTAAACAATACAGCATTGTATAAAAATTTGTGTCTATATGCATTTGTTTATACATGTGTGTGAACACTGAAATCTAAAGCACTTTGATCATATCTCATCCAATTTCTTTTTTTTTTTAATTGAAGAAACAAAATTCCAAAGGATTTAAACACTTTCCCAAAATGCCCCCAAAAGTGAATGCAAAAGTTTGGATTTGAAGGTAAAAACTGTGGCTCACATGAGGACTGTTTCCTCCATACTATATTGATATTGTCAACCATGAAGTGGCATTATTTTCGGTGGAGTAATTCTAGAAGAATTTTAGATAAGTATAGAAATAAACAAAAAATGCCGCCTCTCTCCAGTTTAATTTTACATCATTCAACAATTACTTAAAATATCACAAAAAAGAAATATTAATGGTGTAAGAAAAATAGATGGAAAAAATTCTTATTTACAGGTATGATGGTTTCCCTTAACAACTTGATAATTTGCTTAGAAAACTCCAGGGAAAGACAAAAGAAAGTACCTAGCATAATAAACAATTTCAATAAAATAGAAGACTATAAAGTGACTTCCTAAAATTATTAACACTTAAATATATGAATAACAAGAACATATCATAGAAATAAAAATCTTAACAAAAATCGGTGAAAAATAACAAAATATAAAGATTTTAATCTAACAAGAAATTTGAATTTTTGTATAAGAATACAATTTTAAAATGTCATTTACTTAAAAAACCAACTGATAAAAGAATTTCATTGAGTAGATTTTGCCAATATATTTAAACGTAATAGTTAAATGAATTTACTGATTTAGTGCTATAGTTGTTAAATTATCAATGATTTAACTTATAGAACTAGGTAAAACATTAACTAACACATTAAAGGAAATAAAAGACAGATTTTTAAATGAAAATAATTTTTAGAATGACTGTGGAAAGGTGAACAACAATATCTAATCACAAAATATAAAGCAATAACAGTAAAAGTGTTTTTCCCAGTTAAACTTAGATAATTAAATCAGGGAATCAAGAACTTTTGGAATATAACTTTCTAAGCATTCTGATCCTTTAATGTAGAAGGTGCAAAGTTTTGTGTAAGCCTGACTGTGGCTCCTTGATAATTGAGTTGTTTCTAATTCTCTTTCTTGAACTTTCTTGAACAGTTTGCTGTCTACAATTTTGTAATTGTCAGATAAGTTATTCTACTTTTTAAAATATATCTTACAAAATGTTTTTCACTCATATGGATCACACCTTTTATTTCACAATTTTATCTCCTATTGCATGGACCAAATCTTCCATCTCCCATTTTTCAGCTCCAATAGCTACATGAGTTTGTGCAAACAACTTCCTCCCTCTTTTCACATTTTTTAAAGAGCTATTTCATACATTCATCACATGATATAATGTTTACCAAGTACTATACATGTGTGTCTTCTCTTTTAGACGAATGATAACCCAACTTACATAAAGCTGATGAAATAATTATTTTAAATCACAAATATTCAAATTGTTCAAATTGAATCCTTTAAGGGGTTGGAAAGGTCATTAATCTCTTAATCCATTTCCCAGAATTTAGTAGCAAAAACTTTCTAAACAGATAGCTATGGGCTAAGCTTGTCAACACTAGAGAAATAAAAGGAATACTTTATTTAAACTAAGTATCTACTAGTAAAATTTATCAAAGGATTTCTATATCCAGCCTGGGCTTGAATAAAGAACAGCATGCTAAGAACAAATGTATTATTTTCTTTTTTTCTTTCAAAAAATGTGCTTCTTTTCTTATAAGAAAAAAAAATTCTCCTGGGCATTTTTGGGATGGAAAGAGAAATTTTGTTCATATTTAGTCTTACAGATCAAGTGACATGCCACCTGTTTTTAGACAAAACAACAACAAACATTGCTCAAAGATCAATTTTTAGATACAGTAACTCAAAATGATTTATTGCTTTCCCCTTAATACAGAAAATGAGTCTTTTCTGTGCTGTGATGTCTGATTACTTTCATAAATCCTCAGCTTATACTTTCCAGCAATTTAGTTGATGGGTACACAATATGGTATGTCTTCCCCCTGTTTCCAAATCTATAGTTGGTCATCTTTGAGCATTATAGTTTTTTGAAATGGTGGAAAAGTGAAGAAAATAAAGAAGGTAAGTCTGGACAACTCACTAACTGACTCAGCAAATTTATTGTTCACTGCAAAGAAATGGAGTGCTTCTCCAATAGTCTTTGACTAGGTTCTTGGAAACATTCCTCCTTCTTCTCTGAGAAGAAAGAAAGGAAGAAAAAAAGAAAAAGAGGAAAAGGATACATTTTTTTTTCTTCCTATGGCCTCAATAGTTAATTGTAGTTTCTTCTGAGTCAATCTCCAAATATGAAACCATATAGGTTCAATCAATTGGTTAACATCCGATCAGGGGGTATGTTCAGTTCTTGAATCTCTAAAGGGAAATAGGCAAATACAAAGGAAGAATATATTTTTAAAAAATTCTACAAAGTTTTTATGAACTTTCCCTCCCCTCATTTTACTTCTTGGCTAAAACTCATTCTTTTCTGATTGACATTTCTGAATGAGATTTCCCTTAACAAACCAATTCCAGACTAATTTTCAGGAATGATTTCACATTATTTTCCCATATTAATTCTTCATTTCAGGCAAACAATGTCACTTAATTTTCTACTGCAAGAGCTCCTCCTCTCCAATTATAAGATTTGCTAGCTTTCTTCTAAGCTCAAATGAAATGGCCACAACTTATAGAAAACCTTTCCACATATCCTTTGTTAGGAGACTCTCTCCCACCTCAAAATGTTATGCCTCAAAATGTTATGACTAGGTTTATTTTTGTAGGTTTTGTCCATAGCCCTATCATACATGAAACTTACTGATTATCTAAAAACATATGTGAAGTTGAGTGAATGTATGTAGGGATGTGTGTGTGGGGGGACAGATTAGTGAAAGCCTAGAAATCTTATTTTATTTACTTTGCCCCCTCACTAGTTCTTTCTAAATTATTAATTACTTTCTTTTTATCTTTTAATTATCTCACTTCTTAATTTTAACGTTTGGTTGGAATTATTTTTGAGCAGTAGCTTGTCTTGTCCTCAAAAAAATGACAAAGATTTTTTCATTGCTGAGTCTTTTCATGGTAAACTTTGTTTATCTTTTTAACATTTATAACATTTTCACAATTTGTAAGCCAAATGTTTGAATTACTCCAGTTTTCTTTTGCAATAATCACTTCTCAATTTTTCAAGATTCATTTTTAAAAATAACATTTGGATTATTTATACTAATGTGTATACCATGTAATTTAAGTTACATATCTCTTTCATTTCTCTTTGGAGTACCACAGGTTATAATGGATAAAGCACTGGAATCAGAAACACTTGAATTCAAATCCAGCCTCTACCACTCAATAGCTATTTGGCCTCAGACAATTCATTTAACCTCTATTTATCTCAGTTTCCTCAAACATAAAATGGTGATAATAGTAACACTTATCTCATAAGATTATTAGGAGATTAAATGTTAATATTTGTAAAGTGCTTATCAGAGCCATTTAGTAGATGCTTAATAAACATTTATTTCGGGCCTTTCTTCTTCTGGTTAGAGGCTATAGTAATTCTGTATTTTTTAGGTTGCATGTTTGCAAGAACTTTTTTCTCTTGGCTTATTATGGGGGAAATTTTCTTATCGCATTTCTGATAATATTCTATATTTTTATTTTTTCTATATTTTTAATTTATCAAATTGTTCTTTGAGACTTATAAATTTAAACTATCAGTTCATATCACTTATTCAGCATCAAATGGCTTTAGATTGGGAAAAAATCATGAGCTTTTTCATATCTTTTGCTTCTCTTTAGTCAAATTTCCATCCACTTTTTTTCTACTTAGAATGCAGAATTCTATTTTTTTTGTCTTTAATAATTTAAAGGTGTTATTTTCCATGTTTTTTAGTTGTTCACTAGATATGCTGTTGTTGATTTAGAACTCTGATTTCTTTATTAATTTTCATTTTAATATCTCTTTTCAACCATCTTCTCAAATCATGCTCAAAAACATCTTGCTTCTCTTCCCATTGTTTTTATGACCTCTAGGAAGTCCACAGTATTTATTTTATTGTTGTCTTTCCCATTGGAGTTTTTTATTTTTTGTTTTACAATTATAACTGTGTTTTTTCCCATGTACACACCATGTGGTGTGTAGCTTAAAAAAAATCTTCCCCCACCCCTTCCTTTGCCATGGGTCTTACTATTAATTTTCTAATTTGGGAGCATCTCTTAAACATAAAATTTTTTTCTTGGAATGTTTGTCTTTCAGATTTTTTTTTCTCTATTTCCACTTCACACAAACTTTTGTAAGAATTTTAATTCCTTTGATGTCATTTCAGAATAATCTTATTTCATTTGCTTTTCAGAATTTTTATCATGTTGATGCAGCTTTCATAATTATATGATGGGAACCTTTTTTTTTTTTTTTTTTTTTCCTTTTCTGGTTTAGAAGCTGCTGGATTGGTAGAATTAAGCTGAAAATAACTTTACCATCTTGCTCATCACATGACTTTTTATACTTTCATTTGTCTTTAACTTTCTTTTTATCGCCTAATTTCATTTATAGCTTGCTTGTGAATGTTGATATGGTTCAGTAATACCAGTACTTTGTTGATTCATTCGTTACCAGTCCAACATTTCACATGCAGAATTTTGTGTCAGATTTGCTTTTAGAAACATATATTTTTAAAAAATCACGATTGTGGAAACAAACCACTCAGAACTGGGTACAAATTTATTGAATACAGGAGTACCAAATTATATTCTTCATTTTCAGCATATGTTTTTGAATTATTTTGTGATTTAGTTGGAAAGGAACTTGAAGACAGTTAATTTCTTACACCATTGAGGAACATACATGCCTTGACAGTGAGTTAAGAAAAGTTGCCTGGACCACTGCATCACCCTCTTCAGCTCTCTTTGAGATGAGCTCAACCCAACACTTCCAGACTCCAAAGCTAATACTCTATCCCTTAAGCCCAGCTTCCTCTGCTGAGTGATGAGTGCTGAGTTCATCACCCATTAGCCAGTAAAAAATGAAATCCATAAACAAATAGGTTCTTGGAGAATAGTCTTAGTCCTTCATTGAGATGGTACTTGAGACAATTTTTTTAAGCATTGTTGCACCTGTCAGAACTTGCATAATAATCATCATTGTTCCTATAGTGCCTTAGGGTTTGTACTACATCCCTTATGCTACAGCCCTGCCTATAGATAGATAGAAGAATAGCTGAAAGGATCACTTCAAAGCAGAATGACATATAGATTACTGATTTACCAAAGTATTTCTCTCTTTTTTTTTATCAAATGCCTTCAAAGAAGGAGATTCCACTTAGCTATTACAGCCCTTGCAATGCTCTATGTTAAGCAGTTCTTCCTAATGTTTAACATAAATCTCTCTTGCTTTGATTTAAAATCTTTTTTCTCCTTTTTGATCTTTAGAAGAAATAGAATTCAGTCACTTGCTCTTTAAAGGTAGTGCTGTAACAAAGACATAACTAGCAATTTTCTCTTGGGTTACCTTCAGTACAAAATGATACATGAGGCTAATGTCCTCAAACCTGCATTTAGGTTATCAATGGTGGGAAAAACTAGCTGACACCATGTATAAAAGAGATACAGAGACCTGGGGCCCTTAGCCCCAGAATACTGCAAGGACACTGCTGGAAAGCTGCTATTCAGGAAGCAACTCACATCATGTGGACATGTAAGAGAGTTGGAGGGATGTAGAGAGCTTAAAGGAATTGTACTGTTTGTTAGCTTCCCAGTATAATATTTACTTTTAAAAGTAGTTTCTGTGATGCTGAAGTGCTGCCAAAATACAAATGTAATCAAAATTATTTTACTTAAAAGTTTTGGTTCCTCAAAATTTTAGTGCCTTAGTGACAAGCTATTGTTCTCAACACATAATAGGCGCTTAATTAATGTAAATTCCCTTGCCTCTACTCCCCTATTTCCCTAAATTATTAAATTTGAACTGTGGGCCTGAAGGAGCTGAAATGTGGAAATTTGAACTTTCTTAGACTTTTATCATACATTTGAGCCAGAACAAGTCAAATTATTTCTCTAATCCTATTTACCAATTGTAAAGAGATGAGCATTCTTGAAATATTTACTTTCTTTGTATTGTTGTGGAAAATGTAATAGAAAAAGCTCTAGAGCAGCAAGGCAGCTTAGAAATTGCCCAACCCATCACCCTCATTATTCAGTTGAAGAAACAAGGGCCTAGAGTGTCTATGAAGCTTGCCAAAGGTCACTAAGGAAGTTTCAAAGGCAGAATATGGACTACAAAAAAAGTACATAAATATAAGAAATAATTTTTCCTTTCTCAGCTGCAAACAAACATTTTTATCTTAGCCAGTATTGCTGCATTTTAAAATAGTTATCTGGATTATGCAGCTCTTAGAATTTAGTTTTTATTTTTTTCTCTCTGCAGCTCCTTCAGTTTCCTCCCTCTCAAACAACAGCAGAGCTTTGTTAATCCTTTTTATCTTTTTCTGAAAACATAATTTTGCTGCCCTTTTGGTTGGCAACACAAAACCAAGAACTCCCAGCTGTGATACTATTTGTTCTCTGTCACTTGAAATGGGAGTCTTGGGATTTCAAATAAATTATTATATCATATTGCGACAACTGTGACATTGACCAGTTTCTCCATCTATTATTCAAGAAGTAAAGGGCTAGAAATTATAGGACTAGTTATTCTCCTTCTTGGATGTTCCCTTCTAATAATCAAACTTCTTTCATCAGAATAAAATTTCTCTCAGATTTGAGTTTGGAAGTGCATTAAATGTTACCTTTTCTCTCCTTGAACCCCTTTTAGCTTTATCCCTAACTTAAGCTGAAAAGTAAGAGGAATAATAAAAAAAAACTTTGGGAAAATATTATCTTTGATAAGATCAAGACTAAATTGTTTTGGTGGAGAGCCTCATCATGATGTTTTAAGATTAGTTCCAAACAAGCTAGTCTGCAATTTTAGCCTTATGCTCTTGCTAAAGAAAACTAGTAGTTCTCAGAGATTAGATTTTTTCTATGACAATCTACAAATAAACAGTAGAGGGCAGTCATTGAACATTGATGACTTTAAAGCAATCTGACTGAATATTTCATCAATTATATGTAAGTATAATTGTATATTTTATACATATAAGTATACTTTTTTACCTCTTCATGTTAAATTCTATCTAGTAATACTTCCTAAATAAAGAGTGACCAGTGACCTTGCTAAGTTATATTCACATTCTCTATCAGCCTTATAAAACACTTATCTACAAACCAAATGTTATTGACTATCTATTACTCTGGGCAATTTACAAGATCTAGGGCTTTTCAAATGTACTATAGTGTTGTTGCTGAGATTTTTTTAAAATCCAAAATAAAATTTTCTAGTTCTTCATTGTGTTGCTTCTCAACCTGATAAACAAAGATTAAGAGAGACCCAGAAACACTAAAAAGCAATTGTTAAAAGTGAGGGTTGTATGGGAAGTCAGCTATTATACAGGTCAAAAAGCATTAATTTCAGAATAATAGAAATTAAGATTAAAAACTGGCCTTTTTTTTTTAAATCATGTATGTAATCAATTGGTATTTAGTGAATATTTACAATGTACTAGCTTATGGGACAGAAAGATAAAAATTATATATTTCCTACTCCTAAGAAATTTCTATTCTACTGCAGGACACAACATGTACATAAATAATAAACTAAATATTTTACTTTTTTGAAATAAATAAGTTTTAAAAAAGTGATTTTGTAAGTGGAAGCACTAAATCTTGGGTGAGTAATAACTTCTCCTGGACTTTTAATCTTTAAACTTAGAGGTTCACTCTGCCTCTGCCTTTCTTTCTTTGTATATGAATTCTATCTCTTTGGCTCTTCCTATGATCAATCATTTGTTTCGACAATTTGTATTTTATGGAAAGTGCCCTGGCCAATCATGCCCTTATTCCCTCTCTGATCTCCATTCCTGACCCTAGAATTTCTCCAGCTCCTTTTTTACTCCTTTACTTTGTGTGTGTGTGTGTGTGAGTGTGTGTGTGTGTGTGTGTGTGTGTGTGTGTGTGTGTGTCTGTGTTGTCTTCTCCAATTGAATATAAGCTCTTTGAGGGCAAAGACTGTTTTTCTTCTGATTTGTATTTGCATTCCTAAAGCTTGTCATAGTTCCTGACACATAGTATTCACTTAATAAATGCTTGTAACTTAATTGATTGCCTGAATGCTACTCTAACATACTATGAGATGATAAGAATATAATAGTAATTAGTCGACTTTACTAAAAGTGTTTTATCGCTAGATGGCAAGGGGCATTGTATTTTTGGCTCACAAAGAGATAATAAATACCTCTGGCATCTTTTATCCCTATTTTTCTTAGACTTTGATTCCTTCTAAGTAGGGAGCAGAAAATTGAGGCTAAAGTTTAGCCATTTTGATTTCCTCAGAGAAGATTTTGGGGTAGAACTGCATCCATCTCTTTGCTAATATATTATTTGTTTAGAGGATATGCATTTTAGTTTCCAAGTATAATTTCTGATCATTATTTTTTTCCTTTTTCTTGTCTCAATCCTTTTATCTGTTTCTATTTATTATTCACATGCCTGCTTCCATAATGGTTGGAAATATTTTAAAAACTGCCTTGCTTTTAGTGTTTCTTAGATGAACTAGGGTGAAATATCAATGTCAATTCTTCTGCCTTTTTCTAGAGCTTCTTTCTTTAAAATGTATATAGTATCAAAATAATATCTTGATATCTTCTCCTGGTTCTGACTTTTGCCCATAAATTCTGGTATGCAGTAGGAATACAACTTGATATACTTGGTTATACCTTCCCAATTATAGATATTTTTAAAACATTGGGAATTTGCTACTACTATAAATATCCCGATGGGTGGAGGGGAAAAAAGTCCTCCCCCTCAGTTAAATAGACCAACCCTCACCATTCTTGGAAAGGGGGCATATGGCCACTCACTGAACACTAATTCAAAGACACAAAATAACACAAATCAAATATATTTGTCTTAAAACTATAGAATACAATAAAGTGGAAAAAATAATTACTAGACAATGATCAACTACTAGCAAGTGCATATGAATGACACACTCCATCACGCCACCATAAATAGAAAAAAATGCACTCCCATCCCATTTGATTCACGTTTTGCTCTGCCCTCCTCCCAGATATGGGTCTCAGTTCAAGAAAATATGGCATGTAGAAATATGAATCTACAAGACAAACAAACTAGGGGATAATCATTCACATAAGCAACCTTTTGATTCTTCAATAACAAAACAATAACTAAAATTCTATGCAGACAATGAGACTCTCTTAAATTCATTACATGTGCGACATTATTAGATGATCTATTCTGCAGAAACCTGACTTATATAAGAACTCTTCTTTCATCTAAAAATATAGCTATCTTTTTGCTTTGATTCTTCTCCCTTCTTCCACCTGTTCTAATCTCCTCTCCTCTTCTTTTCCCTCTCCTTCTCTCTCTGCCTCCTCTGTTCTTCTCTCTATCCTCTCTCCTTCTTCCCTTCCCCAGCCTAGACTATGAAGTGGTGGGCACAGGCCAGGGGACATCATGGGGCTTTTGTCAGGACATGTTCTTCATAGTCATGTACTTGACCAGAGAACTCACAGCTACCATTGAAGATTATAAGTTTCTGGAAAATATGAATAAACTGACCAGCTTAGAGTATCTAGAAATGAAAAATATTGCAATAAACATAAGTAGAAACCTAAAGAACCTAAACCAGAACTGCCTTATCTGCATCAGTCCACTTTAATTGAGCAGCAAGTAGCT
Source organism: Antechinus flavipes (assembly GCF_016432865.1). NCBI lineage: Eukaryota > Metazoa > Chordata > Mammalia > Dasyuromorphia > Dasyuridae > Antechinus > Antechinus flavipes. The sequence goes on from NC_067398.1 coordinate 37,182,623, forward strand.
GCTCCTGAACAGTCACTCTATGAGTTGGATGCATATTCAAAGAAACTATGCAAGAAGTTAGAGTGGCTATGAAAATTCTTTAACACAAAGACTAGCTCCATAAATGTTTCATGAGAGCTGAAATGAGTGAGATGGAATTTATCATACATATATGCTTCAGTTCCATAAAAGGCAGTGGTGATACCGGGACGAGGAGGGTCCCGGTCCCCAATTTGGTTGGATGTGCAACTTTGGTCTCTCCTTCATGTCTTCCTAAAACCGTAGGCCCAAAACACCACTTTATCATGTGCTTCATAGTGTGTCCTGGACCAAGGCTCAGAAATCAGGATCAGTCCCTGCCAGAGCAGACACAGATGAACTGGTCTGGTGTCCTTGTCTGCTCTTCTTCCCCTCTCTCTTTGACTGTTCTGAATGCAAGCCCCCCCACCTCTTAATAACCTGTTCTTGAACTTAAAATAATAAATGCCAATTTCTGATAAAAATAAATAAATAAAGGTACAACTATATTATTAAATGGAATCCACAGGGGAGCCATCCATCCCAGTACAGCTATACAACTGAATAGAGCATCAAATCATCCATTGAACTAGAGCTGTATACCACAACATTCAGACAATTGAGGAAACAATAACAAAGCAGAATTATCCAGAATAGGAAAAAACAGTAGTCAGCAACATAAATACTTCCAAAACAAATTTAATTCATTTTAATCTGTACTGCAGAAATCTGGTCTACTACTTTGAAAAGACTATTTTCTTCTTTTAACACTGATCAGTATTTCTTAATGAGAATGGGGATTCACAGTTTTATATGCAAGATTTGATTTCTTTCCCAGCAACAATGTCATTATAGAGAAAGCAGATAATAAAGAAATTAATTTATCCAAATTAATAACAAAACACAATTAAGAGAAAAAGTACATATAAGAAAGATACACATAGAAGGAATTGCCCTTTTAAGAGTGAGATGCCTCAGTTTATCTAAGAAAGAGTCTTACAACTTACAACTCCCCAAAGAGGCTTTCGGTATAAAGGTTATTAGCTCCCCTCATGTCAGATTTGCTCCAGAACTTGGATGGTCTATTTTCTCAAAGCTAAAAGTGGGAATAACCAATCTCTCTTCATCTACTCACACCACTGCTAGATCGTCATCAATGAGGAGGAATTTCCATAGAGTTGGAACTCGGAGCCAGTGGTTGCAGTTACAAAATGTATTATGTCCAATCTTATTTTGTTTTTACAACAGTGTGAAGCAGGGAGTATTGTTATCAATCTCATTTTGCTGAAAAGAAAATTGATGATTAGAGAGTGAAGTAAAATAATGAATAATGAAATCAGAAGTGAAATAGTGAAATTCTGAGTGAGAAAGTTCCATATAACATTAAAAGTTGAAGTCATTCTTACTATTTTTAATCTTAAAGAGCAACCTAAACTATTAACAAGCTATGTTTGACTGACCAAGAGTTATAAGATTATTAAGTGTCAGAAATAAAACTTAAACACAAGTCTTTCTGGAGATCAGATAGAATCAAGCTATCAATAAGTATTTCTGAAACTTTTACTGTGTGGCAGACACTGTGCTAAATGCTATATAAATAGAAAGGTTTTTAAAAAATGAAACAGTGAATAAGAGACACTCTGAGGATCACTTCCCTGTTCTCATGTGTGTGTGAGCTTGTGTGCATATGAATGGATACATGTATACATATGTTTATGTGTATGTATATGAATGTATATGTAAGTATAAAATAAAAACAAAATAATAAAAATTACAAAAGGAAAGCTACAAGTATGAATAGATTACAAAGTCCTTGAAGTCACAATTACTTTTTCAGTTTGTTGGTTTGTTTTTGTCTTTGTATCCCATGTTACAATATCTAGTCAATAGAAAGTTTAATAGATGCTCCTTGATGTATTGACTAATTTCATCTCAAAGTTAGATATATAGGAAAATGAACATAATGTGTTGTGGGAAAATCTTTATAAAATGTAAAAAATAAGAATTCCAGGAGAAAAAATGTTAAGGTGACAACAATAAAGATTAACAATTTGGAAAGCTGTAACAACTACGTTCAATGAAAAGACTATTCATGATTCCAAAAGCTCAATGGTGATATTTGCTATTCACTTTCTAATAGGTAGGGGATGGATTCAGGATGCTAAATGGATCACAAACTTATATTTGTGTGTGTGTGTGTGTGTGTGTGTGTGTGTGTGTGTGAGTGTGTGTATAGCCTATATACACACAAATCAAGTTGATGAGGGTGGAAGCCAGATCTTCAATTGTTCATTAAGATAACCAAAAGTGGTATTATTAGGAGGAGGTTTGAATTTTACAGCCTAAGCTGCTCCCTGAGGCAGGGAGGGAGGCTCACTAATTATCTTGACCTTTTGATCTTAATTGGGTTTTTCTATTTTTTAAGTGAGTCTTAAAGTCCCTAACCTTAGTTGAAGCCTCTGGTGGAATTCTTAGCTGATTTTTTTTGACAAAACCATCATTACTGTATCCCTCATAAAAGGATTTAACTGTATCTCACAAGTTGCTAGTCTCTTTTAGCTTTAGCCTGCCATGTTGTACTCTTGCATCACAGTGTCTGTCTTTCTCCTTGTCCTAGCTAACCCTTTTTGGGGTTAGTCTGCTTTCTAAGCATCATAATAACTATCTTCTTTTAGAATGCTAAATTCCTTTTAGGGTTAATTCACCAGTCATTGGCAAGATCCCACCTTATGGTACTTTCCCCTTTATGGTGTCTTCCTACTGATTACTGCTAGCAGACTTGTCTTTCTCCTTGTCAGTTATTAAAAGCCTTTCCTTTGTTTTAAAAAAAATAATACTTATGGATTTATGCTGCTTGGCAGTGTAATAAAAATTTTCCCTTTGATTTGGAGATTTATGCCTACAAATTCTTTTGAGATATCTCTTGACAGCAGTCTATAACTCCGATATACTTTTGGGGTCCAGTACTCCTGCACCCCAAGATAGCTATATTAATGTAGTATAATAAAGAAATTAATCTTGCTTGACAATGCACACTTGCTACAAGGGATTTATCTTCTCTCTGGGATGCACTCCTCTCAACTCTTTTCCTTAGGGAATAATGTTGACAGGAGTTTTAGTTTAGTAGAATGTTACAGACTGGCATCAATAGCAATAAAGTGATATTGAGGTGTTTCCGGTGGGTAGCCTTTCACCATAATGAATGGGTGAGGGAGATTGTTGGTTGAGTAGAGTAGAAAAGGGCCTTGGCCTGGTTGACAGCTAGAAACCCCAAAATCTGACTAAAAGAAATTTTTAGACCAAGGTATAGAACATCTAACTGAGAAAACAGCCTATTCTATGTGATCTTAAGAAGATAAATGTTTCATTGTTCTTACCTCTAGTGGAGTCTATTTTCAGCAACAAAAGAACTGCTTTAGGAACTATAAATATTCTGCTGATGAGACAAACTGGGTTCATTAGAAGGAGCAGCCAAAAGAAAGTGGAAGAGAAAATAGAATTTATCAACATTGTGCAGATGTGAAGGCTTACCATAGTGTCATTTTCTCCACAACTGGATTCTAAGGAAAAGAAAAGTCTTTTTTTCTGTCATCACCCCTGCTGCGCTATTACAGGAACTAGAAAAGTGTTGAAATAATTGTGTTATCCTTTCCTTTGGAATGGAATTTTCCAAGTTTTAAATGAACCAACCAACTTTAATATAATGTTTTCAGGTTTAGGCAAAATGATAGGAAGCTACCTGAAAAGAAAAAAAAAATATTGGTCATGAAAAAGATAACTTTTTTCTCTTATTGGGGAAAAAAAAAATCTCTCTCCAGCCCAAATGTCTTCACCCTAAATCTCAAAAAAAAAAAAAAAAAAAAAAAAAAGTAAAAATCCATATATGAGATTCTACAATTGTACTGGATATTTTTATCCATTTTTGTTCTCTCACTAACAAAAAATTGATACAAAATGTAAGCCCATGCATTCATAAAAGCAGTTGCTTCCTGCACACCTCATTTTGCAGTTTGCTTTGAAATGAAGAAAGGAATAACCGAGCACAATCTTCGCTGTGATAATTGGATTTTCACCATCAGGTAAGTCTGGTTACAATTGAATAGTAGAAATAAGACACATTTTAGGCTTAGTTTTAGATAATCTATTAAAACAAAACAAAAGAAGACGAGGTTTGATCTAAGAACAGATTTGATCTAGGGATACATTAGACACACAATTTTGTACCTGTTTATAATTTGCCAGGGAAGTTGTCTAACTGAAGATGACTCTTATTCTTCTCCTCTTAATACTTCTACTGTTTAATTCTCCCCCATCTCCATCTCTCCCAGGTCCAGCTGAATTTACATTTCAGCAATCTTGAAGTCTGCATAAACTTGTTGGAAAAGAAGCTTTTCTTATCTCTGAAGCTCAGCCACCTGAAGGATAATTGGATCTCCAATCCAGAATCATTATAGATTGTGATGTTTTGGAGGTTCCTTAAAGATTTTGCCCTTAGTTCCATTATGAAATAAATTCTGGATTATTATTTGATAAACTTCTTTTAACAGACTATAAAATATAGGATAGAAATTTTGAGATATGAAGAAAATGTATACATATATAGTAATATACACACATATACACTGGTATATGTGTATGCATGCATGCATGCAAGCATTTAATATTTGTATATATGTGTATATATATATATATATGCACACAAATATAGTGCCTTCTTCAAGGCAATTGCTGAGTTTTTTTCAGCTGAAGTGTTAAAGATCATAGTTTTCACCCAGAGATGAGAATATCATGATACAGCATAATGAGAAAAAAGTGACCAAAGGTTGTTATAAATATTCCTGGTGGCCCAAATGATAAAAAATTACATCTTTGGTTTTGAATTTAATAGCAATTTCTAATGTTCTTTTCTAATGTTCCAGTTTTCTTAAACCTTCCTTGTTTTCACAAAAACTATACTTCAGTGACCCTTGTCTTTTTACCACTTTGCTTAAAAGAGGTCATTCCATCTCTTAAATCTGCCATTTTTATTGGTGATCTCCTACCCGTGCAATTCTTTCCTTCCTTACCTCCATTTCCTATATAGTAAACCAAAGCTAAATGACCCTTTCGACATGTACCTTTCTGATGCATCCCATTTAATTTAAATGCTTTTTTTTGAGATTATGTATAATTTTTTATGATGATTTTATTTGTATATACTTGTAACTTCTTTCCCCTTTTAGATAATCTATCCTTCACTCAATATAAAGAGCATTTTCTTTTCAAGGAGGGAGAGTAGAAAAGAAAAACTGGATCCATGATTTAATTGGCAAATGAAACTCCTAGTGAGAATGTCCTCTTTACTGATATAGATTATCACCTGTTCTGCAATATATAGTCTTAGAGAGTAGCTTTGAAGAGAAGTTAAATGACTTGCTCCAAGTCACATAACCAATATATATGAGACAGAATATAAATCAAGGCCTTTCCAACTTTCAAGATGGTTCTTTGTTTTTTCCATACATATTTCTACATTTGTTATGCTGCACAAGAAACATTAGATCAAAAAGAAAAAAAAAAGAGAGAAAAAGAAAGGGGGAAAAGTGAGCAAACAACAAAATAAGTGCAAATACTATGCTGTGCTCCACATTTAGTCCCCATAGTCCTCTCTGTGCATGGAGATGGTTCTCTCAAATACAAGTTTTTTGAGTTGGCCTGAATCATCTCATTGCTGAAAAGAGCTGAGTCCATCAAAATTGATCTCCAGATTGTTTCTTATCTCCTATAATACAGAGTACGACACAGGAAGGATATTTCTATGGAGAAAAAAATGGGCTTTTGGGCAGGAAATAGCAGAATTCTGAAATCATCATACAGTTTTCCAAATGAAGTTCTGAGTGCTCTCTGCCTTTGATTTGATTCTTGTCATCTGTTGTTGTCCAACTTTTCATGAACCATGAAGCAATACAATCTATGGGGTTTTCTTAACAAGGTACTGGAGGGGGTTACCATTTCTTTCTCTAGTAGATTAAGGGAATCAAAGGTTAAATTACTTGTCCAACATTAGATAGCTAATGTCTTTAACTTAGATTTTCTGGATTCTACTCGCAGTGTTCTTCCCATCTTACTATCCAGATTTGGAACTATGCCCAAATGTCTATCAATCTGTGCATATCTTTTGATCTAGCAGTGCCACTACTGGGCCTATATCCCAAAGAAATCATAAAAGAGGAAAAGGAATCCATATGTGCAAATAAATTTGTACCATCTCTTTTTTAGTGCCAAGGGACTGGAAATTGAGTGAGATGGAGAATTCATATGGTATATGAAGGTACATAAATGTATATAAATGCAGTGGAATATTATTGTTCTATACAAAATGATGAGCAGTGCTGATTTCAGAAAAGCCTGAAAAGACTTAAAAGAATTGATGCTGAGTGAAGCGAAGAGGCCCAGGAGAATATTCTACATAGTAGAATTATGTGATGATTAACTGTGATGGACTTGGCTCTTTTCAATAATGCAGTGATTCAAGACAAATCTAATAGACTTGAGATGTAATATGCCATTTGCATACAGATACAAAACTATAGAGACTGTATGTGTATTTAAGCATAGTATTTTTACCATTTATCATTTTGTTTATTTGATTTTTTCTTTCCATTTTTTTTCCCATTTTGGTTTGAATTTTCTTATACAACATGATATATATGGAAATATGTTTAAAGAATTGTATATATTTAACCTATATCAGATTATTTGCTGTGATGGAGAATGGGCAGGTAAAAAAGGGAGGGAGGACAATTTGGAATACAAAGTCTCACAAAGCTGAATGTTGAAAACTCAAAAAAAAAAAAAATGATACCAGAGAAGCCAGGATTAACAGAGTGTGTTGTATGGGAAACTCAACCTGGGAAAATATAGTTTAAGTGAGAGATGGGTTTGTTTTAAAGTGAGACTGCATTAAGTCAGACATCCAGTCACTTCTCTTTGTTTAGCTGCTTGTGGAAAGGCAAAAATTGATTCCCTTGCCCATATGTCTGTTGATTAACTGAGCAGTGTGTAATGTGGTGTGGTGTGGTGTGTGTGTTTGTGTGTGATCACATGAGATAGACAGATCAAAGTATCAACTGAATCCATATAGAAATATGCTGGGCAGAAACCAGGGAATAAAGAGGTTAGGAGAGGGTAGCACATATAACTGCTACAGTCATTAGCTGTTACTAGAAAATAGTTATCTTGGACTGTTCAATAAAGTAACAACTGATCCAGCACAGAAAATATTCTTTTACAACTTGCCAACTTGGCCTGGTCAGTGTTGATTTTAGGGTGAAATCTCACAACATTGTTTAATTATTAGGCTGCCCCAATATTCCAAATGCACTGGCTGATTCTTCAGCCTTCCCAGCTGTTCATTGAAAAGATATAATTAAAGTTAACTTGGTTATAATTTTTTTTCCCATAACATCGTTTAAAACTGGGAGGGCATTCAGAGATCACTAAATTCATCCTCTGTCATTTTAGAGATGAGGAATTCAAGTTGTAAGAAAATGATGTGTCACTTAGCAAATGGCAGAAATAGGATTTAAAGCTGTTCTTCAGATTTCATAGAAAATAGAAACAAATACTTGGCACTATAGAAGACATTATTTTAATTATTTAATTTTTGAAAATGTTTTTCCAAACATTAGTATTGAAGGTTGTAGTTACAATGCTTTCATAACAACAGTATGTTTTTACCCATTATTATTTTTTGGACAGACATCTATTTTATCCTCACTTTGCCACTACCTCATTCAAAAACAAAAACAAAATCTTATAATAAATATGCTTAGTCAGGCAAAACAAATATTATTATGGGCCATGTTCATCTAACTGCCTGTTCCCCCCAAAAAAAAAAAATTTAACAGTAGCAACAACAAAAAAATCTGTGCAGGAATCATTTTCAGTAGCTTGTTTCAGCAGACTTCTAGGATTGTGATTGGTCATTGAGTTAGTTGATCAGAATATGAGAGCAGGATTCTACTATTTGAGTGAAGAAAGGAGGGCCAAAATCTGTTTTAGTGAAAATAAGCTTTTCCATTCAGATTTTACAAATAAAGGCTCTTAATCCTTTATTTTCCTTTTGTATAAAATAATCCTGAATGAAAAGACAATAAAAAGAGAGAAAATAGAAAGAGAATAAGGGCTAGCTAATGCTTTAAAGTGTACAACTATGTAGGTGAAATGTTGATCTTGAAGTGAGAAAGACCTAAATTCAAATCTTGCCTCAGACACTCAAAAAACATTGACTCAGAATGAATGCAAATAGCAGTCAAATCTGTTTTGGCCAGAAACACTAAGGGTCTTCCACTCCCAGTTTCATTTTTTACTTATTCGTTCATTTATTCATTTATTTATTCATTCACTCATTCACTCATTTACTTATTTATTTGCTTGCTTATTTCTTTGTTTGTTTATCTATTTATCTATTTATTTTTTGGGCAAGATGAAAGAGGCCATTCTTTGCTTCAACTTCTGGCTAGTATAAAATTTAAATGGTTGTTACCTCAGTCAAACTGAGACCTGCTGAAGAATTTAGCTTAAGAAGGTCGAGGTCTCCCACTGCATCGAGGGTCATCTCCAGTGGCTTTTATTTATAACTGGCCACTGGACCCAAATGGCTCTAAAGGGGAAAGTGAAGCAGGGAAGCTTGACAGCACTGCATCACTCAAATCTAATTCACTTGTATGTCATGGCATCACCTCCCTGATGTCATGGTCCTTTTCGAGAATGAAGGGACAAAAAACAACAACAATCTTGGGTGACCCTAAGGAAGCCACATAGCCATTCCCAGACACCTTTGAAAAATATTCCAATTAAATTCAATGGTCTCTTATGTTTGTCTTCCTTTGAGTGTATGATTGTAGGACTATATCACTAAAACTGGCATCTAGTGAGTCTGTTTTAATGAGTAGGAGTTGGTATGTTTTTTTTTTTTTTTTCTGCAAGTAGTCTGCAGGGAGATAATTCTGTTTTCTTAGTACCATAAACAATCCCAAACAGAATAGGACTCATTCTGCTTACCATGCTATTATTAAAAAAAATATATTAAAAATTTATTCATTGGGTTAGATGCAAACATGGAATAATGCAAAGAACCTATGTTCAAGGGCTTTTCATTCTAGTGGGAAGGATAAGAGATTTACATAAATAACTATGGTAGAAGGTATTAAAGAAAATGTTGCATGTGGAAGAAAAATTCAGACTAAATGCTAAAAAAAATTCAGAAGCATAACAAATGAAGGAAATGGAACTAAGGCTGATCCCCAGCATATTTGGACAGCTAAATTCACATTAACTACAATGAAAAAAAAAATTGATTCTAAATTTGTTGATGTTTAATCATTTTTCAGTTGTGTCAGATTCTCTGTGATCCCATTTGTTTTTGTTTGTTTGTTTGTTTGTTTTTTTGGTAAAAATCCTAAAAAGGCTTGCCATTTCCTTGTCCACTTATTTTGCAGATAAAGAAACTGAGGCAAAAAGTATTAAATGTTTTGCTTAGCATAACACCATTTGTAAGTGTCTGAGGGTATATTGTTACTCAGGAAGATGAGTTCTAGGATCAGCATGCTATCCTCTTCACCATGTAGCTACTCTTGACATTAAACAAATGATCACAAACCACTTTCCTCTTATTAGTAAGGAGGTTAAGATTTACAAGCATTACATATTAATACTTTAATTATTATTATTTTAATTATTAATATTTAATTAATAATATTACATATTACACTGTCAAATGAAATCTTTGCATCTGATGGTTTTACATAACTATTTTAATGTCACAAGGGAGAATTAGTATTAGAGGAAACATTCAATCAAATAACTAGTTTCTTAAAGGCATAAATGATTCTTTATAATACTTCTGTGTAATATTCTTGTAATGTTCTCTATTGAGGTTTTCTTGGGGTCTTTGGGAGCAACTTTTGTTTCAGTTCAGTAATCACCACACGAGTAGCCAGGGGTTAAAGCCCAAATCCTTTATTGTCTCTTTCAAAGTCTTGTCTCCTTTTCTGGGGTACAATTAGTTTTCTTTGAGGACTATCTCTCTCCTTGACTTTGTGGGCTTGAGCTCCTGCCTCCTTCTCTGTCCTCTGAATCTCTCCAAATGTCTCTGAATCCAAAGGCTTGTGCTTCAGCCTGCAGTCACCACAAAGATGGATGATAGAATGAATCTGTCTCAGCCTCTGAGAGCTTTTAGTGAGCTTGTCCTTTTTGGCCCTGAGAGCTTTTTGCTTATATGCTCTACACCGAGTACAAACCAATCATTATATCACTAGGAAACCATTATTTGTTGTAGGATTAAATCAATGCTAAACTAGATTTAACTATTGTCTCCTTAATTCCACTTAGTACCTTGTTTCAAGTTTTGGCCCATAACATCTCCTTGTAGGATTAAATCAATCATACTCAACCATGCCAAATTAGATAACTATTGTCTCTATCAATTCCACTGATTTAGTACCTTACAAGAATTCTTGTTTCAAATTCAAAATTCTGGCCCATAACACTTCTGAAAAATTTTATTTGTAATGCCTTAAATCCAAGGCTGTACCTATGCTTGGGTTGTGGTGTCCATAGAATTTGACTAGGTATCAAAATATTTATTGATCCTTGCACTGGTTCCTAAGATTTCTATCATTTCAAGAACATTTTATCTTGATTTCCAGATGATCATATGGCTGTTGATCAGGGAACAGCAGATATGGAAGTTGACTTTATTGGAAATTGTCCAGAGCACCTGAGACAATCCAGTTTAATTGAAAATATACTGCCCTCAGACATTTATTAATGGTGTGACCCTGGGCAACTCAATTAATCCAATTTGCCTCATTGTTCTCATCTATAAACTGAGTTGGAGAAGAAAATGGAAAACCACTCTAATGTCTTTGCCACGAAAATCCCTAATAGAGAGAAGAAACATTGGACATCACTGAAAATGACCAAATAACATAGAAAATACTGGACTGGAAGTAAAAAAAAAAAAAAAAAAAAAAAAAAAGATATGGTCCAAATCCCACCATTGAAATTTGCTTGCTATGTGATCTTGGATATCACCTTCTTTGAATCTCCATTTCTCCAATTGTTAAATGAGAATACAAAAATAAGTGTTTAAATTCTTCATAACCCTTCTATAAAGATCAAGCAAGATAGTCAATGTAAAGTATTTTAAAATTCTTATATGGTTATTAAAAAGATAATTATTACAATTAGAGAAAACAATTCTATCTAAAAAGGTAAAGTAGATCTGGCATGGTAGCAAATATTTTGCTTCCCTATTTTGTCTTTTTCATTGAAATACCAATTCTGCATCAGTTCGACTTTTACTCATTATTCAAGGCTCAGCCCAACCATCACTATTTCCTAGTGTGTCCTCCTCCCTTTAGCTGATCAATCACTTAATCAGTAAGTGCTTATTAAACATCTATTATATGTAAGATATTCTGCTAAGAACTAGAAATAAAATAATAAAATTATAATTTCTTTTCTCTGGGATCTTTTTTTTTAAGGGATAAGAGGATCTAATATAGGCATATAGAATGTGGATAAATATATGCAGAATTAAATCAAATAAATACATAGTAGCTATTGAGAGACTACATTGTTAGGAGGGGAGATCAAGAAAAACTTCATATAGAAAGTGGCACATACTTAATCTTGAAGAAAATAAGTGATTCTGGGAGTCAAAGATGAGAAAGAGGCACATTCCAGGCTGTGGGAAACACAAAAAAGACTGAGAGGTAATTATTGGATGCCATGTTGGATGTAGCTCATGGAAAAAAGAAGTAACACATAATAATGCTGGAAATACTCACTTGGACCAAGTTTGAAGGACTTTAAAAATCAAACAGAATCTAACAAAATTTGAGGAATCTCTGAATTAGTGAATGGGTATTGTTGTGCCACAATTCCCTTTTAATATCCTGACCCAGTTTCTCTAATTGTCCTATTTAGTTACTCTGTCTCAGGTTATAACCTTTCCCTCTTAATAGTTGATGAGATAAAGGTTTTATATCTTTAGGCTATAATCATTCCTTCTTAATGTTTGACAGGATAAAAGTCTCTTCATTTTAGACATCATTAGAATATCAGTAACCTCTCCAGTACCTCCCTCCATTATGTCATCCTAGGTCCCTCCCCCCATTAGGTTATCCCCATCCAGGTACCTCCCCCATTATATCATTGTTCTTGTTATCCTATAAAAGAGTCTTGCTGTCTGATACTCAGGGCTGGATCTTTGAGATGATAGTCTCCTTCAGCCTTGGCACCAAACATGGATCATGTGGTCCCAGTAAATCTCTCTATTTAATAAACTGTTAAATTGTTCTCTAATCTCTGTCTTGCTCATTTTCTCCGGCATTACAGTAAGGTCAAATCTGTGCTTACCAAAACCAGGAAATTATTTTTCTCTTTGAAATATCATAGTGCTTTGATTCTCTTGAGTAAATTCCATTTTTACTGATGTGAGAGACTGAAAGATTCTTGAGAGCAAGATCTTACTCATAATGTCTAGCACAGCATATTGTTCATCATAAGCATTCGATAAATATTTATTGAATAGATAAATAGAAGATAAATAAATGGTTAGATGGCTGGATGGAAGGATAGATGGATTGATGAATAAACGGTTAGATGGATTATGAAAGATTGTCACTGAAAGAAAAGTCTGTATTTCACAGTTCTTGGTACTGGTTTTTAATTCATCTATAGTTTTCTACTCTAAATGTCTGCAAAGTAATAATAAATGCCATTTAGGGAATAATCAGAAGAATAGAGAAAGAGGTATCAGACACTAACAAAATGAAGGTGAGATCAAGGCCCATCAAGACAAGATTATCTCTTGTTCACATGTTTGCAGACATTATATAGAGTTTTCCATAGAGGAAAAGAGAACTTAATGAATTACTCATCAGTATTTAAATTCAAGTATAGAACCTTCTAAATGGATTATCCAGGAATGAATGCATTCATTTAAGACATGCTAGCAGGTTAGATATCACAATGAACACTTTGAAGTCCAGGTAAGTAATTAAAAATATGTTCCTCAATGTCAATTAACTCCATTCACATTCATGTGTTAATAAGTTTATAAAAAAACTTTATAGACACAACTCTTACATAGTAAAATTGAGTAGAAATGGATAGATATAATCCAGAGTACTTTTACCTAAGTGTACACATTCAGGCATATCAGAATCTTGAATATTCCCATTATTGCTCATTGAAAAGGCAATGGACTATGCAACAAGATTGACAACAAAAGGAAAAATGATGAGGAAAATTGCCTTACTTATCTGCTAGAGTGCTCTCGAATGCCGACTGCAATTTTACGGTTCATTATATTAAAAAAAAGTTTTATCATTAATGCTAGTGCTTGTGTATCATATTCAAAGGAGAAGTTACTCAAGATGTGCTTCATTTCTAATCAAGCCACTCTAATTGTGTGTTTTTAAAGCATCATCAATTTTCATCAATTTTGCCACTGTTGTCATAATGGGCTGATAAAATACTTAAAGGTCAAGCGACAACGTGTGACGCGAATCTGCTGTCAAAAAGTGAAGATGTTAAAATTATGCAGTGGTGACACAAGCTATTTGCTGAGTTACCACTTGACATTGCATAAGATGTGGCTGGGTAATTAAGGTAAATAGCCTCGCAGTTAGACATGGCCTGAGAGAGCCAACGGGAGGTCACAGAGAGTAGTAGCTGTCATCATGCTTGGAAACACAGGGAAAACTCCTGAAACCATATGGGGAAAACCCAATTTTAAAGTCATATTTAATTTCCTGACTTGTGGCCTAATGTCACTGTATGGGTAATGATGAAGTATGTCCTATGTAGGTTGGATCTACAGGGATGGTATGTTTTTCATTTTATCTACACAATCATGGCCCAGAGCAGGGATTTTCAATTAAAACTTAGTCTGGAAAATTCTGGCCTTGAACCATGACTTTGTCCTGATTTTTTATTTTTTTTAATAGCAGTGAGTCCAAATTATTTTCAGAGCTGCTTCATCTATTAACTTCAAACATTCTTTATAAGCACAGAACAGATTCTTGTATGGGAAAACAGTTAAAGTTGGACTTCCTGCTAATGTCAATTAATGATATGTGATTATGTAATGTGTATTATTATCTCAAACCTTATCAGTCTTAATTTTATCTAGAGCAGTGACTTTTGTGGCTATTAACTCTTTTATTTATAATTTGAAAATGTGACCTAATTCCTAATATCACAAATTATTCTTGATAGGAGAAGACAATGTAATGTATTGGGAAGAATATATGGCCTGAGTCAGCAGTTCTTGGGGTCAATTCAATTTTTTGTACCAGCTGTGTAACCTTTAGCTAGTTATTTAACCTTTATAAGATAGTATTTTGTCACCTATAATTGGGATGATGACAATAAGTTCAACCTCATGGGTTAACTGGTGTGCCACAGTTCCCTTTTAATGTCCTGACCTAGTTTCTCCATTGTCCTATTTAGTTACTCTCCCTCAGGTTATAAGCTTTCTATCTTAATGTTTGATGAGATAAAGGTTTTATATCTTTAGGCTCTAATCATTCCTTCTTAATGTTTGACAGGATAAAGGTCTATCCATTTTAGACATTATTAGAATATCAGTAACCTCTCCAGTACCTCCCTCCATTGTGTCATCCTAGGTGTCTCCCCCCATCAGGTTATCCCCATCCAGGTACCTCCCCCAATATGTCATTATTTTTGTTATCCTATAAGAAATCTTGCTGTTCAGATACTCGGGGCTGGATTCTTTGAGACAATATTCTCATTCAGCCCTGGGACCAAAGATGGATCCTTTGGTCCAAGTAAATCTCTCCATTTAATAAAATATTAAATTGTTCTCTAATCTCTGTCTTGCTCAGTTTCTCCCACATTACATAACTATGAGGAAGCAATAAAATAATGTATATAAAATGTATTCACTATACAACTGTGAACTATTACATTATTGTTTCTATTCTGTCTGCTCTTCTGTGATCCCATTTGGAGTCGGATTCATTGTGACCTCATTTGGATGTTTCTTGGCAAAAAAAAAAAAAAAAAAATACTAGAAGGGTTTACCATTTCATGGTCCAGCTCATTAACAGATGAGGAAATCGAGACAAACAGATTTAAGTGACTTGCTTAAAGTCATACAGCTAATAAGTCTGAACTCAGATCTTCCTGACTCCAGACCTGGTGCTCTACCCACTGTGCACTTAGATTAGTCAACTTAACTGGCTTCTAATTTCCAGACAAGGCTGGCTAACTTGAACAAGCAAATGGAAAATATTAGCATCTTGCTTGATTAAGCAACTCTCCAAGATCTCAAAAGACTTCACTCAAATGGATCTGTTAATAATATTTAAGTTTCTCAGGAGGAACAAGACTGAAAGTGAAATCAAGAATCTAGAAGACAATACAGATTACCTAGTTCAAAGAGTTACCAAAAAAAAAAAATACATACATACATATATATATATATATATATATATATATATATATAGAGAGAGAGAGAGAGAGAGAGAGAGAGAGAGAGAGAGAGAGAGAGAACGAACTAGAGGCTCAAAGTTGGGTGTTGCATATTGAAGACCTGAAACTATAGGGAAGGAAATAAGCATTTATATATTACCAACTACATGCCAATCATTGAAAAAGGTTTTTTCAATATTATGTCATTTGATCCTCCTAAAAATCCTGGAAACTTGATACAATTATGATTCCTATTTTTCAGTTGAGGAAACTGAGGAAAAGAGATTAGTGACTTTCCCAGAGTCACATAATTAGTAAATGTCTGAGACTGTATTTGAATCCAGGACTCCCTTTTTACAAGACCATACTCACATTGAGTTATCAAGATGCCTAAAATCTCTGAGATAAGAGTACAGATTATTCAGGAGTTTCTTTGACTAGTAGAAGAATAGAGATGTTTAAGTGCAAAGATAAGGTTCTTCTCTAAATAGAGTGAGAGCTGTAAGCACTGTACAATTTTCTTTATTCTACCACTTCATTTTATATATAAGTATTTGGGAGGAGAGAAAGTCTAAATGACTTCCATTTCCTACTCTCCTGTCTTTTTACTAGCTATTTCTCATATCTGCAATATGTTCCCTCCTCATATCTAGTCTTTTAAGATTATCTTTCCTCATATAACAATTCACATCCATATTTTACAAACTGCTATCAGAGGTTAATGCTCTCTACATCTTGAAGTGATTTTTTGTGTACACATATATAGAAGCATATATATATATATATTTATATAGAAGCACACTGAGAGAGATATAGAGATATCTATAGAAATAGACACACAGAGAGGAGAATGAAAGGGAAAGGAACTAAAGTCATAAATTATAAATAAACTCAGTTGTTTAGCCATAAAGGTGAGGAAAAGATACAGGATGATAGTTAGAATGGATGGAAGTTTTTTCTTTTTTTTTCTTTTTAGGATATGCCTCAAATTCTTCATCTGTGAAAAGACTAAAATGAGAAGGTTGGATTAGATGGTATGTAAAGTCCCTTCTGGCTCAAAATATCTGATCTTCATGTAATGATCAGACAAACAACACAGTGACTCGAGCACTAGATTTATAATAATTTGTTATTTTTGCATCTTTCTCTCTGTCTTTCCATACCAAATCTGACTCATCATCTTATACTGTGACTTCCAAGTCTCCAAATTCTCAGTTCCTTCCCATATCTTCATTCCTCCACCAGCCACTCTCACCTCTATGTTCCTCATCTTACTCCCTTGAGGAACTGGATCAATTCTGCATTGTCCTCTTCTTTTGAATCCCTTACCTACTTATCATATCACTGATTATAACTTACCAAGCTTCTCCCTTGGATGATCCCATTCCCAGTTTCTCCTGCCTTCAACCCTATTTTCAAATCCTTAAATGAAGATTGGGAAAAAACAAAACAAAACAAAACAAAAAAAAAAAACACCCAATCAATTAAGTCCACTATAAATTTAAGGTACCTAATCTCAAATGGTTCTTTGTTTTTAAGCAATCATATTTATATCTCCTTTATCATCTCATTCATGTATTCTCCACAGGAATGTTCCAAACATATTTATCACGCATCTAACCACTTACAGTTCACTCTTCTTTATCTTATTGATCTGAGAACTTTGCTACATGTTTTACAGGAAAAATTAAAGCCATTTTTAAAGAACTTCCTCTTTTTCCCTTCCTTGGTTAATATGATTTTGGTTCCTTCTGTCATTATCTTCTTATTTATTTCTATAACATATAGGGAAGTATTCTATTACTTTCCAAAGCAAACTTTTCTATTTACAAAAGTGATCCCAATCCATTCCACCATTTCAAACAGATAGTCCTTTTTGTGTTCCTATTCTATTATTTGTCCAAAATAGCTTCCATTTAGTGTTTCCTAGTTTACTGTCTACAAAAATACTCATATCCCTCCATTCTAAAATTTTTCTCACTTGATCTTCTCATCCTCTCTACATATCTCTATTATTTGTGAAAAACTCCTTGATTAGAAGCCTAGAATTATGTTCAGTTCTTGTGAGTCATATCCTACTCCCTGTAAAGTTTTCTTGGTTAAGATACTTATAATTGATCAATTCTGATAGACATGGCTCTTTTCAATATGAGGTGATTCTGGCCACTTCCAATAGACTTGTGATAGAAAAAGCCATTTGCATCCAGAAGGAGGACTATGGGAATTGTAAAGGGCAGGAACTTTGAAGAAATATACTTAAGGCTCAGTATGATTGATTTAAACAAGGTGTAAACTCAGTGGAATTGATAAGACAATGATTATCTTGTGTAGCATATAAGTTCTCCAGTTCAGTATGATTGCCCACCTGATATAATGATTAGTTTATACTCAGTATACTGTAATGATGTAATTGTAATAGAGCATATAAACTGGGACAAACTCAGCCAGAGAGAGACTCAGAAAAGACAGAAGACTGTAGTCTAGAGATCAAGCTCTTGGACTCGGAGAAACTTCAAGACAGAGCTCTCATGGTGGTCTTCCTGCTTTCTCCACTGAGATCAAGGTCAGTCTGAAGGCCCTGCAGAAAGTTTGCCAGGTCCCAGGTGAAAGAGACAGACTGTGAAGGAGATAATGAAGAATTTGGACTTTATCCCTGGCTATTCTCGTGGTGATTACTCTGGTGAAATGAAGGCTGGTCCCAAGACCTCCAGAAAACTAAACAGAACCTTGCAGGGGACTGAATGTGGATCAAACATAAGATTTTCATTTTTTTTGTTGTTTGATTACTTTTTGTCTTTTTTCTCATTTTTTTTCTTTTTTGGTCTGATTTTTCCTTTGCAGCATGATAATTATGGAGATATGTGTAGAAGAATTGTATATATTTAACATATATTCGATTAGTTGACTCTAAGGGAAGAGGTAGGAGAAGGGGAGAAAATATTTGGGATACAAAGTTTTGCAAGGGAGAATGTTGAAAATTATCTATGCATATGATTTGAAATAAAAAAGCTTTAAAAAAAAAAAGGAAAAAGATAGTTATCATTTCTTATTCCAACTCATTTAATAGATGAAGAATTGAGGTATAAAGCATTAAGTGACTTGCCTAAAGTCACAAAGGTAATATTTATTTCCTCTTATTTCTTCTTAAACCACTAACATCCAATTTTTAATTTCATCATTCCATTTAAACTGTTCTCTACAAACATACCAAAGATCTTTAAATTACCACATACAATGATCTTTTTAAAAATCACTCTTATAGACCACTTTATAGCCTTTCCATTGTTAATACCCCTCTTCTCTATGATTTTGTCTTCTTGCATTTTTAGAATACTATCTATCTTTATATATATATAGATATATACCTATAGATATAGATATAGCTATATAGTGTGCGTATGTGTCTATGTAAATTTGTTTTGATTTTTTTTTAAGTTTTGTCTTGGACTTTCTTTTCATTCTATACCACTTGATTTGGTGATTTTACAAGCTATCATGAATTTAATTATTATTTCTATCCTGATACTTCTAGAATGTGTTTATTCAGCTTCAACCTTTCTGCTGCCTTCCAACTTCAAATTGCTGACTTTCTGTCAGATGTCTTGAATTGCATGTCCAAAAGACATGTCAAAGCCAAAATATCCAAAGTAGAGTATATTATCTTTCCCCTTCCACATTTGCTATTACTGTTAAGGGAACTACTATCTTTGCAATTCCCCAGGCTGAGAACATAGGTGCCATTCTTGTTTCCTAACCAACTCAAAAATCAGACATCAAATTTATTGCTAAATTCTGTTGATTTCTCCTTTGTATCATTTTCTCATATGTACCCATTTCTCTTTTGATACTGATAACATTCTAATGTGAGGTCTCATTACCTCATTCCTGGACTTGAAATAGCCTGCTATATTGTCTGCCTGAACAAAATTTTATATGTTTGTGGATGTATAAACTTATTTCAGTAAATATTTCCTAATATGTGAAATTTTAAATTCAATTTTAAAATTGTGAGTTCCAAAACATCTCCCTTGCTTTTACCAATCCCCTCCTTGTGAAAGCAATAACATGTGAAGTTATGAAAAATATATTTCCATATTAATCATGGTGCAAAGAAAAACACAGACAAAAAATCAAGAAAAACAAAGCAAAAATAAAAAAAAAGTAAGCTTCAAAATATCATTAGAGTTCATCAATCCTCAATGGAGTAGGGTAGTTTTTTTACTTTGTCTTTTGTAACTTTCTTAGATGATTGTCTTGATAAAATTAGCTGTTATTTATAGGTGATCATTCTTACAATATTTCAAACTATTTACTTCTTATAGTACATTAATATCTCATCACAATCATATACTAAAACTTGTTCAGTCATTCCCCAATTGGTAAATATCACCCTGATTTCAATTTTTTTGTCAACACAAAATGCTGCTATAAATATTTCTGCATAAATAAGTACTTTTCCATTTTCTTTGATCTCTTTGGGAAACAGAACTAATAATGGTATTACTGGGTCAAAGGGCATGAAAATTTCTTAGTTCTTTGGGTATAGTTTCTTTTTTTTTTTCATTTCCTCATTTATTATTATTATTATTATTATTATTATTATTATTTATTTATTTATTTATTTTTAATAATAACTTTGTATTGACAGAATCCATGCCAGGATAATTTTTTACAACATTATCCCTTGCACTCGCTTATGTTTCGTTTTTTCCCCTCCCTTCCTCCACCCCCCCCCCAAGATGGCAAGCAGTCCTATATATGTTAAATATGTTGCAGTATATCCTAGATACAATACATATTTGCAGAACCAAACAGTTCTCCTGTTGCACAGGGAGAATTGGATTCAGAAGGTAAAAATAACTCGGGAAGAAAATCAAAAATGCAAATAGTTCACATTCATTTCCCAGTGTTCCTTCTTTGGGTGTAGCTGTTTCTGTCCATCATTTATCCATTGAAACTCAGTTAGGTCTCTTTGTCATAGAAATTCACTTCCATCAGAATACATCCTCATACATATCGTTGTCGAAGTGTATAATGATCTCCTGGTTCTGCTCATCTCACTTAGCATCAGTCCATGTAGGTCTCTCCAAGCCTCTCTGTATTCATCCTGCTAGTCATTCCTTACAGAGCAATAATATTCCATAACATTCATATACCACAATTTATTGGGTATAGTTTCAAATTGTTCTCTAAAATGTTAAGAATAGTTCACAGCCCCATGAAGAGTATATTAATGATCCAATTTTTTTTGGTATATTCCCTCTAGTATTTATTCTTTTCCTTTTCTGTAATATTAGCTAATGTGATAGGTAAAGGTAGAGTGTCAGAGAAGTTTTCATTTTCATTTCCCTAATCAATAGTAGTTCAGAACATTTTTTCACTTGACTATTGATAACTTTTGATTTTTTTTCTTCTGAAAACTTTCTGTTTATATTCTTTGATCAACTGGGCAATGATTCTTCTTTTTATAATTTGGGTCAGTTCCCTAAATATTTGAGAGATGACATCTTTATCAAACAAACTTGCCATGATTTTTTTCACCACAGTGTCCTATTTACCTTGTAATTTTGGCTGCCTCAATATAAATAATTTAAAAAAATGTTTCATGTAATTTTTATTACATGATTACATTACTATATTACATATAAACTTCTACCATACTCCATAGGCCTGACAGATACATTTTCCCATGCCTGCCTAAATTATTTATGATATCACTCTTTAGGTCTAATTTTACTTTTACCCATTTTTACTTTATCTTGGTCTTTGAATTGTTGGCCTATGTCCACTTTCTGCCAAACTGCTTTCCAATATTCCCAGAAAGTGTTGTCAAATGGTAAATTCTTATACCAAATGCTTGGATCTTTAAGTTTATCAAACACTGGATTTACTACCATGTAATATGTATCTTATCTAATCCTTTGATCCAGTATTTTATTTCTTATTCAGTACCAAATTGTTTTGATAATTATTACTTAGTAATATAATTTGAAATCTGAAATTAGCACAATAATAGGCCATCTTCCTTTTTTTTGATATTTTTGATATTTTGTTTTTCCAGATGATATTTTTAGTAATATAAAATGAAATAATAATATAAAATATTTATATAGTAGTTTCATTGTTGTGAAACAAAATATACAAATAAATTTAGGTAGAAATGTCTTCTTCTTATTGTTATATATTATTATAATGGCTCAGCCTACAGCAAGTAAAATTCCTCTAATTATTTAGATCCATCTTTTTGTAAAAAAAGTATTTTTAAATTTTTTTCATATAGTTCCTGAGTTTGTCTTAGTTCTATAGACTCCCAAGTATTTTTTTTACCACTTACAGTAATTTAAAATTTTCTCTTTCTAGCTATTTTATTGCTGTTTATTAAATAATACATAGAAATGTTGATGATTTATTTGAGTTTATTTTATTTAAAATTTTTGCATGATATTCATTAAGGAAATTGGTTTATAGGTTTGTTGTTGTTATTTGTTTGTTTTTGCTCTTTTTGATTTAGGTATTAAAAACTATCTTTAGCTCCTAATTTCCCTTATTTCCTTCAAATCTCAACTAAAATTGAACCTTCTACAAGAAGGCCAATTCCTATTAATTCTAGTACCTTCTAATCACAAGCACTTCCTATATATGTAATAACTAGTTTGTACACATTGTTTTTGTTGTTGTCTCCCCCACTAAATTGTGAAATCCTTGAGAGTGTAATATTTTGCCTTTCTTTTTCTTTCTTGTAAAGGTGATTGATCGATTCTTTCAATCACTATTTTCCCCTCTCTTTCTAGAATTTTGGGGCAATCTTCCTTAATGATCTCTTGTAAAATGCTGTCCATGCTCTTTTTATTTTTTGGTCATGGAATTCAGTAGGCCCATCATTTTTTAAATTGTCTTTTCTGGATCTATTTTCCAGGTCAGTTGTTTTTTCAATAAGGTATTTCACATTTTCTTCCATTTTTCATTCTTTTTAGTTTGACTGATACTTGCTATCTCACAGAATCATTAGCTTCCATTTGCCCTATTCTAATTTTTAATGTATGATTTTCTTCAGTTAGCTTTTGTATCTCTTTCTATTTGGTTTATTCTATTGCTTAAGGAATTGTTTTCTTCAGACAATTTTCCCCCTTCCTGTTCCAAACTATTGATTCTCTTTTGTATACCTCTCATTTCCTTTTCATTTTTTCTTCTGCCTCTCTTATTTGCCTTTCAAAATCTTTTGTGAGCACTTCCAAGAAGCCTCTTTGGGCTTGAGACCAATTCATATCACTTTTTGAGATTTCTTCTTTGGACATTTTATCCTCATCAGAGTTTGTGTTTTGGTCTGCTGGGTCACCATAGTAGCTTTCTATGGTCAAGATTCTAGGTTCTTTTCTGTTTCTTGCTCATTTTTTTTTTTTTTTTTTGCTATTTCCTCTTTTTTCACTTCTAAGATGAAGTTCAGGTCCTGGGGTAAAGTTGGTACTATCACAAGCTTCCTGTGTAGCTCTGATCCTTGGTTTTGAGCACAGGGGCCACTTGGGTTTGTAGGGCCAGCTTTGCCAGTTTATTTTTCTTTTTTTTTTCAGGAAACAACCTGGTTTCCCAGAGTTTGTCTTTTGAGCTGGAACTGGAAGCTGCCCCACTGATCTTTTCCTCTACTGATCTAGGATTGAGGGTCTTAGTTGTTGATTTGCTATGATTAAGAACCTCTCAACAGCTTTTTAAGAGTCTGAGTGGGCTGAACACCCTTTTCACCCCAGTATGACTGATCTTTCTTGAAGTTTTTCAGTCTATCTTGACCTGCAGAGGGGTTTTATTCCATCAGACATTGTTCAGACACTTGGTTTCATGTGGTTTTTGAAGGAAATTGTACTGGATCAAATTGCAAAATGTTTTTTTAAACTGTAAGGTACTATATAAATATTAGCTCCTATGGTTATTAATAGAGGATTTGAGAAGTGACTGGTAATGCAATGCCTATACTTTAGATGGATATTATTCAATAATTTTATATCACTTAAAATCTCTTGGTATCAAATGATTCATCTATGCAATGCAGATACATCAAATGACTTCTGAGTTTGCTTTTAGCTCTATATTTATGTTACACTGTTTTAAAATATTATATACCCTGTATAAGTGACTTAATCTTTGTAGAATTCAGTTTCCTCATCTGTAAAATGAGGATAATATTTGCACCTGTCAAGGTTGTTTTGAGAATAAAATGATAAGTGTTGTAAGGATAAAACTGTAAAGTGCTTTGCACACTGCAAAACACTATGTAAATGTTAATTAGTGTTAATAGTTCTCAGTCATCTCTGCTATCATATGTATTTTCTATTATAAACTGCATGAAACTTATAGTCTCCATTCAGAAGTTCTTAAAAAATCTTAAGCCTCTGGGAAATTATAGAAGAGAAACATTTTTTCACCTTACTGTTATAAATGGCAGTAAATGAAATAGAGAACAGAGTGGCCTTCTAAACTGAGGAACATAGATATTTATATGTATTTACTTGAGGGATGCCAAAAAGTATACCTTGATAGCCTGATATGATGCCAGAGAATTCATAGTTCAGAAAGGGTTTCTTTGGGTACCAAATATCAACCTATAGAAGAGTTTCGCTTGCAGGAGTCTTTGAAGAGTTACATTAGTTGAACCTTCTAAAGAAATTCTCAAATCAGAGTCAGCATTCTGACATTCTTTGATTATCAACTTGACCTTCCTCATCATCATTTTTTTTTTTAGTTCTAATTTTCTTCCTACTATGTTAGTTATTATTTGTTGTATTCCCCTCCTAACCTCTTCCCTTTTCTACTTTCTGAAAATGGCACATGTGGTTTGGACTTCTCTGCTTAAATATATTTGTCTCTTGTTTTCTGAGCCTTTTCCATGTGAGAATTCTTATGTAAGTCTCATGGTTAGAAAAGTTTTATGTGAAAGACAATAATAAGTGTTTCAGTTTATAGAGAACTGGGAATGGAGTCAGGAAGATGAGTTCAAATGTTGGCTCAAATATTTATATTCTTTGGTACCCTAGTAAGTTCCCCTTTTTTACTTCAATTTCCTCATCTGCAAGATGGATAAAAAAAAATTCCAAAAATATCATATAACTCTATTTCCTTCAATCAGTCCCAACTCATATAGTCTTTCCAAAACTTGTTTCATCAACAAGTTAAAACTTCTATGTCCAAGTCTTCCTTTGAACTACTATCTATTCTGGAAATATTACTCAGTAAAGAACAATGTTTGTGATATAGTGGAAGGAATACCTTTGGAACCAGGTGTTCAAATCTTGCCTTAATCAATTGTGTTACTGTGGGAAAAGTTGTTTAACCTCTCTGAGGCTGAGTTTCCTCATCTTTAAAATGAGACAGTTGGATTAGGTATCCTCTGAGGTCTTCTAGCTACAAACTGTAGCTTCTATAGTTAACAATAGACAGAAAAATGATTTATATTACTGATTCATTATGACTCCTCTTGAAAAACTGAAAGTAAAGAAGGTATGGGAGACTTAATATTTTAGTATTTATGAGGGGAATGATATGATTAGGTAGGAACAAGTTAGAAGTTGGAGCTATCTATTGCATCAGGATTTACAAAATAAAGCTGGGAAGGGAGAGGGCAGAGAGGCTCAGAATCAAAGATGTAAAGAACTTGAGAGGATGCTGAGAAATGGGGTAAAGAGAAAACAGTTATAGACTTGTCTACTAGATAATATTTTCCTGGGACTGAACCTGGTAGAGAACTGTAAATTCAATGAAGCTTCAAAGAGAAATTGACAAATAACATCTGAAGTCCTGTTTAAAAGCCTAGAGAAGTGATCTCCTTTGCTTAAGTCTTATTTATTCTAATCAATTTTTTTAGGAGACACCTAAGAATGTAACTGCTCACTTTCTATCCAGGAAAAGAAAGCTTGCCTTTAGAATCCCAACTGTATTCACAAATTAAATAACAATCCTTTAAATAAAGGTCTAAGTCATTCTTTGGCTTTTGGCTGACTGGCTGACATTACAGTGAATGTATCACAGAAGTGATGCAGTCCTTATGATCTATTAGGCCAATACTTCATCTGGACTTAGGTAATATACTATAAGATCTCTGTTGGTCTGATGATGTATGACTGGGTAAAAATAAGGTTAGCTGTCAAAAGCTCATTCCAGGGCCCTGAAAGTTTGGTCGGGGAGAGGAAAGGAGGAGGGATCATTTTAGACCTCAAAAATACATTTTTCATTTGAGTGAAAAAAAGATGACAAGCCTGGGGTTGAAAGGATTGTAGGCCTGGTGAACTCTTGTGAAAATTACATCTTTCTATTATGTCAGCTGCATGCCTAAGACAAGGGTCATAGCAATGAAGCCCAAATTTCATATTATCTTCCCTCTGGTGTTTATAGGAGAGGAACATTTGCACTTGTAGTACAGAACGAGGCACAAGTAAAACTGCTTTTGTCTTTTTATTGGGAAGAGTTATCTTGCTCTTGGATACAAAAATAGGGCCACTTCCCTGATCTGCTAGGTAAGAAGTCCCAATGACTAAATTTATACAAAAAACATAAAACATCTGGAATTAGAGCTTGATACATGCCTTAGAAAAATGCATGATTATTATTTTCATATCTTTATTTATAGGTCCTTTAACAACTGTTATTTTACAGGAGGTGATAATATATTCTAAAATGATCTTTAATACTGATATTTTAAAAATCTGTTCTTAAAAGTGTATGCATCATTTGAATTTAAAAAAAAAAACTGTCTTGTAATATTTTATTCAGTTTTATTTGTGCTGACTAAATCTGGGACTGGTATTGCGTTTTTAACTATACTTAGAAGTGAGAATTTTAAAATTTTTATTCAATACCTGAGTCAAATAATTTCATGGTATGCAGAATCTTCCATAATAATTTTTTACTGGAATAATTGGGCGACTTGAAGCAGCATGGTTGCCTAGATGATATTCAAAACATCAACAATAATAGTAACTACTTGGGTTTAAGTAAAATAAATGTTACTTTGCTTAAAGAACTTACAGTTTAAAAAAATCACAGCATTCTTATAAAAGCCATTTGAATATCTACAAAAATGATCTCTTGCTTTTATACCCATTAATTGTTATTTTTAATCTAGGATATCCTAGGATAAAGGTTCTTGATATTGGGCCCATGAACCTAAACAAATAATAAAAACATTTAATGATTATTTGCCAAATTTTCCTATATATCTTTTTAATGCATTACTGTGAGAAGAACTATCTAGCCATTACAAGACTTCCAAAGAGGTCTAAAATATATTTTTTTTAAATGTTAAAAATTCCTCATGAGTTAATCCATGAAATGCATTTCATTTTGTTATCCTGAGTACAGAGAAATTGTATCATATTTGCCTTTCAAATTAAGAGCTGACCAATGATAAAAAAAATCAAAGCAAAAACAAACAATATTTATTGCTACTTGATGAGCTTAGACGCATTCCACACACAAAAGAGAAATAAGATGATATGTGCCATTTCAATTCTTAAATTTAAAGACTATATGGAGTATATTAGAATAATGGTTGCAGAACATCTTTCCTCCAGAGCGTCATACTTCATGGAATCAAAATGGTCAATCAATACTTAGCAAGTAAAGAATAAATGAAGGAAAAAGCAATAATTTTATTGACTTGACCTTGTGAACACCATAACGTTTGGATTCATTGAATTTTTCATTTTATAAGTACATTGTGTGATATACTATAGCTAGTGCTAAAGAGAACACAAGTCTATTAATTATTTAATCAACAATCTTGTGCACAGTTCACATTGTCTAATGTGGTATGGGGGGGAACCTTGGCCTTCAGAATCAGGAGGAAATTGGGTTGAAATCCCACCACTGATAACAGCAGAATATTCATAGTCAAGTTAAATAACCTTATTGAGAGTTATCTTCCTTTTATAAAGTCCAGTAACAGTATTTGGAGCACCTGTCTGTCTACAGGCAAACACAACTTCACAGAACTTCACAGAATGCTAATAACAATTAGCATTATTACAGGAGAGATAAATAAGTGGAACCTAAAGAGTTCACAATTCATACAGGAATTTGCATTTTTATAACAGCAGGACAAAAGAAGAAGAAACATAAATATCCCTGCTGAAAAGGCAACATTCCTTCCAATAGGGAGGATCAAGGTGATGGCAGAAGCAATATTATTTTCCCTTGAAAACTGTTAGTCTCTGAAGAAAAGATGGTGTGCCTATCTACATGAATCCCAGCTGCACAAGCAATTTTTCATAACCCAGGTTGACTAATACCTGTCTTGACTCCCAATGACACACAGGGATTGCAGTTTGGGATGCAAACAGCAAATTGTGTCAGCATGGGAGTTTCATCCTTGTTATATCCAGGCCCTCCTGTATGCTCTGAGTCCAGTTTTTCTGGAAAATACGGCAACTCAAAAAGGCAAGTTCAAGGGACTCCTTAATATTCCTTAATATACATCACAGTGTAATAAAAATGAAATCAGATAAGGTAGATGAAGTTTTCCTTAACTCTTAAAGATCTATCTTAAATTCAGCTAAGTCCCAAAAAACCTTTGTTGAAGTTTTACCTTTATTCCAAACTAATTGTGTGACTATTAAAATATTGTTTAACTTCCCTGTGTTACAAACAATTCTCTAAGACTAGACAATATAAATTAGTGGTCATTTAGCATCACTGGAGGGAATTTTCACACCAGGAATGTGTGTGTGTGTGTGTTGTGTGTGTGTGTGTGTGTGTGTGTGTGTTATATCAAGATGTTTAAATCATTATTGTTGTAAGAACTTTTAGGATAGTATTTACTTGCCCAAGGTGAAGAATCTGATTTCTTAAGAATATCTATTTACTGATTTTGAGAATCATCCATTAAGCAATAAAAGCATTATTCCACTATAACAATTCAGAAGCAACAGGATTTGTTAGATGACAGAGAATGTCACAAGTCCCTCAGAAAATCTGTGGTTCAATAGTATTTTGGTAAACTCCTGAGTCTAATAGAAGGGAGGGAGTTGACAAGTTGATCAATGCTAACTTTGACCTAGTTTCCAGATCCATGAATTGCTTGGGGTTGCCCAGATATCATCACTCTCAGCCTCTATATTGTAAATATCCTAAACTCAAATTTTCTCTGAGAGTTTCTGGGGTTTCAGCTGTTATACAAAGCAAACTATTTTGTGAAAATGTGGAATGGCCCAATTCCCTCATAGCTCCTCTCCCTCTGGCCTAATACTTTATATGAACCCTTTATCAAATTCTCTCTTTTAGCTCCCAGGATTTGCTGCTATATGGAACCTTAGTTACAATTTCTTTGTTTCAAGTGAAGATCACATTTTTTTTTCTATTTTGCTTGCTTTATTTTTTATTCAGGTTGACAGAATCAAAAGGAAGTCAGTAAAGGTTAGGTTAGAATCTAAGTTTTTATTTTTGTTTCTTTTGGGGAGATTTGTGTATTGAGATTTGAAACAAAAACTAGAAATCAAATTTGTATTTCAAGCCATGGTAGACCTGATAAAGAAAAGGAAGCATGCTTCCATATGTCATTGTCCATGAAGAAAATTTGATTCAGTCTTGTTTCCCAATTGTCTACACTTTTATTACTGTTTTCTGTACCCTGACTGTATGTACAGTGCTATGAGCACTTCATTGTATAAACTGGGGCATTTCAAGATATTGCTCTATGCCTGGAGCAGCAGAAATAAATGTAAAAAAAAGATTTTGATATTCTCAAATATCAAAATAATCAGCTGTATAATCAGCTGGCCCTCAGCAGCCTGGTATTTCCATAGCATGCCATTTAACAATCATAAAAAGGAATTTTTCACCAAAATGGAAACAAAAGAAGATTAAGGGAATTTGGCGATGAACATACAAGCCTTAAAAAATAACATCAAAAGCAGTATCTATATAAAACCATTAGCAAGCATTATTTGTAATGGGGAGAAGCTGGACACATTCTAAATAAGATCAGGGATGAAACAAGGATGCCCATTATCATCACTATTATTCAGTATTGTTGGCTTTAGCAAAGGAAAGAAAAAGAAATTAAAGGTTGAATAGGCAATGAGGAGATAAAACTATCACTCTTTGCAGGTATGATGATACACTTAGAGAATCCTAGAAAATCATCCAAAAACCACTTGAAACAATTAACAGCTTCAGCAAAATTGCAGAATGCAAAATAAGCCCATATAAACCATCAGCATTTCTAGATATTACTGACTAAGCCCAGCAGCAAGAGGTAAAAAGAGAAATTCCATTTAGAATAGTATAGACAAAATACAATATTTGGTTGGGGGAAAAATTGGAACAAAAGGTTTGTCAATTGTCAATGCTGTAAAATTACCCATATATATAACTTGTAAATAAAAAAAGCTAGAATAAAATATTTGGTTGTCGAGACAAATCCAAAAACTATATGAACACAATTACAAAACACTTCTCACACAAATGAAGTCAGATCTAAACAACTGGAAAAATATCAGTTGGTCATGGGCAGGCAGAGCTAATATAAAAAAATGACAATTCTCATTGATCTACTTGATCAATGCCATGCCAAGCAAACTACAGAAAAAAAATGATAATAAAATCCATCTGAAAAGACAAAATACAAGAATATCAAGGGAATTAATGAAAGAAGTACAAAGGATGGTAGTTTAGCAGTACCAAATATAAAACTGTACTATAAAGCAGCAGTCATCAAAACCATTTGGTACTGGTTAAGAAATAGAATGGTAAATCAATGTAATAGGTTAGATACACATGACACACTAATCAATGACTATAGTAATGTAGCATTTGATCAATCCCCAAAACTCTAGTTTTTGGGTTAAGAACTCATTATTTCACAAAAATTGTTGAGGAAACTGCAAAATAATATGTCAGAAATTTGACATAGGCATATCTCTCATACCTCATGCCAAAACTAGGTGAAAATGGATACATGATTTGTGAAGAAAGGTGATACCATAAAAAAAATGGAGAGCAAGGGATAATTTACCTTTCAGATCTTTGGAGAAGGGATGAATTTATAACCAAAGACAAGCTAGAGAATATTTTTATTAAAGCTTTTTATTTTCAAAACATATGCATAGATAATTTTCAACATTCATGTTTATAAAACCTGATATTCCAAAATTTTCCCTCCTTTGTCCCTACCCCTCCCCTAGATGGCAAGTAATTCGATATGTTAAACATATACAATTCTTCTATATATATTTCCAAAATTATCAAACTGAACAATAAAAATCAGATCAAAAAGGAAAAAAAAAATGAGAAAGAAAACAAAATGCAGATGAGTGCAGATAGCTCTCTCCATCACATGATCGTTGGAATTAGCCTGAATCACCTCACTATTCAAAAGAGTCACCAGTAAGAATTGATCTTGCTGTTTCTATGTACAATGTTCTCTTGGTTCTACTCACTTTATTTAGCATCAGTTCATATAAGTCTCTCCAGGCCTCTCTTAAATCATCCAGCTGATAGTTTTTTATAGAGCAATAATATTTCATAACACTCATATACCATAATTTAATTAGTCATTCCCCAACTGATGGGCTTCCACTCAGTTTCCAGTTTTTTGGCACTACAAAAAGGGCTATTACAAACAGTTTTACACATATAAGCCCTTTTCCCTTTTATATGATCTCTTTGGAATACAGGCCCAGTAGAGACACTGCTGGATCAAAGGTATGTACAGTTTGATAGCCCTTTGGGCATATGAACTAAAGAATATTATGAAATGCAAAATGAACTACTCTAATTACATTAAATTCAAAAGGTTTTGTACAAACAAAACCAACACAAGCAAGAATAAAAGAAAATTACAAAGTTGGGTAAAAATTAGTGTTTCTGGCAAAGGCCTCATTTCCAAAATATATAAAGAACTATGTCACATTTATAAGAATGAATATCATTCCCAAAGTGATAAATGGTCAAATGATATATGAACAGAAGATTTTCAGATGATGAGATCAAAACCATCTATAGTCATATAGAAATGCTCTAAGTCATTATTGATTAGAGAAATGCAAATTAAAACCACTATGTGGTATCACCTCATACTTCTCAGATTGGCTAAAATGGCAGAAAAAGATAATAATAAATGCTGGAGGGGGTGTGGAAAAACTGGGACACTAATGCATTGTTGGTGGATTTGTGAAATGATACAATCATTTTGGAGAACAATTTGCCCAAAGGGCTATAAAACTCTACACCCTGTGATCTACCCGTGTCTTTACTTGGTCTGTTTCCCAAAGAGATCATAAAAGAGACAAAAGAACTACATGTGCAAAAATGTTTGAAGCAGCTCTTTATGTAATGGAAAAAAAAAATTGGAAAATGATTAGATATCTACCCATTGAGGAAAGGCTAGATAAGTTAAAGCACATGAAAGTAATAGAATATTATTATTCTTTGAAAATGATAAACAGGATGTTTTAGAAAAGCTTGGAAAGATTTGCATGAACTGATGCTAAGCAAAACAAGCAGAACCAGAAATGCACTGTTCATAACAACAGCAAGATTGTGAGATGATCAGCTATTAAAGACTTCGTTCTTCTCAGTGATTCAGTGATCCAAGAAAATGCTAATAAATTTTGGATAGAAAATTTCAAAAAATATCAAAACATTTTAACTCTCACTCATCCATAAAGGAAGTTCTTCAAGGATGTTAAAATAAACTCAGCAAGTATTGATCAAGTACTTACTTTCTATCTAGTACAATGAGGAGTGCTAGGAATATAAATACAACAGGAAGACAATCCTAAGCTTAAATCAAAGAAAGCTAAAATTTAGAGTTTGAAGATATGAAAAGATGAAAGTTTGGAGAAGTAGTACTGCTATCTGGAGAGGAAAGAAAACATGATTGAGTTGTTTCTCTCCTTCAAAGTAGAGGTACCAGAGGAGAAAACAACTGATTAGAGAAAGGCAATACAACAAGGAAGGAAAGATACTTCTGTTGTAAAAAGTAGTCTTGTGGTTAGCATGATTTTCCAGGATAAAGAGGTTTATATTATACAGAGAAAATTCCAAAGGACCAAAGTTTAGGGAATCTTAAAAAAATCAGTAGAAGGAAAGGTGAAGAGACTGCATTGTTACATTATTGAACAATTGAGCAATATCATTAAATAGAAAAAAAAAAAGGTGTCGGATATCAACTGAAATAACTGACTCAGCCATTGTCAACATATATGATGGTAGCTAAGTCATTCAGTCCCTCTAAGTTTTATTATCTTAATGTGAATAAAATAGGAGGTTTTGTGTAGAAAACTTCCAATTATAGATTTATGACCCATTAAATTAATACATATATGTATGTATATATATATATATATATGTATATATATATATATATATATATACATATATATATATATATATATTTTTTTTTTCTTGCTGAGGCAATTGGGATTAAGTGACTTGTCTAGGGTCACACAGCTAGGAAGTGTTAAGTGTCTGAGATCAGATTTGAATCAGGTCTTCCTGATTTCAGGGCTGGTGCTCTATCCACTGTGCCACTTAGCTGCTCCCCAAGTTAATATAATTTTTAAAAACCTATATAGTAAGTTAGTTGGGAGAAGAAACTCATATGGGGAGATGAGTTTTGGTCTTTCCATCTCCTTTCCAATTGACCGGGTGATGAGAAACTTTGAAACTGGAAAGGTCAGATTATACACAGTGTCCCCAGAGGAAGGATATAGCGGTGTCTCCAGAGCAGCAGTGAATAGCAGCTGCACCTAAAGCTGAATTATTCATCGAAGATAAAGCATACATACAGAGGAAAGGAAAGATAGCTTCAATACTACTAGGTTAACAATATTTGGAGTTCCGAGAGAGATAGACCTAGTGGGATATATGACATGATACCTTTGATTTCTTGAAATATAAATTTGTAAAGACAGGCTTTTAAAAAGTACATTTTCTTTTAAATGGAGGTATTTGACTATGCCTTTCAACACAAATTACTACAGCTTTCACTGAATGGCCAAGAAAAGTCCCAATCCAGGCCTCTTTGATTCACTGTATATATTTTGATGACTTAAAATGAATATAAATGGCATTCCTTTTCTGTTTAGGCCAGAAACTACGAGGTTTTCCCTCCTGATTGATATCTTTGTTTTGTTTTCATTAATTTAGTATTTTACTTTTCCCCAGTAACATGGAAAAACATTTTTTTAACATTCATTTTTAAAACTTTGTGTTCCAGATTCTCTCCTTTCTTCCCTTCCTACCCCTAAACTTGCTGAGAATGCAAACAATTAAGTATAAAATATGTGAAATCATGCAAAACATTTTCTTAATAGTCATGTGAAAGAAAACAAAATTTTGAAAAAAGGAAAAAATTTCAAGAAAAATAGTTTACATATATGTGTATGTATGTATACATGTACACATAGACACATATATGTATGTGGAGAGAGACAGAGAAGACAGAGAGAGATAGAGAGACAGAAGGAGAAACTGCAGTCTGCTTTCAGAAACCATCATTTTTTCCTCTGACTAGGGACAGCATTTTTCATTATAAGGTCTTCAGAAATATGCCTATAATAAGAATTAATTGTGTTAGGGCATTTTTTATATGGCCATGGATAGACATGATTATTTCATCTAAAAATGTTCATATGTTTTGATCATTTATCACCTGAGGAATGGCTGTTATTTTTACCATTTGATTCAGTTCTTTATATATTTGGGAAATGAGGTCTTTATGAAAAAAATTCACTTCATTTATTTTTTAAATTTTTAATTCACGTCCTCCTGACTCCAGGATCAGTGCTCCATTGCTTGCACCATCTAGCTGCACATCAGTTAATTTTGTTGACTTATTTCTCCCCTTTTTGGCCAATTTTCTTTTTTCTTTCACCCTGTTCTTCCTTAGAAATGTTTTTCTTCTGACTATCTCCTCCCCAAACTTCTCTTCCTTCTATCATACCACAACCTTTTATCTATTTCCCCTCCTACTATCCTGTATGGTAAAATATATTACAGTATAAAACAAACACAACTATCAAAAAAAGTTAAAAGAAGCTTTTCTAACAGATTATTGGAATTGAGAAGTGTTATTCATATAACATAGAGGGGAGAATACAAAAGGAAAAGACATGTATAATTGAAAACCTTTGATTAAAAGTAAATTAAAAGCTTTCACATCACTAAAAATGCTACTAATAGAAAAAGGGAAACTATTAGGAAAAAAGAGTGAAAAATTCCATTAATAGCATTTTTATATCCAAGATATATAGAGAATTGATACAAATGTAAAATATTAATACATTTCTAATATGTAAATATTTAAAGGATGTGAACAATCTATAAATGAAGAATTTTGAATTATTTTCAATCAGATAAATTATAATTCCAAATTAATAAACAAAGAAATGAACATTAAAAATGTGAGGTTTTATTTTATGCCCCATTTGCCAAGAAAATTACAAAATTTTGCCAAAAACAGCAACACTCAATGTTTCAGGGTCTGTTTAGTGACTGGCACATTAATATACTATGGTGAATTTGTTAATTATTTCAACCATTCTGGGAAACAGTTTTGAATTTTGCAGAAAAAATGACTATAATTCAAGCTTTACAAGTTTCAACAGCTTTGCTCAATAAGAAATTGAGCATCAATGCATCAATAATTCATCTGATTTGCTAGTATTATTACTATAATGCCTATAACTCTATTAGATTGTAAGTTTTATGACATACTAAATAGAAATTATAGGGACTATATTGGCTTTCTTTTCATACATCTTCCATCGAAGATGGGAGGTATTTAAGAAATTCTGGTTAAGTGAAATAACACATGAATGAATAATTCAAACTCCTTTGGGCAACATAGAAGATAATACATGTAGAAATTTAAATATATATATATATAGATAGATAGATAGGTAGATAGATATATGTATAGATATATAGATATACATATCTATATATATATCTACTTATAGATAGAAATGTTTATAAAGTTGCAAAGACAGGTATAAATGTGGATAAAGATATGGTTTATATTTGTGTGTAAGTATGTGTGAAGGAAGGAAGCTTCTGTTTAGCAAATTATAGTGTAATGGTCTTCACCAAGGTAAATTTGGTGGGTTAGTTAATACTTAAAGAAAAAAGACAATTCAGGTCATTTAACTACTACATAGCAGTATATTGATATCAGAGCAAATGAGAGTAAGGAAACAATGTGATATCTCCATCCTGACATATGGCTTTTAGGCTTTTGCTCTGATTTGAGATCACCTTTGGAGAGCTCTGATGAATATTTCAAATGGGTGATATACAATTATATAGTGAACCAATTGCTGAATTTGGGGTCAGAAAGTCTTGAATTCAAATTCTGCCTCAGACACATATTAGCTGTGTGATGTTGGGCAAGTCACTTACACTTTATCAATATGTAAATGACAATCTAGCTCACAAGACTTTTCAGATAGGATAGCATATACAAAGTGCTTTGCTCATAAGACAGCTCTATAAATGATCACTATTACAATTGTTATTATTATAATTGTCAGGGTCATGGAGAACCATATATGATGCTGGAATGAGTATCAGGTGGAAAAGGAAGTAAATACACAGCATGTTGGCTCTGGAGTTATAGCACCTAAATTTATGACAACTCTGAAATCATTCCTATTCTGCTTTCCCCTGAAATATGTTCTCTGATCCTGGGGGTGAAGGGTGCTAATAGGTGAATATTTACCTTAACTTCTCTGGAAATAGGCCTACCTGGGAGTTCCTGGTCATAGCCACACCAAGGCTGCCATTCAGATATCATTTCCTTCCTTTTCATCACCCTCTTCTCTTCATATTTTCTTTTGCCATTGGAATTGGTTCCAAGAGGGCAGGTACCTACTTCATTTGCTTATTTTTATATTCCTAGTGCTTAGCACAATGTCTTTTTATGTGTCTCCTGTGTCTATTTTTGTCTTCACTTTCTCTTTCTCATATATGTCTGTCTATCCATCCATCCATCCACCTGTCTTTCTGTGCATCTGTCTACCTGTCTGACTCTCTATCCGACATTAACCATATCTCAGTCAAATAAATAACCTGCTTGGATCTTCATTTTCTAAATTGTAAAGTGAAGGGGTTGGACTTCATATTGTTTGAAGTTCATTTGAAAATTAAATCTTATAGTCTTCCATCCTTGCGAGTAAAGCCAATTCTCCCCCACCAACCTGAAGTAGAGAGTTCAATGGTTTAATGGAGCCAGTCATTTAAGTGGTTGCTTCCCATTCTACATATACCTTGGGTACTTCCATTAAATGGAAATATAACTCCTGATACTTTTATTTTAACTTCACTTTTCCTGCATGAGAGAATTTTAAAAACTATACTTTCCGAGGTCATTGTGGGTCACTTTTCAGTCTGATTTAGTATATCCAGGTGGTTTTTATGGGCTTGTTAAACATATGATCTCTGGAGATTTTAAAAATTCTAGACATAAATTCATCTAGAAACATTACCTTCAGCAGCAAAAAGAAATAAAAATCATGGAAGAGACTGAAGCAAATTAATTTTGTGGAACTGTAAATGGCTCTCTAACAATATCTTAGGAAGATTAGTAACTTAACCCAATGCATGCACACACACACACACACACACACACATATACAAATACAGTGGCAGAATATTACATTGTCTAAACAACAGTCAATTAATTGAGTATTTTCTGCCATGATTCAATTAGCAAAGATTATTAACTTATAATTTGTAATCAGCTTCAAAAATGACCTTCTTTAATTTCCCTCATAAAATCCATGGGCTTTGATGTCAAATGTCTAGTGTTGATGTAACTAGAAGTACCTTTTTTCAGATTGTTAATTCTACATCACCAGGCTTCATATACACTGGTTACTTATCATCAAATTGCTAATTTCATGTGCTTTTCTTCACTGGGACTTGGCAGGGTTAAATTGCTGGGCTTATATAATAAACAATTATATGGAGAGAGTACTATTTAATAGAGCATCAATATATCATTCACAGAGAATTTGTAGATGTGTAAGAAATATGAATTCTTGGTCAAAGTGATCAATTTTTTGGTTCCTATTGGCAAACAGATACACAGGTATTAGATAATTATATCATAATTGTGGCATAAGTAAGAAGTGTATTAGATGATATAGAGGAAATATGACCTCATGAAGGTCAAGATTTTTGCATAAAATGATCCAATTATTTGCATAACAAATGACATTTAACTAGCTTCTCTATCTCTCTACCCCACTCCATATTTTCTCTAACATCTTGAAAGAGCTAAATTTAAGGAATTAATCCAGTTAAAGTTTGGCTTGAGATACTATTCTTAATATTGATTTTATCAGCATCATTTTATTTATTGATTGATTGTTTGTTTATTTGTTTATTTTGTAAGCCAGGGATTAAGAAGAAAAGAATGATTGCAAAATAAGATTTTGTAATTCTACATCACCAGGCTTCATATACCTGACACTGCTTACTTATCATCAAATTGCTAATTTCATGTGCTTTTCTTCACTGGGACTTGGCAGGGTTAAGTTGCTGGGCTTATATAATAGTTATATAGAGCAAGTAATATTTAATAGAGTATCAATATATCATTCACAGAGAATTTGGAGATGGGAAAGAAATATGAATGCTTGGTCAGAGTGATCCATCCTTTGGTCCCTACTGGCAAACAGATATACAGGTATTATGTAATTATATCATAACTGTGGAATAAGAAGAAGATTTATTGTTACCAAGACAGTGAGAATAAGTGATTCATTATCTCCAGAATAGCACGATTTCATAGTATTGTATTGTATTATTCACACATTTCTGTATAAGAAAATGTAATCTATATAATTGATGTTTAGAATGAAGAAAGATACATTTACCTTCTCATGTTAACATCTGAAAGGCTTTAAGGAATAGTTGGAAGAGGACAGGCTTCAAAGCTGGGGTCAGATTTTAACCCAGCTATCTACTTTTACTTTGGGGAAATCTTTTCTCTGGGCTTCTATAAAATGAAAAAGTAGGATTAGGTGGTCTCTAAAGCTCTGTAAAATCTGTGATTCTTAAAAGGTGACTGTCTGAGGTTGGAATAATTAGTTTTTTTTTTCTGATTCTCTCACCCGAGTTTATGTCCAAATTTCCTAGAGCAGCCAATAACATCTGTAGTGATGATAATGTAGTTTTTTACGGTTCAAGGAAACTGAGGATATATGGATTACAGGGTCTCAGCTGAATCATTACATTGACAAACTACAATGCAATTCATTTTTTAATGATCTAAATACTATGAGAATGGGATGAGTTATTTAGTTCCCATTTAATTTGATTACATTTCCCATTAAATCTGGGTATACTATTTATTTTATTTATGAAAGTTAAACCACATATCAGAACCAAGATTATGGACAGGTTTGAAAACTTATTTTATGCCTAAAGGCATAACATACAAAGGAGATCATTGAAGGAAATTTTCAAGTATTGCTTTTGAACATTTTTTGAACTTTTTGCTCTTTTCTGATCTCTCCCTTTAAAAATCCTTGACTTATATGCTCATTATAAGATCCACTTCCTATGATAAATATTTCCATCTTTCCTCATCCTTCCTGGTTATTATTGTTCATCCATTTTTTAAAAACTTTCTTTTCTGGATAAATATTATATTGCCATTTTACAATGTAAACTCCTGAGAAGAGGGTTTTCTCATTTTCCCTCCTTTTCCACCTTCTTCTTCTTCTTCTTTTTTTTTTTTTTTTCTTCTGTATAGTAAATTGTTGCAATTAACAATCCATTCTTTTTTAAGGAATTGGAAGATAGCTGGCTAAATAAATGAACTTGTAGGGAGGAAAAACATTTTATCAAGAGTTTACCACAGTATTTTATGATGGCAAAGAATTGAAAATTGAAATTATGTGCATCCATTGGGAATCATTGAACAAGTATATAATTGTGATGAAATGCCCTTGTGATATAAAAAAATGACAAGCAGGATGCTTTCAAGAAAATCAGGGAGAAATTATATGAATTGATGCAAGTGAGAAGAACAAGGATAAAGTTTTATACAGGAATGGCAATAGAAGAACAACGATCAACCATGAAAGACTTAGCTACTCTAATTAATACAACTATCTTTGACAATTCCAAAGGATGCATGATGAAAAAGAATAACCATCTCTACAGAGATAATTGGCAAACTCTGAATTCATATTGAAATATCTTTTCCACTTTATTTTTCTTGCCTTCATTTTGCAACATGGCTAATATGGAAATATGCTTTACATGACTTCACATATATAATTGATGTCAGGTCCCTTGCCTTTTCAATAAGTCAGGCAATAATTTAGAGTTCAAGATTTAAAAATATAAAAAAAAGAAAAAAAACCCTCAATAATAAATATGAAAG
This sequence comes from Antechinus flavipes, assembly GCF_016432865.1. Lineage (NCBI taxonomy): Eukaryota > Metazoa > Chordata > Mammalia > Dasyuromorphia > Dasyuridae > Antechinus > Antechinus flavipes. Next base: position 37,222,494 of record NC_067398.1, read on the forward strand.
GATTTTCTTTTAAAGTAATAATAATAGTAGCTATATACCTACTAATTGGGGAAGGGATTTTAAAATCTTTTGCATATGAATGTAATGAAATATGATTTGCTATAAGAAATGATGAATAACAAATAAAAGAAAGCATTCAGAGACCATAGGAACATTTACATAAAGTAATGTAGGATTAATGGGCTATCTTGAAATGATCTCAACTTTTTGTATGTCTCCTACTAATGATGAAAATTACTTATTAGGTATGTGATTGTGTGGAAATTTTCCATGTATGTGTTGGATTAGATAAATTCTAAGGTTCCTTCTAAATCACTGTCACTAAAATAAGCAGAAACAAAAGAACACCCTATAATATGAGTATAACAAGGTATATTGAAAAGAAAAAAAAAGACTTCAAAGTCTAAATAACTAAAAACAATGAAGGTTTTTTGGAGAACACATAATGACGTGTATTGTCCCCCTCCTCAAAGAGATGTGGAGTATCACTGAGACAGAATTGTGTGTATTTTGTCAGCTGTGATTTTTAATTTTTTTTTTTTTTTTTTTTTTTTTGCTGCAGTTGGCTTTCTTTGTCACAAAGAAGGATTCAGCTAGAGGGATAGATTAAAAATGACTGATATAAAAAATAAGCATCAATAAAACACATTGCAAAGCAAGTTAGAAATGAATATGTAGCTAACAAATATTAACAAACATAGACAAAGATATTATAAGTCTTTTCTTGATATACATCTAAGAAGAAAAAGGGATAAGAAGCTAGCGTATTCAAAAGGTATTTCTTTTAGCCTTACACAAAACTACAGAGGTGGGGGGGAGAATATATTATATATCAGTATTTATGTGAAGTTCTTGGTGACATATATAAAAGTAAATAAAATAGTTTCTGCTTTCAAGAAATTTAAATTCTAAAGGAATGATAAAGTCCTGTAAGTGAATGTTCTAAGTTGGCAATAGGGTAGAGGTGGGAGATTATCCGAAATGGGGACATGCTGGGGAGAGTGAAGGAATTAATGTGTTAATCTGATTCCTGGATAAATGAGTTGAAAATATTCACTTATGGAGAAAGACTCATGTGTGGGGCAAAGGGTGGGGATGGGGATCTGAAATTCTTTCCTAGTTTCTCATTGGGAGAAATGTCAGGAAATTTCCATTTCCATTAAAACAAGAAATATTCTCTGTGATAAATCAAGTTCCATGTTACAAGGAAGACTTATAGTCTTTAGTGGACCAGGGCACATAGAAAGCCCAATGCTAAATTCTAAGGCAACTCAGTTGTTTTTTTTCCTAACTCAATTGGATTAAATCAATGTCTTATTCAAGACCTGTCAGAAGAGAAAGTATGGGTCCTGATGTTGTAAGAGATATTCAAAGAAAAGCCTGTCATTTATCACAGAAGAACTTAGATAATCTTCTTTTTGGGAATGTTGGTTACAGTCACAATGTTTAAAGATGCCAAATTTTAGGTTCACAGAAGTAAGATTTTGGAAATATATTCCAAATTTCTTAAGTATGGATATATTCTATGTGGGTATTTCAGTAGAATCTAAGTTTCTTGATGACAGGGACTATCATTTTTTGTATTTTTATCTTCCATATCTAGCATCTAAACTTAGATATATAGTAGTTACATATTAAATGTTTATTGCTTTTCATATTGACAGATGTAGACATTGTAATTAGCATATTTACTACTGGTAAGCTATTACCTTGCGAACACAGTAACTTTAAGTCCAGATTCATCTTCAGAAAAGGTTCTGCTTTCAAGGAAAACCATGCTTGATGTTTAGAATTAACTTCATTATTCTTACAAAGTTGACTTTCACTCATATTACATAACTTTAATTCAGTTTAAATTGGGTTTGAGAGTTTGTGACCCCATTTGATGTTTTTCTAACATAAATACCAGAGTGGTTTGCTATTTCCTTTTCCAGTTCATTTTACAGATGAGGAAACTGAGGCAAACAGGATAAAGTGACTTGCCCAGGGTCACACAGCTAGTAAGATTTGAATTCAGGAAGTCTTATCTTCCTGATTCTAGGCTCAGCACTCTATTGGCAAAGCAATGGTTCTCAAACTTTCACTCTCAGCATTTTTATATTATTAAAGTTATTGAGCATCTGTCCAAAGATTTTTTGTTTAAAAGTTATATTTGTACTTATCATATTAGAAACAAACACTAATTTTGAATTTGTAGATCTTCTGGACCACACTTTGATAACCACTAAGCCACCCCAGTTACCTATAATTAAATTTATCTTCCAAAAGAAGAAAGAAAAAAAAATTTCCATCCTTGAATCCATATTTAACATGTTTTATTTATTAAGATTTCTCTCTCTTTAGGGATTGAGTTACCAGAAAGTTTTAGAATATGTTTGTTCATATCTGGAGCTTTTCTCATCTTCAAAATATTTCAGAGGAGATAACAAAACAGGGATAGGAATAAAGGTTGGTAAAGGAAGGATTTTAAACTACCTCAAAATTATCATCAAAGCAAATTCTTTGCTGACAGTAAAAGACTTGCACTACCAATGCAAGACAGAGGATACTGTACAGTCTTGGCAATTGCAAACCCTAAAACTTATATTTCTTTATATAGTGTTCTAAGAAGTGTACAGAACTCCTACAGTATTTACAATACTTTTTTTTATATTTATATAGTATAAATATTTTATATTTATATATATTTTGAAGGACACAAATCATATTTTGTATTTAAAGTGAAGCCAAATTTGAGCCTGGTTCAGAAATTTCTCCCTAAAATTCTGGAATGAATTATCCTATTACACACACACACACACACACACATACACACACATACACACACACACACTTACCCCAACCCCCAAACAAGTCTAAGATGTTGACTTTGCAATTCTGCCAGGCTTTTATGTATTAACCTCCATAAGTATAAACATGCACATGATCATTAAAGATGCATAATAGCATTCTAATTAGTTCCATTTAGGCCATCATGTCATCTTGTATAAATCACATATCACACAGAATACTCAGTAGCAAAATGAGCCACTTAGACTTTTCTTCTTGCTGACTTGACATTCCTGGGTTAATGTAAACAGAAAAATAGTAAAGATTTCCCTCTGTGATATTGAAAGGGTCTTTTTCAGAAAATTTATCCCTAAGATATAAACCACATTTAACAAATCATTCTAACTGTTGTTTTAATTAAATGAGAACATTATGGAATAAATCACCACAATTTTTATGCATATCACCAGAGCTATTTCTTTACCACTATAGCTGGATAGTGATAATCATTTATTATATGTTGCCATTTAAATGGCCTTAGGAAATTTCAATTATGCCACATCCAGGAAGTGTAAAAATAACAGGTTTAGTCAATATTAATGGTTGCATTTTACATCTCTACAATTCTGAAAATTTCCCATGAAATATTGAAATTTAATTTAAGCAGTTGTTGTTAAAAAATAATAATAATAGCAATAATAATTACCAAGCAAGGGGGAAGATCCTTTTAGGAGAAGACTAAATTAGTTCAGAAATAGCAAATCAAGTAGAGCAGAATTAAACCTTATTCAGTCCTATAAGTCCATTTCAGCCTCCTTTGAATCCATAAAGATTAAAGATTTTGAACTGGAATATTTGAGCAGTCATTTAGTTCAACCACTTTATTTAAGAGGTGAGAACAAGGTTGAAGTGGAGAAAGTCCCAGGATTAGAGTTGCATAGGCTTGGATTTGAATCTCCCCTCTGTTGCTTTTCACATTGTGACACTGCTGAAGTAATTTACCTTTGTTTTGGTCCTCAGTTCTATCATCCTTAAAATCCTTAAAATGAGGAAAATAGCATATTTTTACACCAACTTCACAAGGTCTTCAGGATCAAATGAGATAATGCATATGAAATCCTTTGAAAACCTAGATATGACTATAGATAAATATAGATATAGATATCAGCAAACATTTTTACTGATTTTTAATGAATAAAACCTTATTTTCTCACCCTGTCTTTTCATTTAAACTTAGATGTAATTACTATTATCCTTTTAGGATAAAAATAATAAATGGACTTGTGATTTCCTTGATCTAGGTAAATCGTAGATGAGGAAACTCCCTCATCTAAGTGCAATTGCATCTCTGCAACATACAATCTTTTTAAAAAGTCATTTCATAAACATTGTTTTATTTTTTCTTATTTTTTTAACAGCTTTTTATTTCTCCAAAAAAATGCAAAGATAGTTTTCAGCATTCACCTTTACAAAACCTTGGGTTCCAATTTTTTCTCTCTCCCTCCCACTCTCTCCTATAGAGAGCAAGCAAACCAATAGAGGTAAAACATGTGCAACTCTTCCAAATACAGATCCACATTTGCTATTCTTCATGAAAGAAAAGATGAAAGAAGGAAAAAAAAATACGAGCTGAAAAAAAAAAACAACAAACAAGCAAACAACTAAAAACAGCAACAATAAAATAATTGAAAATACTAAAATAATTGAAAATACTATGCCTCAATCCACACTCAATTTTCACAGTTCTCTTTCTGGAGGCAGATAGCTCTCCATCACAAGTTCGTTAGGAATGTCCTGAATCATCTCATGATTAAAAAGAGTCAAGTCCATTACAGTAGATCATCACATAACCTTGTTACTGTGGACAATTTCTCTTGTGCAACATACAGTCTTAGACAGTTTTCTAGAGCACCCAAATGTTAGGTGACTTGCCTAGTGTCATATAGCTAGTATATGTCAGAGGTAGGACATGAAGCTGGACTTCTTAGCTTTAAGGTGAGATTTGTATCCATTACATCATGGCATACTGTTATCGTTTTTATAGATAGAAGTCTGAGTTTCCTTAGGTGGAATGATTATCAAAGGTCATTTAGGCAATAAGGCAGAATTTTAACCAATTTGCAAAGAATCCTAATGTAGGATATTTTCTTAACTGCCCTATCATCCAGAAAGTGATTCTATATTTCCTTAGATGTTCCATAACTATGTGAGAGCATGTGTTTGGAGTCAGAGGATATGGCTTTGAAATTGCTCCATACCATCATTATGACTTCAGATAGGTCATGTTCCAGAGACAATGGCTTACACTGTTATAAAAAGAGGGTCTTAGATAAGGTGCTTGTTCATATAATTTCTAGGTTTCAATCTGAGTGTGGTCTTCTCTCTTGTTTCTTTAGTTGGATGATAAACTGAATCTGAGGCTTCTCTTTCCTTTCCTTATCCTGAAGGATCTCAAAGATGGAGAGACTTTGGAGAAGTGGTCTAGAAGAAAATTTATCAACCTGAGATACAAAAAAGTAAATGATCCTATGACTGTTTTCCATACTTGTCTTTCTCTTCCTTCTCATACTCACTGACTTGCTTCCCTCAAATTTCCTACTTTTAATAGACTTCTCCCAATATTCTTTAATGCTGATATCTCTACACTATTGATTTTCTCTAGTTTGTCCTGTATATATTTTGTTTGTACTTGTTTATGTGTTTTCTTCCCTTGTACAATGAGCCATTTGAGATCAGAGTGCCTTTTGCTTTTCTTTCCAAATGAGAAAGAAAACAAAATGCAAGCAAACAATCAAAAAAGTTAAAATGCTATGTTGTGATCAACACTCACTTCCCACAATCCTCTCTCTGGATGTAGATGGCTCTCTTCATCACAAGACCATTGGAACTGGCCTGAGTCACCTCATTGTTGAGAAAAGCCACAACCATCAGAATTGATCATCATATAATATTGTTGTTGCTGTGTACAATGATCTCCTCCTGGTTCTGTTCATTTCACTCAGCATCAATTCATATAAGTTTCTCCAGGCCTCTCTGAAATCAGCCTGCTGATCATTTCTAATAGAACAATAATATTCCATAGCATCCATATATCATAACTTATTCAGCCATTCTCCAACTGATGTACATCCAATCTGTTCCCAGTTCCTTGCCACTATAAAAAGGGCTGTTACAAACATTTTGGCACACATAAGCCTTTTCCCTTTTTTATGATCTCTTTGGGATATGGGCCTAGTAAAGACACTGCTGGATCAAAGAGCATGTAGAATGTTGGTGTATAGAACTCAAAACTTTAAAAAACTAATATAAAACAAAAAAATGTTTTGAATATAACTGGGGGAAATATTAAAGAAATAAATAGTATAAAAATAAAAAAAGAAAGAGGATCACTTGTAAGCAATTGATGACCACTGAGTTATTCTTTTGTCTAACTTTGAAGGCAAATGAAGAATTAAAAAAGGACAAATAAATAGGAAGGTTTGAATTGGGTTGAAGCAGGAAGGCAGGAAACAAGTAAGAATAGAAGAAGGAAGAACAAAGGAGAGGAGGGAAGAAAGGCTGGAGGGATGATAGGGAATGGAGGAGATGAGACAGGAAGAGAAAAAGGGAGGCAGGAAGGGAGGAATCAATACAGGAAGGCAGAAATAGAGACAGACAGAAAGAGGCAGAGGCACACATACAGAGAAGATTAAGATTTATCCTGTATTATTTTTTATTGATCTTATTTACAATTAATTCCTTTTATCCTGCAACCATTTAAGTCATGGCTCCTTTTCTCTGAACATGGTTCAGAATTCAATTGGTCAGACATATGGGTTAGGCTTTCAAATCCATTTCTCCTGATAAATCACTGAGCTATTCCTGTTTCAAGTAATTTAGCAGATATCTTAGGGGATATGTGTGAACGTAAGGGAGCTGGGTCTAGGAACAGTGGTAAGAGAGGAAAGCACCAGACTGAAAATGTCTTTATGTGCCAAATAGACAACTTTATATTTGATCGTGGATGTAATGGGGAACCATTAGAATTTACTGAGTAAGGGGATGACAGGTTCAGACCTGTTCTTTACTGAAAATCACTTTGGCAATGGAATGGAGAATATATTAGAGTAGGGATAAATACGAAGTGGAAAATCCAATTAGAAAGCTCTTAGAAAGCAAACAGAATGTGTGTGTGTGTGTGTGTGTGTGTGTGTGTGTGTGTGTATACATCCACATACTTGTAGAGCTTGAGGTCCATGGATGTCAACCATCTAACATATTTTCTATTTTTTAAAAAATCTATTAACCAATTTGCTGATTCCTCTCCCTCCCTCTATTGAAAATATCCTTAGTTATATGAGATGGTTCTCTTGAAGGTAGAGAAAGAGGTAAACATGTAAAAAATTGCATATGTTAAAAATGATCTTTTGAAAAGTCTATTGAAATAATCCACCCCCTCAAAAAAGACTACCTTTTCTTGTCCCACTGATCATCTATCTCTATACATTTTAAGCCAGTTTAGAACATTAGAATGAAACAAGCTTCCTAGAATCAATCCAATTCTATATCTTTAAATTTACTTAGGAGAGACAATTATAGTCATTAAAGAATCTTAGGGATTTATAGTTAGAGGAGAATTCACAAGTCATCTAATGATAATGAAATGGATGCATTCTAATCTCTGCGATCTTATGCAGTTAAGTAGATACCTGGTGAGCAGGAAGAGAAATATGGATTATGGATTATGCTTTAATAATGATTGTTCACAATATAGGGAAAGGTATAAAATAAAGATACAACAGTTGCCCAGTTCCTGCGAGAGAATGGCAAGTAAGTCAAGGAGATCACTGAGAAACAGAAATTGTAATAAATAAAACTTGCAAAATCTGGCACAGATTCAGGAAAGTTAGTAACATTTTTCTTAGTTTATGCAATTTCTGAAAGACCTGACATGGTTTCCTAGGCAAATTACTACTTTTAAAGAGTAACAGGTGTCCTTTGCAATTGTCCTGCTGTTGTATTCAGCAAAAGAGTCCCCTTGGGAAACAACAAACTGTAAAATGCTGCTTACAGACCATTAAAATAAACAAAAAGCCCAATGTATCCTGCAATTCCAGGGGGATATCTTCAGCTGCCTTAATGCAACAAGGCTCATAAATAAATGATTCATGAAATTTCCAAAAAAAGAAATGAGAAATGTGGCTACAGATAGATAAATGGACAGAGATAGAAGAGAGAGGCAGATGGATAGATGGATTGATAGATAGATGAGAAAGAGAGAGAGAGAGAGAGAGAGAGAGAGAGAGAGAGAGAGAGAGAGAGAAATATGACTATGAATCGCTTAAGAGTAGGGACTCTCTTTTACCTCTCCTTGTAGCCCCAGAGCATAGACAATAGGCACTTAATAAATGGTTAGTTACTTTCTGTATTTACTGTCTGTTTATGTAGGCAGGGAGTCCATGATATGTGAAGGAAAACAGATAATAGAAATAGTCCAATATGAGCTACCACAAAATGTAATCAGTTTTTTTTTTCCTGCCCATAAAGAGATACTAACCATCACATTAGTGAACTCCATAACAATATACATTAAAGGTCTCTTTTGTTTCACCATACAGAACTGCTTTTTGATCCTTACACATAGAACAATCTAAGTCACCTTCCTTCTTGGAACAGTTTGTTTAGGTCATTGCTTACATTGAGATACAGTTTAGATGTGTATTCCATTGAAAACTTGTTCAGTCTTATGTCACAGATTAGAAATATAGAAATTATATTATAGTATAGAAATATAGTCTGCATTGTTCCAGTGTTTCTTTGCCAATCTTTGTTCTTCCAAACTCCTCACATGGTAATATAAATTCATAACTCCTGCATAAACAGTGGAATTGCTTTTTAAGAATACCATTGTTTGTTGTTCCCACAAAGGTGCCTTCTATAAATACATGTATTATTAGTACTAAATCTATTTTTAAATGTGTGTGTTTAATCAGATTTTTTTTGCGTATTTATTTTAATTGTTGCATATGAGTATACTATTACTTTTGGGGAAAAGTATTACATTTTCCTCTAATTGTTGCAAAGTTAAAGACTATGAAAATATATAAAAGTGCTTTTCAATGAGGGCAGAGCAGGTTGCCATTTGACAACTTGGTCGCCTGTAATCTATTTCTGGGTCACATTTCCAAAGTGGAGAGAAGGAATCACAGTCACAAATGAACAAAAGTCCTGAGGATTCACATCAAACTTGTTGCAAAGAAGCAGGGACTCTGAGAAATTGCAAAGGAGTAATGAGCAAAGCTTTTACTGGATCACATTGCCTTGGAAGAGCAAAAAACTTTTGATCCTTAGAATTATTTCTTAAAATAGTGTAAAAAATCTGAAGATTGGAACAGGGCCCTGAATCCTCACAATGGGAAAAGAGCTCACTTTTAAAATAAAGTTCAAATTCAAGAAATAGATTGCAAAAATGAGCAAACAGGAACAAAAAGAACCTGATCATAAAAAGTTACTGTGGTGACAGGGAAGATCAAGACACAAATTCAAAAGTCAATGCTGTCAAAATAATGATAAGTAAAGCCTCAAATACAATGTGAATTGGATAGAAGCCCAAAAAGAATTCCAAACTAAAAGAGAGTTTACATCTCAAATAAGAATAGTAGAAGAAAAAAATGGAGTAAAATGTGAGCAATGCAAGAAAAAAATATGAAAATAAAATAAAAAGATTAGTAAAGGGGAAAAATACTGAAGCTAGTTATACTTTAGAAAACACAATTGACCATTTTTTTTAAAAAGATACAAAAATTAAATGATAAAAATAATTTCTCATGAAACAGGGGAAAGGAGATTCCAAAGCTCACTGAAGAAAATAGTTTCTCAAAAATTAAAAATAGAAAAGTGAAAGCTGATAATTCCATAAAACATAAAGAAGTAATAAAAACAATTAAGAAAATAGAAGAAAATGTGAAATATTTGTTAAAAAAATCCTAACTTGGAACATAGATCAAGACAAATAATTTAAAGATTATTGGACTACCTAAAAACTATGGTCAGAGAAAGAGCCTGGACATCATTTCAAGGAAATCTCCCTGCTAGCTTAGAACCAAAAAATAATATAGAAGTCAAATGAAAGAAAATCAGAAACATTATAGCTAAATTCCAGAGCTCACATGTCAAGTACAAGTCACAAAGCACTTTAAGCAACGAGAAAAAAAAATATCATTCAAATATCCATAGTCGGTTTAGTAGCAACTATATTAAAGAAACAAAGAGTTTGAAATAAAATATTGCAGAAGGCAAAACAGCTGGCCAAAGAACTAACAATAACATACACAGAAAATTTGAATATAATTCTTTAAAAAAATTAATATTTGGTTAAATAGAGGAATTCCATGTACTCCTGAAGAAATGATCAGAGCTGAATGGGAAATTTTGTTGTTAAATACAAGAATCATGAAAAGAATAAAACAAAATCAGGGTATTATTTTAAGCATAGCAAAGTCTAAAACAACTGATATTGTCAACTAATCTGTGTCCAAATCCTGCAACTGAGATTTGCCTATATGGCCTTTCCAAGTCAAAAAATTCTCTGGGCCTCAGTTTTCCCATTATAAACTGCAAAGAGTAAATAAGGCTGCAGAAAAGAAGGTCAAACTAAATGTTTTTTTCCATTTCTTGATCTATAAATCCAAGATTAGGAGGTCTCAATCAAATGATAAATTTTGGCACAGCAACAATTCATGTGGTCACGAAAGGCATGATCTCTTCCAGTGAATGGAATGTCCAAAATTTTTTTGATATATTAAAACAAAAAACTTATGGCTTATAGGAAACATAAAGCCACTGGGAATTAGTTAAAGCTTCAAACACTTCATGACTTCTAAGTTTGGTAATATCTCATAATCTTATCAAATAGGACTAAGCCTAGAAATACTATTACTCTATCTACTGTGGTACATCTTTATTTGGTATATGTGTTAATGTTAAGAATATGCCAGTCAACATAAGATATTTTCTCTCAAATTAAAGTTATACATGGTAATATATGTCTTTTTATAGCTGTAAGGCACACTGTGAAGTGAAAAGAACATTATGTTTTTTGCTTTTGTGTATTTTTAAAAAGTGTTGATATTCATAAGAAATTCTGAGTAATATGCTAAACTACAGATTAAATAAAAACAACAGCAACAAAACAATTGACAAGTTAAACATTTTATGTCATCCTTGAATACTCTCACAATTTTGCCTCAATATAGCAAAACCCTTCTGATATTTTAAAATCAAAAGGCATTTTTTACGAATTGTATACATGATAAACAATGTATATAATGTGTGTATGAATGTAGATATGTAGAGACAAATGCAGGAAAAAAATTCATCAAATAAAACTACAACTCAATTTTCCCTGTTTTTTATTCCATTTATGGCTATTTACATATTATTGAGGCCAAAATAGAGATTTTTTTTTTCCTTTGGGAGTCCATTGTAATCCTCTTATTGTATTTATGCCCTGAAGATAAGGATAAGTTTTAGAAAAAAGTAGTTGCTTGGTATGGCACTTCTGCCATTTAAAACATAATTATCTATCAGATTCAAGAAGTCAGAACTATTGTAGAGGATGGCAGGTCAGCTGCTCAAAGAATACATTATATATTTATTTCTCAAACATCTAACTCTCAAAGCAAAAGAAAAAAGACAAAACAGAAAAATTGTAAAAGGACCTTTAAAATGATCCCTTTTCTCTTTGTTTGACAATCATCTTGGAAAGTTAAAAGAACTGAAGTAATGGATTTTATTTAATTGGGAGACAGATGATTCTTTAAGCTTTCTACAGAACAAATGAGAATAGAAATGTAGCCTATAATTTTGGGATATTTCTTACTGAAAGAACTATGATAGTAGAGGCAGGTGCAGTACTTGAGTGTACTTTGCCTCAAAAGGACTAGAGTGTCCTCTGGGAACAGGCTAATATCTTTTTGAAATTGAAGTAGTTCTTTGTTAGACTTTTGATTAGTATTGCTAAAATATTACATTTGTGGAATAATTATGCTTTTTGAGAAGATTTTTATTTGAAAAGGAAAATGACATGTTGGAAAGTATGTGGAAAAATTTTTACATTGTCTAACAAACTATAAAATTGTGTAAATGCTTTAAAACAGCAATATCCTGCTAGGTCTGTATCTCAAAGAGATTAGAGAGAATGAAAAAAGAACTATACATACAGCCATTTTTGTAGTGGCAAAGGATTTAAAATTAAGGTGATCTCAATCAGTTAAGGAATGTTTAAACAAGTTGTGCTGTATGAAGATAAAGAAATACTTCTCTGTGGTATAAGAAACAGGATATTTTCAGAAAACCAAGAAAGGTTTATGTGAACTTATACAAAGTGAACTAAAATGATGAGAACATTATATAAAATAACAGCAATATTGTATCACAATCAAATATAAATTACTTAGCTATTCTCAGCAATACACTGATCCAAGGCAATTCCTAAGGACAATTCCTAAAGTTATCAAACCTCCAGAGAAAGATTGATGGAATCTGAACCTAAACTGAAACATTTCTTTTTCACTTTCTTTGTTTCTTGCTTTTCTTTTAGCAACATGGACAATATGGAAATATGTTTTGCATGATTTCATATGCTTAATAAATATATTGCTCACCTTCTTAATGAATGGGAATGGGACAGAAAGAAGAAAATTTGAAACTTATTTTTAAAAAAGAATGGTAAAAATAAATAATAAACATAATTAAAAATACCTTTTTTTTTTTTTTAAGTGTGCAACCTGTTAATTCATGGGAATAATATGGGAGATAATTATTGAATGAATGATTTCCTGGTGGCTACTTCTAAAATTTATAAGGAACAGAACAACAAAAATGAGGTGGTGGATTAATTTATTCTTCACTTTTCTCGTGTGTGTGTGTATATGTGTGTGTGTGTGTGTGTGTGTGTGTGTGTGTGTGTGTGTGTATGTATGTGTGTGTGTTGGGTGTGCATTTTGAAGAAAATGTGAAAAATATATAAATTATGTAGAAGAGTTTTTCATCTCTTACTTGATTTCAGTTTGTTGATGCAATGAAAATGAAACAAATAACAAAACAGTACCAATTAAATTCAAAGCAACCTGCTAGATTAAAGGTATATAAAGACAAAAGAGTGACAGTATTTTTCCTTGAATTCACTTTTTAGGGCACAACATGTACATTAATATCCATGGTATATGAAAAGAATATCAAGTCTTAAGTAGAAGTATAATGCCAGAGAAACTGAGGCAAGATAGATTAGAGAGTTTTTAATATTTTATTTTAAAGGGAGAGATTTACTGGGACCAAATGGATCCATGGTTTGGTCCCAGGGCTGAATGAGACTATCATCTCCAAGAATACAGCATCTGGCCAACATCCATAAGCATCCAGTAGTCAATGTGAGTTCTCCATGACATATTTATACACAGTAGCTAAACAAAGGCAGTGGGGTAGAGTCCAAACTCTGGCGAGCAGGAATCTCCAGGCAGGAACCATCAACTCAGCTCAGGTTGGTGGGAGAGGAGGGTAAGACGATAAATTCTAACAAGCTGAGAGTTAAGAAAGTGTCTGATTAGAGACAGAATGTCAGGAGTCTCCCTTTCTGACTTTACACATAAACAATTTATAACCTTAGAGCAAATAGCCCTGAGTTATATCAGTCTTCATGAACTGGAGGCGGGATTGCAACTAAGGGGATTGAGGCAGAACAATTAAGAAAACTGAGGCAGGACCAATTAGGGAAACTGAGGCAGGACAATTTAGGGAAACTGAGTCAGAATAATTTAGGGAAACTGAGTCAGAACAATAAAAGAGAACTGTGGCACAATAGAAGGACATGACTTGCCTTTGATACTTATTCCAAGTTTGACTTTGGACAAGTCATTAATTTCAGAGTACAATTTCTTCAACTTTATAATAAAAAGGAGCCATGTTTTGCAGAACTTCTTTGTCAATCTGTCTCTTCCTGGAGTTTCCTTCTCACCATTTGGAAGCTCATTTATGACACTTAAATGTTTTCTCTGAAATTGTATGATTTAAATTTTTTATTTATTCTTGTGTTCATGAGCATTTTGCATATCCATATTCATTACTTTCATTTAACTTGTTGGGTCAAATGGCATATCAGTTGACAAAATACTTTCAGATATACACTTTATTCTTCATTTATTTGCTAATTCTTCTCCTTTTGTTTTTCAGTTTTGATACTGGTAATTTTATTTCCCTTTCTTTTTAAAAAATAAAATTAGATTATTATATTTTATTTTTTTAAAGAAGTTCCAAGTTTAATGTTTTAATGTCACTAATTTTACCTTTATTTTGAGATTTCTAGCGTTAACTTTATCATTCTAAATAATTTCAAGATCATTTGAGAAAGGGAAAAATACTAATTGTTGAGAAGATGAGGAAAGGCTTCCTATTGTTTGTTATTATTGAACCATTTCTGTTATGTCCAATTCTCTATGACCCCATTTGGGGCTTTATTGACAAAGATATGGAAGTTATTTTCCATTTCCTTCTCTGTAAAATGATGAGGAAACTGGGGGAAAGTGAGTTAAATGCCTTATTCAAGATCACAGAGCTAGTAAGTGTCTGAGGCCAGATTATAATTCAGATCCCACTGACTCCAGGGCTAGAATTCTATCCACTGTGCCATGTAGGTATAATAAATCTTATATAAAGCTAAGGAGTCTAAAAATTCAACATAGAGGGCATTTCAGTAAATGTGAAATATATTTTGAAAGGGAGGTGAAAGCCAGACTGGGAAGGGATTTGAATACCATGATGAGGAATTTTTCTATTTCTTCACAGATATTAAAAAGTCACTACTTTTTTTTTTTTTAAACTTAGCTGGTTTGTTTGAAACTGAGGAAAAATATTTTAGTAACAGTGTTAAATATTGAGGTTATTTATATTAAACATGTAAAGGCTGATATTTAAAGTAGAATATTGGACCTTTCTGTTAGACATCTTCCAAATTTGAAATTAAATGATTTTTCATTTCCTGAACCAGGGATCTCGTTCCTTCAAGGACTAGCTCAACTGTCACCTCCTTTTGAAAGTCTTTCCCAATCCTGACATTTTTAGCATTTTCTCATTCTTCAATTTCAAGTCCATTCTATCTTAGAAAAGAGAGTTTAGGCCTTGTGCCTTAGAATAGCAAAAATCAACTACTCCTGATACCACAAACCCTACTTCCATCATACCCCTGAAGCCAACATTAAAGAGGTAATAGCTGGAAGAAAGGACATGTTATCACTCCATCAACAAAAACTACTAATCATTTAACCTAAAAGAATTGGAAAGATGTCCTGAGGGCCCATCACCACAGTTGGCAACTTGACCATCTCCTCCCCTGAAGACTTGCATCCAAACTCTCTGGAATAGTAATGGTGGATTCCTAGACTGCTGGACCTGATTCTACCCTATATCTTTTATTCAGAAGAGTAACCCTTGTATGGAGACATACCTTGACAAATGTCTCTGCAGGTGCCAAAGTCCTCCCCCTCAATAAACATCTCTAGCAATCACTGCTATTGAAAACCAGAAAGAAAGTCCTCATTCCTAAAATTCTTAACATTGTCAAATTGTACAACAGATGAAATAAATGGGATTAGATCAGATAGAATTACTATCTATTTAATCCCTGTATAACTGGGCCATTTCATGTGAATTGAAACTGAAACTTCCTATAAATGCTAACATCTCTGTTGAAATGTGAACTCTTGAAAAGCAGGAACTGTTTCTATTTTATCTGTTTTTTTTTTCTTGTTTTATGGAGCTAATTTCAGAAATAATCACCAACCAGTCATTATCAGAAATTATAGTCAAATCACTGTCCTAGATGTATAAATTCTTCTAAGGCTCCAGGAACAAAGATACACTTGCAAATGGACATTAAAATTCATCTAACTCAACCTTTTTATTAGATAGATGAGGAAACAGAGGCCCAGATACTTTGTGATTGCCAAAGGTCACACAAGTAGTAGGGAGTTAAGATGAGATTTGAACCCCAGTTTCTGATTTCAAGTGTAGTACTCTTTTCACTATGCAATAGTTTTTCTACACTTCCTATGTGCAATACTCTGTCTCTTTTTTTGGTTCCATCTCCCCTTTCTCTTATATTCTTTTCTCCATTACTGATATGGATAAAAACAAACAAACTACTATGTTTATTGATAACTGATTTTGAGGAAAACTCTCAAGGAAGATGGAGAAAATCAGAGAGAAAATGGGAATGTTTCTTTGAGTCTTTAGGCACACAAAAAATGACATGACCAGAAATTACTGCCTAGGCTCTTGGGGAATGAGTGAAAGAATTTTGAGAAAACACAATTTTGGGAAAAGATCTACTTTTGAAGTAACCAATAAGATGTTTCCATGACCTTTAGGCCTTTTGAGTATAAGACCTAGGATCATAGAGACTAGTGAATAAAGAAGTTTTCATAACAATATGTTATACAATGAATTTTTTAGCTGTAAACACATTGATCAGATTCTTTCAATAAAAGTCCAAATGATAGAGACTTAGTTCCTTCTGAGAAAGGCAACAAGTATCATCTATTAAAGGACAGACAATGACAGAACTGCAGATAGTGAGTGGTATAAAACAATGAATAGAGCCTATAATGTATAGAATCTTAGTAGATCAATCTAATGAAAATGGTTGCTGGTGAGAAAATGAAGGCCACAATACAGGCAAAAATAATATTGGTCTGAATTTTGTTTGCTTTCGATGCTTAGATCCTGGGACGTCTCCTAAGGAAAAATCATTATAATTTCCTTGGCTATTAATAGTATTCTCTTTTAATAATTGTATATGTTTCTATCTTTATATGCATCCCATTTCCGATAGAATACAAGATTTAACTGAGGAAGGGCTGCTTTTTAAAAAAGTTATCCTACAGAACAAGTGTTGAAGACTGAGTCATTGAACTGTCCTATGTGTTTTCATTTTCAATACAGAAGTTCTGAGGAGTCACACAAAACTAGGGTGATTAGTTTAAACTTTATTAGAGGATTAAACTCATAAGAGATTTTTGTAGACAGGACACAACAATCAAGTCCTGTAATGTAGTAATGGAATATTTGAGAAACCCCCAAACTCCAGCTTCTGGAATAAGAGCTCACTACTTCACAAGAATTGCTGGGATATATATGCACAAGGGCTTTGGTCTTCAGCTTTTTATGTGCTTTACTGAAACTTCTGAAGCTAGAAGTGAGTAAAAATGTATAAAAAGATACATGGTCAAAGTTAACAGGATTTAGTAAGCAGAACAAACTTAGATGTTACCTACACATCGTTTTTGATTTAGTGAGAATACTTATGAGTTACTTGTCCCTAACTGCAACTGTGATCCATTAAATTTATGGTTCTGCTAACTACAACTAGAATCTATTCAATCCAAGATCCATTCTTCTATTGTTGGCCCAGTCAAGTTTCACAGCCATTTCTTTTTCAAGCCTTCGGGAAGGGAGAATAGACTACAAATTTAATGGCCTTGGTTGCCATGGTATTTATACATTGTAAACATATAGCACACCAAGATTATAAACACATTCTAAGAATTTGGTAAAAAAACAAAACAAAACAAAGTGACAACCATAATAGAACATCATTTAGAGCATATTATTTGATGTTAGTTTCATGCAAAAAAAATCTCTATATAACAGTAGTCATTGTCTTAGTGGTTCATCGGGGGTACTCCTCCATGGCTATGTACAGGCTTAGTCATGAAGATTAACTATTTACCTTTGTTCCTAGTGTTTCATGTGAATCATATGCTGGTGTTCATGTTCACAGTAGATATTGATGTGGAGAATCAGGTTACATAGCAATAAGTAATTGTAAACTAATATTCAATTAGCAAATTTTGAAACATCATGTCATTGGACAGAACACTTTGTTGTATTAAATAAGCATCTCATTTACTCACTGTGGGTGTCTGTGCAATGTAATAAGTATACTTTGTCAAATAATTGTTAATATACCCATTTATGAATATAGAAGTCTGAATGGTCACAGAAGTATATATTGAAATAATTCTTGACATGTTGCAAAACTAGAAAAGTAAATAACAATTGATTTTTAATAGCAAAGAATATTGCTTTTCATATCACTTGAATAAAAGCAAAAAATACAGAGGAATTTATGGGACCTCATACTGACCGACCAAATACTCCATTACATGGAGTAACATCTAATTCATATGGAAGAAAAGGTTCTATGATGTGGCGCACACTAACTTAAGCAAAAAGTACCCTAGCTTTAACAAAGCAATTTAGCATTGCTCCTTTCCCACTCAGATAGATCCCTTACTTAGGGTTAATAGTTGACTTAAACTTGAGATGGAAGATAATAGAACCCTTAGGGAAAAAATAGTCAGCCACTCTGAAAGGATGCAAGCTCTCAAAAGGTGCAAGTTGATAGACTACCCAAAGCAGATGATAAACAAAGTTTTTTTTTTTTTTTTTCTTTTAGAATGAAATAACTTTGGGAGTAGGAACAGATTTTTTTTTTCTTGGTATGGAAAGTACTTAACAAAGCATTAGGTTCTTTAGGAACACTTATTAATTGTTTGAATCATCACCATCGTTCCACAATCCAAATCAATACAAAAAGCATTTGTTACATGATTTTCTCTCTGTCACTGAAGTGTGCCAGGAGAGATTCAATGTTTAGACAAAGCTAGAGTCCTTACCTTGATGCAGCTTTGAGTGTACTATATACAGGTATATACATAGATATAATGATTATTCATATCTATAATCCCTTCAAGTTTACAAAGTACTTTCTTCCTAGTCTATTAACAATGCAAATGAGAACCACAGAATAAAAGTGGGTCAGTCCACTAATCATTAGCTAAATAAAATCTTTCCCTAACATAGAACAATAAAAAGATGATTGTATATGAAACTGCAAAGCTACCATGCACAACTTCCTATTCCTTTCAAATATAATTCTATGTCATAAAATTATATTGACATTGCTATTTATAATATTAATTTTACACTTCTATAATAACATAATATGTGCCAGGCTTTATGGTAAGTACTAGAAATACAAATACAAGAAGAAAGATAGTAGCTGATTTCAAGGAGCTCATTTTCTAATGATGGAAAGCAACACATAAAATAAATATAAAAAGGGGGAGTATGGAGCAAGGCCATGATATTGCTGGTATGGAGGACATGGTATAAAAAGTACAGAGAAGAAATTGGAAAGAAATGAAAAAGTCACATCTAGGATCAAATCATAAAGTCCTCTGTTTGGCATTTAAAGCCCTTCATAACAAACATACCATACATAGCTTGACTGTACATTTTTATTTTGCTTGTTATATTCCCAACCAGATTGTGAGTTCCTCAAGGGTAGGGACTACATATATTTACTTTTATTCTATTTATATAGTTTAGCAGTGTTCTTCCTGTATGTCACATTTAATAAATGCTTATTGATTTACTGACCTCTTCCTCTCATCCCATGACAGGAATTCCCCTTTTGCTATGACCCATTACTTCATTCCCTGATGATTTTTTTTTTTCTGGGTGATGGAAAAAAATAAGTTTTTTTCTAGATCCTCAGGAGCTTTCCTTCAGAAATTTAAGCCTGGGTTTCGCTAATAGTGAAATTTGAAGCTTAGCCACTAGGGAAATGAATGTAGTGGTAAGGGAAAGTGCGTTTGATTAAGGTTGGTCTATTTTCTTGCTGTGAGCTATCCTCTTGCAAAGTATGGATTTCAGGGGATATTGAAGTTGCTACAGAGAAATAAGGATTCTGAAATATTAATGCTGAGATTAATTTATGCTGTGGAGCTAAAAACCAGATGCACTGATGAATTTTGTCAACTGTGAGATGTTTTGAACTGAGAAGTGCTTTTTTAAATATCAGAAGAGAATTGAAGGATGTTCTTAAAGATAAATGATTTAGGGATATAGCACCACAGCATTTTAGCAAGGCTTCAAGTCCAGCTGTACAACAGGGTAGAGGAAAAGAGAAGAGGTCCGAGTTTGGCCAAAGACACAAAAAATAGAATAAAAACAGTTTCTGAGGCCAATGTTAGTGAGAGACATTTTAAAAAGGTTTCAGTTGTTAGGTATTGAATTACTTGCTTAAGTTTTGTTGGTGAGTCCATTATTGCAAAAAGAATCATCAAGGACAAAGAAGTAAATCTAAGAGAAATAGATGGAAATTCTCATTTAGGAAGGCAAAACTACTAAGAAATGTGAAAGGAAATTGTACAAAGAGGGAACTCTTTACCATATGCATATTTTTTGGTAGAAAAATTTCTAACATTATGGTGAAATGATCATATCTATACACTACTTCCTTTTGAAACACCAAAAAGTATAGAAAATATTGAAAGAAGAATAAAGAAAAGGAAGAAGAGGAGGAAAAGAGTCTCACAAGGAAAACCACAGAGAAATACCAGCAAAGACACAGAAAAATGATTAATCAAAATAAGTAAATTTTACAGTGCAAAAGAAATCAGCAAGCAATCATTGAAAGAAGTAAAAAAAAAAAAATAGGGAAGATGCATATTTCTGAAAAACAGAATGCTAAAAGTACTCGAATTCCAAGTATAAAGAGAATAATAAAACAATTAGTATAAGAGAGAAAGAAAAAATGATTGAGAGTTTGGAGATTTTCTCTAATGAGGAAAAAAAAAATTTGGAGGTGGAGCCAAGATGGCAGAGTAAAGCCAGGAAGCAGCTCTAGCTTTCCCAGTTTTCTTTGAAAACCACATGAAATCCTGATTCTGAACACAATCTGACAAACAAAACCACTCTCCAGCTCAAGAAAAACTAGAACAGGACAAAGGGAAGCTAATGACTGTGAGACAACAGTCAAACAAATTAAAAAGAATGGAAAATGGAAGAAAGTGTGAAATACCTTATTGAAAAATAGCTGACCTAGAAAATAGATCCAGAAGAAACAACATAAAACATGCTGGCCTATCTAAAGGCCATGACTAAAAAAAGAGCCTAGATATCATTCTTCAAGAGATCATTAAAGAAAAAATCCCTCAATATTCTAGAAACAGAGGCTGGGGTGGGGGGGAACTCATTGAAAGAATGCATTGATTATCTTCAGAAAGAGATTCCACAAGGAAAACCCCAAGGAACATTGTTGCAAAATTCCAGAACTACAATCTCAAGGAAAAAATATTACAAGCTGAAAAAAAAATCAATATCAAGAAACAACAGTCAAGATTATCCAGGATCTGAACATGGCACCTACGAAAAATTGACCATGTAGTAGAGCATAAAATTCTCACAAATACAGAAAGAAATAGTTAATGCTTCACTTCCAGAACAAAATGCATCAAAATTATATTCAATAAAGGGCCAGAGAAAAATAGGCTAAAAACCATTTGGGAATTAAATAATCTAATTCTAAAGTAGGTCAAACAACAAATTATAGAAACAATCCATAATTTCACCTAAGTGAATGACACAGATGAGACAACATACCAAAATCTATGGAATGAAGCCAAAACAGTTATCAGGTGAAATTTTATATCTCCAAATGTCTATATGAATAAAATAGAACAAGAGGAGATCAATGAATTGGGCATGTAACTAAAAAATAAAACTAGAAAAAGAACAAATTAACCTCTTCCAATTAAATATTAAATTAGAAATTCTGAAACTCAAAGGACAGATTAATAAAGTTGAAGCAAAGAAAATTATTGAACTAATAAAACTAAGAGTTGATTTATGAAAAAACAACAAAATGGATAAACCTTTGATTATTTTGATAAAAAAAGAAAGAAAAACACTAACACCAGCATCAAAATGAAAAAGGTGGACTTACCACCAATGAAAGAGAAATAAAAAAAAAAAAATATATATATATATATATATTAGGAGTTATTTTCCCCAACTGTTTAGCAGATAGTCTGACAATCTAACAGAAATGGATAAATATTTAATAAAAATATAAATGCCAAGAGGAAATAAATTAACTAAATATTACCATTTTAGAAAAATAAACTGGACAAACCATTAATGAATTTTCTGAGAAAAAATCTCCAGGACCAGATGGATTTACAAGTGAATTTAGCCAAGCAATTTATTCCACTATTAGGTAAATTATAAGGAAAAATAGGTAAAGAAGGAGTACTGCTAAATTACTTCTATGATACAAATGTTGTATTGAAAACTAACCCAGGAAGAGACAAAACAGAGAATGAAAATTGGAGATAATCTCCTTAATGAACACTGATGCAAAGATTTTAAATAAAATACAAGCAAAGAGATTACAGTGATTTATCAGCAGGATAATACTCTGTGACCAACTGGGATTTATACCAGTAATGCAGGGCTGGTTCAATATCAGGAAAACTATTACCATAATTAACGATATCAATTACAAAACCATATTATCATATGATAATCTCAATAAGATGTAGAAAAAGCTTTTGACAAAACATAACGCCCATTCCTATTAAAAACACTAAAGAATATAGGATGAAGGGAATTTTCCTTAAAATCATCAGCAATATCTACCTAAAACTTACAGCAAGCATTTTTTTTAATGGAGAGAAGCTGAACATATTCCCAATGACAATGGGGTAAAAAAGGATGGCCTCTTTGTGTCGTGGCAAGAAACTGGAAATTGAGTGGATGCTCATCTGTTACAGAATAGCTGAATAAGTTATGGTGTATGAATGTAATGGAATATTATTGTTCTGTAAGAAACAATCAGCAGGATTATTTCAGAGGCCTGGAGAGACTTACATGACCTGATGCTGGGTGAAACAAGCAGAACCAGGAGCATACTGTACACAAAAACAGCAAGAATGTGTGATGATCAACTTGAAATGCTTGGTGAATCTCAGTGTTTCAGTGAGCCAAGGCAATCCCAATAGACTTTGGACAGAAAATGCCATCTGCATTCAGAAAAAAAAAAAGAATTAAGGAGATTGAATGTAAATCAACATATATGTTCCCTTCTTTTTTATATTTTTTTATCTCTCTCATGGTTTTTCCCTTTTGATATGATTTTTCTCTCCTAACCTGATTCATAAATCAATGTGTATTTAAAATAAATAAATTTACTAGAAAAAATAGGGAAAAGCATGAAAATATATACATTTTAGCACTTTGGTACAAAGTTAATTTTCCAGTCTTCATTTCATCCCCAAACACCACTACTACCATACACTATACAACGAAAGAAATGACTGCACTTAATTCCTTGAACTGCATGGCCCCTTCTGGCTGTACATTTATGAACCTATGATATTATTATGTGCTCACATACATGTTAGTCACTACTGAGAGCATCCTTAAGAGACCTTCTGAGCTCACAATTATTGGCAATACCCAGTCCAATTTGCTTTTCACTCCATTATATAAGAACGTCAACTGTGGGGAGAGAGGAGGCTGGCTTTTTGCATCTTGGTTTTTCCCAAAACAGGAACCTAACTCTTTCCCTATTTGTGATTTATTTCTGTGACATGTTTTAAATATGATTATGCTTTAAGGAACAAACCAAAAACCATGATGAATTCCAGAAGCTTGGTAAAAGTTGAGTAAACCAAGTTCAAAGTAAACCTTTCAGTAAGGGGAAAAAAAAACAAAACAAAACATACTAACTGTGAATAGATATCTGGATAGATTGGAATATCCTGTCCAATGGCACAAATTAAAACCCAGCCATATCTGAACATCTTATGTTACTTTGGTCCTTTTGTTCCTATAAAGGTCATAAAATCAAATTTTCAGAGGCCTTCTATATATTCTCTGGTTATTTCTTTCCCTTTTATTTTTTTAATCTTCAAAGTACTGTTATTATATAAACTGTTCTCATGGTTTTACCTACTTTACTCTTCATCAGTTCTTGTAAGTTTTTCCAAGTTTCTCTGAAACTGCCTTTCATTGATTCTTATATACAGTAAACTACATTCATATATCATAACTTGTTCAGCCATTTCCAATTCATGGCACTCTCTCAGTTTTCAATTACTATCACAAAAATATTTGCTATAAATTTCATTGTGTGTGTGTGTGTGTGTGTGTGTGTGTGTGTGTATATATATATATATATATATATGTAACCCTCTTTCTTTGAACTTCTTGGGATATAGTCACAGTGATGGTCTCAAAGGACATGCTCTTTTTGTTGTGCTGTGACTTGCCCTGGATGATATAGTTAGTGTTTGATTCCAGGTTGAATAGTTTATGTAATATGGCACACTTTTTATGTAAAGCACTTTGAAAACATAAAATACTATATAACTATGTCATAATGAGTATATATGTATAATAATAATAGTAATAATAGTTTAAATAAAATTCTTGAAATTGAAATGCTAATATAGTAAAGTAATTGTGATTACCAATACAAATGTATTCTATTTATAATTAAACTGTTTCTTTTTCAGTATAACTTTCTACCACACTTGAAAACTACAAATGATATTTTTATGTTAAGAAACTTTTATTATTAAAAAACCGAACAAACAAACAGAACAAAACAAAAATTTTGTTTCTTCCTCCTCCACCTCTTCCTCTTCTTCCTCCTCTTTCCTCTTTTCTCCAGAAGAGTAGGATATTCTCTTGCCTTTATAAACCTCTTCTCTAGAGCATTTGACTCATACCTCTATGGTAACTAAAGTAGAAAAGGAAGTATCCAGTAGATTAGCACAAGGATAAGGCCTTGAGGATAGTGGTATGGGGCCTGGTAATGGGTCAGTGACTTGCTTCATTGTGCAAGAAGACAATAAGATGTAAAGATGTTGGTCTCTATAATGAATAATTCATCTTAACCATTCTACCCTACCTCTAGACTTCTGTAACATGAGCCAATGCACAGGCAAAACTAGTTATGACTAATAATATCAGGCAATACGCTACAATGGATAGCATGCTAGATCTGCAATGAGGAAGATGCAGGATTGGATATTACCTTTGATGAACTCAAAATTTAGGACCCTTGTTAAATCACTTACTGCTCCCTACCTCCACTAAATTTGCTAAACCATTACCAACTCAATGCCATTAAGACAAACTTGACACAATACCCAAACTTCTATTATGTAAATATTGTAGTATTCAAATATTATAGTAAGTATTAGCACAACTGTTCCTAGGAAAAAAAAAAGTCACTGAATAACATGATGTATTGGTAATACTTGGAGTAAAAACTTGGAGTCAAGAACATTATCTCTGACATTTATAAGTTATATAATCATAGACAAGTGAATTAACATCTTAGAGCCTTGGTTTCTGCAAATTTAAAATGGATATAACAATATCACTTTAACGTATCTCACATGGCTATTGTCACATTATTATAACCAATATTTGTTAACTTTCAAGAGTTCCCATAAATGCTAGTTATTACTATCATTGCCACTCTTATTGTTATAGAATATGTCATTTATGGGAAGAAGTAAGGTTCCTGAAGTTTATTTTACCATGGTACATTTCAAAGAATGCTATATTTGGAGTCATTGAACCTGAGTTCAAATTATATTCACTACTTAGTATTGCCTTATGGTTTCAAACTAGACTCTTAAGTGGGGAGGGAGGATTTGACTATATACTGCACTATTCTATTTTCTATATCTGTCTTTACATCTGTAAATCTATGATGTTTACATAAGTGAGACAAAAGCATAAATGCTTTATTTACACTTTCCCCTTCTCACTTCCACTTTTATTAAATTCTTATTGCATTTGTACCAAAGTGCTAAAATGTATGCTATATTGTAGGTCTAGGGAGAAGAATGTTCTGTATATGTATAATAGCTATAATATTCTCACATTTTTATGATACATTCTATTATTTAATTCATAAATATATATTTCAGGCATGCATCCACTTTCTGAATCTTCAAAGGAGATTGCTTGACTACAGAAGACTGACATTTTTTAATAACATACCATATCTAACTACAGAAAAATGTATTTTTCCCTTTGAACAATAGTATTACAAATACTATCAGTCAGTGTCTTAACAAATGTCACTGTAAAGATTTTTAATCTGACACAAGTAGCCCCGCAGAACACTTGAGATGGACTTATAAGCCATAACTAAGATTTATTTCCTAAATGTCTTGATATCATGGACAATTTTATTAAAAATCATTTGGATAAGATATATAAAAATAAAGAAAATCTTTTGAAGATATTTTGCTTGTATTTATTTCCCAGTAGTTACCTGGAGAAAGAAGTGAAAATGTTGGAACAAGAGAGTGTATTTAAAATAGGGCTGATACAATGAGATCATTCTCATTCGTTATAACCCACGGTCAAAGAAAATCAGCAGTTGGCTTCAGCAAATGATGTTCCATGATAATATATGCTTGCTTTGAACACAGCAATTTTTCTGCTAACATATTCCATTTAGCACTTATGTCTATATCAAACGCTTGACTCTATATGCCAGGCTTCATGTTGCACATTGTGTTTCATTCACACCTTTTCTTAGCTTTTCATGGGCTTAATTATAACAATGTATTATTTATCTCTGCTGAGTATTGTGTTCAAAGCATGTGCTGGTTGACCTAACAGAAGCATGAAAACCCAAGATAACAAACATACACTAAATTCATTTTATTGCACATTAGGCTTTCCCTATATGTAATGATTTATGTTAGGTATAGTATATATAAAAGCAATAGGAAATTAGTACTTGCCCTCAAGGAGTTTCTATTCTACTGGGCAGACACAAATTAAATGCAATAAATGAATACAAATTATATTAAAATTCTCAAAATATTTTTGTGATATTTTCAAAGTGGTTATTTCCTTTAAAAAGCAGGGGAAATAGCATTATCTATTCCTCCCTCCCCATCCTGATTCTTCTCCTATAAATTTGTGATAATATGTGTGTATTATATTACCTGGGAAATGTGTGTAGGTGTGGGTATATATCCCATAAATCTGTAGCTATGAAACAAGTCAAGTTCATATGCATAGTGAAGCTGGCTTGACATGAGACTTGACATGAGAATTGACGTGGATTGTCTTCATTTCATTTGAATTAATAGATGTATAGTCTAGTCATGAAAGCTCATGAGTTGTTTAGTTTTTTTTTAAAATGAAGGTTCTTGGATATTACAATAAGTACAGGATGAGGGAAGTCTGGGGACTGTGGAATTCCAAAAGTGCAGAAGAGAGGGAGTTATCCAAGGGTATGAAAATCAGCAAAAGAAGAGTGCTGATTCCATGAACTAAAAATAGATATGAGTAGTTGAAGCCTTTCTTGGTTCAGGGATCTGCATAGATAATGATATTTCAGGATAAAAATTTGCTGTTTCCCCAAATGTCATCACTAACTTTAACTAGCAAATTTATCTCTTCTCCTTTCCTCAGTTTCTCATTTGAAAATGCTGCATGGGGAACTAGTATTTATTTTCATTCAATTTTGATTATTAGCTGTCTATACTCTTGTAATGTTATTTTTCCTCTCCAAATAAAGAGGATTTATACTGCATTTTGAGCAAGCATTTGTTTATATTGTGAATGAGCCACTTAATAGAGAGAAAGATATTTTGCTTTTCAATTGTAGCCATTTTTTGTGACCTACCTGCTTTTCTTGGCAAAAATACTCATACGGTTTTCCATATTTTTCCAGCTTATTTTACAGATTAGGAAACTGAGAGAAACAGAGTTATTGCCCAGAGTCACACAGAAATGTGTCTGAGACCATAGCTGGATTCAGGAAAATAAGACTTCCTAACTTCAATCTTCAGGCACTGTATGTATTACCTAGCTGTCCACATGAAAGAGTAGCCCTAAACTACAAGATGGGAAAGAATTTCATTTTCATTATCTTTTATAATGATCTATTTTTGTAAATTTTTGTTGTGACAATCTTTATGACGATGGTTGAACTTCATCCAGCTCTAATGTTTAATGTTGGAAATCCAAGCAATCTTTATTGAATGTTTAGACTTATCTGATGATAAACATCTCAAACATTGCATCTACCTCATTGTGTGCAGCAGCTTGTGTACTTCTTTCCTTTTTGGAAGAGTACTGCCCTTCTGTAAGTCACTGAATTGAAAGTTTTCTTGAACCTTTGTTTAAAGTCTACAGAATGTAGCCACACCATCTTCTCTCTGACAAATGACTTAAACTTTTTCTCTAAAAGTATTTTAACCTTAGGTTTTGTTCTTGATGGAATGTGTTTCTCAAAAAATAAGGGGAGAGAGAGAGAGACAGAGACAGAGACAGAGACAGAGAGAGAAATTTCAATGGGTATTACCAAACCTGAAGGTGAGAGATGAAATTAGAAATATTTATATGAACCTGGAAATTAGACTTGTACATATGTGACTTCAAGTTTCCATGTTATATATAATTTATGTTATATTTCTGTAGGCATTACTTATATCCTCCTGTCTTTAATCTCTAATGTGATCAACATATTTTCAGATGATTGCTTTTCTAATAATTTGCCAAAGGCTCTCAGAAGTTTCTCAGTCTTTAAACTCTTCTGATTTCCAAGGCAGATGAGACATTAGGATAGGGAGGAGCACAGAGGCAAAGAAAATTTAGGGGTAAAGTTTTAATCCTTCCCCTTCTGTCCCTAGTCAAAAACTATTGTCTATCATAAGAAGAAATGTTTTTGTTTGTCTCCAACTCCCTCCCAACAGTCTGGCTTTATGTTCTTTTATACATTTAATAGTACACTGTAAGGGTAACTTGTTTTATACTGTAGTATAGTCATTGGCCACACCCTGGTCAACCCTCTAAAAAGATGGGATAAATGAGATTGAAGGCCACTGACAGACCCCAACTCATTGGTGAGGTAGTGGGATGTCTATCCCAAGCATGTGAAGTCTTGTAGTTATAGTAAGTTATGGAAATCTTAAAGCTTGGTCATACATCAAAGATGCTAATGTCATCCATTATATCCCAAACCATTGCCAGTCATCCTGACTTTTGTCTTGCCACTGGACTTTCATGACTGTGGAAGAAAGAATGAGCCTGACAATTTTGTGCATTCACTTAATTAATTAATTCACTTAAATCCAATTCATGAGCATGTCATCACCTGTGATGTCACTGGGCCTCTTGGAAAGCAAAAGATGAGTATCAGTGTCTTGCTTTATATTTACAAAATGACTGTCTTTTTCCAACTCACTTTGAAGTGGGAAAATGAGGTCATTTGGGTAGTAGGTAGGTAACTACCAACTCTATCTCAGCAAGATTTGCCTTTTTTTACATCCCATTTCTGGATACTAAGTTATGAGATCATAGGGCATAGAACCAATAGAGATCTTGGTGGCCTTGCAGCTTAATACACTTGTTTTACAGAAGAGGAATCTAAGCCTGAAAGTATCAGAAATATTGCATTTACTAAACACATGAAGTAGTTGTTATAAAAGATAAAAATCTTTTATCCCTGAAGGAAAAAGGCTTTATAATCTCATATGAGTCTCAGGAGGGTCCAAATCTGAGTGCAAGCTCTTTGATGTCATCCCTGTTTCTTTATAGAGTAATCAAGAAATTTTTTAAATTAAAAAAAAATTTAAAGAGATAAATTTTTGAGGAGTCTACATTAGAGACTGGATGTTTGAAATGGGAAACATCAGTGGTTACCAAAGCAAATGACAATCATTAACATTTGCTAGAATTAAGACATAATAGGTCCTGTTGGAGTTGATGTCTACCAGCTAGCTTTTCCTATACCAGAAGCACTATGAGCTTGACTTGTCAAATGAAAACAGAGAGAGCAAATGGTCTCTGTCCTCAGGGAGTTTATATTCACTTAGTTAAAAAAGGTGCAGAACACAGCTTTACCTAATAGTGTTTCAAACCTAGCATCCTTCTTTTTAAGGTCCCCCTACCTCCAGCTCTGCTCAGAAAACTATGGATATTGCATGTGTGTACAAAGTCAAAACTAAACCACTCTTCAACTCTACCTTTAAGCCACAAAATGATCATATTAGTTCCATGAAGCACCTGGTTTATTTAACTATTCTTTATTAATTTAACTTCTCACTCCTGGCACTTTGATAACTTCTTTTGAAATTTAGCCCTTTTTTAATTGAAATTACAATTTTACCAAACTTTGCTCCTTGAATTGGAATTAGATCTGATCCTGCAAATTCTTTTGAGACACTTTGCAAATCAGTCTGGAATCTCAATATTTTGGGGGTTCCCCTGAGCTCTGAGATTAAGTGCCCATACTCAGAAGATTATGAATGAAATCTCCAACATTTTCTTGATCTGATGGTCACAAAAACCAAAGAGGAAAAGGGTCAAAATGGCAGACCTTGTTTGGAGTTTACTATGAAAAAGTGGATCCTCTCTTCCTAAATTAAGATCATTTTAAAAGCTGTCCAGCCTTGTCAAAATATCAGCATCATAGAGGAGGTCCAGATATCATTTTGAAATAGCATTTTTCTCCCTTTACAAAAAGTCATACTCCATCAATTTAAAAATCTTTTATTCCTGAAGGAAAAAGGCTTTATAATCTCATATGAGTCTCAGGAGGGTCCAAATCTGAGTGCAAGCTCTTTGATGTCATCCCTGTTTCTTTATAGAGTAATCAAGAGATTTTTTTAATTTTTAAAAAAAAATTTTAAAGAGATAAATTTTTGAGGAGTCTACATTAGAGACTGGATGTTTGAAATGGGAAACATCAGTGGTTACCAAGGCAAATGACAATCATTAACATTTGCTAGAATTAAGACACAATAGGTCCTGTTGGAGTTGATGTCTACCAGCTTTTCCTCCCTCTCTGTCTGGCACCTTTGCCTTAGCTACAGCTACTAGCCCCTGGGTTGTATTTTTTTCTCAAACACCATGAATAACAGTGTTTTTGAAAGGTGCTGATTTTCATGTCACTGACACTGCCAAAAGAAGGAGAGAAGCTTGTACCTTTTGGTGGCTAATTCAGGATTATTCTTTTCTTCTTTAGTGGGGGATTAAATCTGTTGTAACCTTCTTAAACTTTTGTTACCCTTGTAATTTAAACTGACAAGTTAAATGCTAATGCAATTGATAGGGGTGAACAACTGGTCAATGATAGACCTGATCTGACTACATAATCAGGCTGGGATGGCAAAAATATGCAGGTCAGATGGAATTTTGACAGAAAATGGTTCTCTGCTAGGCTTTATGTTTCCCTGGATGATATTAAAAAAGCCAGGACTGTAGTAAGTATCACATAAGGGAGGGGAGTATTGAACAGGAGAGGAGACAGCAACTTGAACTTGGAGTAGAAAAAAAAAGTAGATGTTGAGATTTTTCTTGCATATTTATTAGATACAGATGATTTTGAGATTAAAAAGGCTGCCATAGGGAAGACTCTCACCCATTATGTTCTTACTACCAACTAAGACTTGACAAACATTAAAATTCTTCATTGTAAGCATAATTTCTGTAGACCAAAGGAAGCGGAGCTTTGAGCAAGTATTTTGGTTTGATAATTTGTGGTCCCTATGGAAAAATTGAAAACTTCTTTCCTTAAATCTATCAATTTTATTGTTTCATTTTATTTTTTATCCCTTTCAATTCAAAATATGTCATTCTTTTATTCAAAACAACATCTCTTATATATATATATTTTTTAAAATAGTGAACAAGGAATAAAGAAGGAAGGAAGGAAAGAAGGAAGCAACCAGTTAACTACCAACACATTATCAGTGTTTTACATTTTTAGTCCTCTAATCTCAACAAAGACAGGAGAGAATACAATAGAGAGAGGTAGCCAACTGTGGTTATTTTAAACATAGAGAATTCATATCATTTTGTTGTTTTTTAATTTTTTTATTGTTTACATTAGTTACTTTTCCCCCTTGTTTTACTGTTCCTATTTATTTTTTTTTACTTTTTTTTTTTTTTTTTTTTTTTTTTACAAATTTTACATTTGTTCATGTCAGTGTTTCCATCTGTCTCTCTATTTTTCATATCCATTCTTTCCTATGAGTCATTGTAAGGACTCTTAGAAAGTAAGAGATCTTAAGTGAGTCTCAGCTATGTCTTTTGTGTTACTTTTTGCTGAGAATATGAGAATGTGTTTGCAGTTATCTGATGGAAAAGAGGAAAGAACAAAGACTTTGGAAGGACAATTAATCAGAGTATCTTTTATTATTTACCTGTGTTTACCCCAGGCACCTGACCACTTCTTTGAGGAAACACAGTCCTCATAAAGGAATGAACAAGTATTCTCCTTGGTGAGCCTTTTTTGATGAAGCATCTTGTTCCTGGGAGCCTGCTAGGTCTCAAGAGTCACATATGAAATGAGAATACTTAATGTAGTGCTTTCTTTGTTCTCAGCCTATATAAAAACTTCTTAGTAAAAAGGGAATTTGAGGATTCAGACTAGGACATTGTACATTGCCTAGCAATGACTCTCATTTGAAACTTCAAATAGCTGTTTGTGACCATGAGTCTTCCCAGACAAGGAATTCAGATGTTGGTGCTTCCCTGGCGTGATGATGATGATATATGTTGTATATCATTTGTTTGTTATAAGGTCTTAATGGTATGGTGGCCACTATGTTTGTTAATTGTGTATTATTTTTATGTTTTGAGTTTCCTCTTCCCTTATATCTTCTTTAAATTAAGGTTTTGTACCCCACCTCTTTAAGACTGTGACTGTTAAAATGCAAATCCTGAACCTAGATTAACTTACAAGTTAATAATATTTGATTACAATTCTATACCAGTAATTGTTAGGCCATTCTTCAGTCTGCAAATGATCATTTTGCATGCAATTCTTTGTTGCTACTAAAATGTTTATCTAAATATTTTGGTATATATCATAACTTTTAATTTTATTTATCATTCACCTTATATTTTCATCTACATTTGTATATATGTACATATGCAAATACACACATATATGTATATATTCAGCTATCCATACAATCATATGTGCATACAACTATATACATACATATGGGCATAGGGACCATATGTGTACTATGAAAGAATATTGGATGGGGGAATAGAAACCCAGATCTATTATACAATGTCCAGAGTGATACAATTCACATTTTTCAAATGTTTAGATATGGAATTATAAGTTGTTACTTAGAAGATATCAAGTCCAACCATCTCGTTATATAGATACATATACTGAATACCAGGGACAATAAATGATTTGCCCAAAAGGACAGATGTTAGAGACTGAACCTATGATTTCATTGGTAAAGAGAACTCCCAAATAAGGAAAGCCTTCTCTCACAAGGTCAACACCTTCTTTGAACTTTATATTCTTAGAGAATCATTTAGGGTATTGAGAGATTAAATGATTTGTCCAAGTTTACATAAATAGTAAACAAAAGAAACCTAATTTGAATTTGTGTCCTCAGAGTTACTACACTTCCTACTATACATGCTTCTTCTCAGGTCCTGCTGCAAAGAATCCAGATGCTTTGTGTTAACTAGACCCTAAAGTAGGCCCACTGGGCTGGAGCTTTCCTGCTGCAGAGATCTTTTGAGTGAACAAATGAAAGAATTAAGAAAAAAAAAAACAAATAAGGATTTAGGGCCACAGGCAGGAAGATGGCCAACTATCAAACATGATCATTATAGTAGCTAACATTTATCTAGGTTCCTACTCTCTGTTTTCTAGATAACATCTAAATGTAGCTGAACTCTGAGCAATACATACACTAAGCATTTCTGGTGACCTAGGAGACCAAAATAAATCAAACAAAAACTGTCACTCCAGTTGTCACATTACAGAATTCAACACCATCAGAGACCATTTCACTAACAGAGAATTTCCCCTACAATATCAGAGAAGTGACTAAGCACTCTCTGCTTGAAGTCTTCCTCCCAGTGGGAGAGAATTAGCAACCTATTTTCCTTTCAAATAGGTTTAATTGTTGGGAACATTATCCTGATATTAATTCCATTTTGGCACTCTGCAACTCCCAGTTTTTGTCCTGATTCTTATCCTTTGTAGTCTAATCAAATAACTTTTAACCTCTGTCCACTAGGCATAAATTGTGTCTTAGCACAGGTGAAATAAGATTCAGGGTCCTAAAATTCTATATAAGGAATTTCAGCACACTGTAAGAAAGCTGAGAGAAAATAAATCAAGACAGCTTTATTGATGGGAAATACACTGAGTGAAAGTGAAAGACAAGGGGGACAGATCACCTATATAGTGGGAACATGAGGTGTGGGATGGATATAAACCAAGAAAATCTGATGGCTTTTTATATCCTGGTGGCTTTTTATGTCCTAGACATACATCCTGGTGTCTAGGATGAACTAGTCTAGTTATTAGGGACAGCTAGTAAAGAGCCAAGAGCTGAGGACTTTTACTGACTCACTGGTGTTAGGAAGGATTCCTGGAGAATTTGGTTGAGTTGATACTAAGAAAGGGGTGTGGGAACATTCAGCTGATAACAAAATAATGCCAGTTAACATTTGGTGATTTATGAAAATGAATTGGTGTTTACAATAACCTTCACTGAAAGATGGTGCTATGATTATCCCCATTTTACTGATCTGAAAACTGTGGCAGAAAGAGATTAAGTGGTTCACCTAGGTCAAATAGCTGATAAGTCTTTAAGGAAGGATGTGAACAGAGGACATCATGACTCTAGTTCCAGTTCTTTATTCACTGATCCAAATAGCTTACTCGTTAAACTGGCACATTGCTTTAAGCCTTTGATAGAATACTTGGGAGATTTGAAGTTTCCCAGAGCTTTTTTTCATATAACAGATTAGGATAGCTACTGAGGTCTTTATGTATGATAAATCATCTAAATTTCTCTTTTTGTACCAAATATTCATAATTTCTTCAACTGAAAATGAGAGTATGTTTTCCAGCCTGTTCATTATTTTGGATGCTTCTTCATGGGCAGTTCAGTTATTTGATTTTTTTTTCATAGCTAAATCTGAAATATTACGGAGCTAAAAGTTTGCAGTGGATGGAATGTTAGGTCTTGAGTCAAGAAGACTCATCTTCCTGAGTTCAAATCTTATTTCAGACTCTTAATAGCTTTGTTTCTCTGGGCAAGTCATATAATAACTTTGCTTGTCTCAGTTGTTCAACTATAAAATAAGTTGGAGAAGAAAGTAGAAAATCTAGCATCTTTTTTAAGAAAACCCCAAATGGAGTCACAAAGAGTCAAAGCGACAGAAAAAATAAATGACTGAATAATAACAAAGACAAAGTGAAATAAATCAGGTAAAAAACAAACATCAAACAATTTGTCTTACTGGTCAACAATATATATTCAATATTCTCGGTCCTTTTTCAAAAAACCTCCATGAGTTGGAGGCATTGTGTAATCAAACCTGGTTTTGGAGTTATAGAATCTGAGTTCTAATTCTGCTTTTGTCATTGGCCTAGGGCATATTGCTTAGTCCCTCTGAACTTCAGTTCACCTATCTGTAAAAAGAGGTTAGATTAGAAGATCTCTAAAAAATTATTTTGACTCAACATTTGAAAATTTCAAATGAGCATAGTCATGAAATGTTTTTGTTTTGAAATACCAAATAAATTCTGTCACACACATACTCATACACTTCAGGCCTCTGTAAAGAAGGGTACCACGTAAGCAAATTTCATATTCAGAGATCTCACAACATTCAAAAGTACAGGAGTAACTGACCCTAAGAAACCATTAAGTCCAGGTAGAATGACTATTTAGAACATTTTTTCCAAGGAAGGAAAGAATGCTATCCTGTTCTAATTGTGCTTATCTCTAAAAAGCTAGCTATGTAATCACTCACTGTTAGACATACCAGAGGAAATTAAAGCACTTTCTATGGCTTAGCTTCACAAAGGTAAATGCTTAGTGCCCCATGGTCAGAAAAGAACTAATTTTCTTTGGCAACTGTGACTATGTTCCAATTAAATTGTTATAATTATGTTAAACTATTTACATACTTAGGAAGCTGAGAGACTTGCACACTCTTTATAGCTCCATTTACCCTATTTTCAACTCTGCCAAGATTCAAAATTGCTTTCTCACTTAGGAAGGTTAAGAATGGCTTGAGTATATCAAGGGGTGCACATGTCAATCAACTGGATATAACATTTGCTGTCTAATCAATATTTGTGGAATTGAGTTTCCATACCTTCAATTTGTTTCTGAGTATTCAAGGGGTGAGTGGTCTTGGACAAACTTAAACTACTGTGGAATATCCAAGCTCTATCTTTATATTTTGTGAAAGTACATATGTAAGGATGATGTTTATAAGAAAATAGAGAGGAATCTCTCTCTAAATAGTAAATAGTAAATGGAAATTAGTAAATAGAAAAAAAGTATCAAAATACAAATTCTAGTGTGAAATAGTTTCTCTTTATTGGGGAAACTGATCAAAAATCATTTTGGACACTTATTCCAGAGCTACTCAATATATATTTTCAAAAAGGTATGAAAGTAATTTCATCAGGATATTCATTCCTACTTGAGAGTGAATACATCTCTTTCTTACAGACAAGGGTTTTTTAAATTTCTAGTTCTAACTTTTAATAGAAATAGAAATCAATTCCCAATTCCTGTGAAAGAGCTATTATCACGTTATTAGAAAAGCTGCTGGATGTGACTCATTATTTTTTCATCTATTTCATTCCTAATTTTGATTATCCCTGAAATGTATGTTTGGGGTAGTTTTTGTTTGTTTTGCCCCACCTCTCCCCCAACTCCCTTTTCCTATAGCAATTAGGAATAGGTGGCAATAAGGGAGAATTCAGGCAGAGGTAGTAGATATCAGTAAAGTATTCATACAAGAAATGAATAATTCATTAGATTACTCCCTTTTTCTGGGAACTGACTCTCAAATCCAAGTACCAGAGTTCATATCCCTCTCTGTTATTGAGAACTTCTATAGTCTTGAAAAAAATAATTTACCTTAGTTTACTCATTTGTAAAATTGAAGGAGTTGGACTTGTGACCTCTGAATTCCCTTCCAGCTTTAATTTATGCTCATTATCTGGAACACAGGGCAGTTAAAGTAAACTCCTTCCCCCAGAAACAGAAAGACGTGTGCAGGTAGAGAAAAGAGAATGACTGATGAACAAGATGGTGAAAACTCACAACCACAGTTTTTAGCATCGCCTGAGTTCTTCATGAAAGGAGGAGTTAACTATAGCTAGATTTGCTTAATTAACTTCAGACAAGAATAAATAGCTTTCTTTGTTTTTGTCAGGGTAAAACAGTACAGTCTCTAAAATTTGTGAGTAATCATGAGGAAGAGAATATTATCTGGACAAACCTTTATTTCTTGGCAGCAGCTACATTGGCAGTTTCTCTTAGGATACATTGGATGGCAATGAGTCACAAGTATGCTTGCCTTCTAGTGCGAGTAGACTCATGTGACTTATATGCTATTAAATGAGCCCCATAATTACAGTAGATTGGCTACATGTGAAGCTTTATCTATATTTAGTGAAAGATTGGATTTGATTCACAGACTAGTAATAATAAAGTGAATTCACAAAAAAAGGCAAAAATTAGAGTAGTATTTTTTTGTAACCTTTTCCTTTCCTATCTCAATAAAAATAACTAAATAACATAACCAGTCAATTCACCAAGGACAACAACAACAAAAAATTTCATTGATTACTTAGTGATCAGTCTAGTATATCGAAACTCCCTCTTTTAGGATGGACAGAGATTCATTTGCTGGGGAATATTTATCACAATCATTCAAACAAAATCGTGGATTGTCTGCATAAAGACATGATTTAAGTTATTATAAATAAGAAAGGTCATCAAGGGAGAGAACAGGGAGAGAGTCTATTCACTAAAGGATAGAAAAAATACTTCAAAATCCAATTTTTAGGGTGAGTCATCTCTATTTGCTGGGAGTAATGGAAAGCAACCACCTTAAATAATTTGTCCCATGGCTGGTTCATATATTTTCTACCTGGTAGGGGCAGTTGATCATATGATGTATAGAGTCCTGGGCCTGGAATCAGGAAAACTTGAATTCAAATTTAACTTCAGATGGTTACTAACTCTGTGATCTTGGCAAGGTCAATTAACTTGGGCTTGCCTGTTTCTTTGACTAGAAAATGGAGATAATAATGGCATTTAATTCTTACAGTTGTTACAAGGATCAAATGAGAGTTCTAAAGTGCTCAGTACAATTACTGGCACACAATAGGAAATGCACACATTCATATTCTAGCTCTTTTCATCATTATAATCATTATTATCATCACCACCACTATCATCATTATATGCCATTAATTTATTTTGCACTTTTGGGTCTAAGATCTAGTAAGAATACAAGTGAATATGTGCTGAAATGAAAGATCTCAGTTAACATAATAGGAAAAGTCTGTAGATATGTATATAGATATGTTTTTCCCCTTTATAGATTGTGACTCTTAATAGTTTGTAACTTTAAGTGGAATTTTTAGTGTGCACAGTGTTCTTTCCAAAGCTAGAAGAAAGGTTTTTTTGGAAGAAAAGAACAAAAGAACCAATGACTATAATGAAATGAAGCTGCCCTTACTAAATAATTGGGTAATCATCAAATCAATTATAGTAGGAAATTTATCTAAGGTGTCACTCCTAACAGGTGACTGAAGTACATTAGAATATTTGATTTCTAATCAGCTATAAGGTTGCAGCAAAAATGTGTCATATCCAGATTCAGACTGGTAAGGAGTCTTTGATTTTGGCAAAAAAAATGTAGGATGAATAATGTACTCCATGTATCCACTTTTCTTTTTAATATAAAATTTCATATTTCCCCTTAAGTCATGTGCAATGTAAGCTACGGAACAAATATTGAACTTGAATTCTGTAGCACTGTAATTTTGAAATATCTTATTTCTTGCTTTAGTTCAAAGTCTGTTTTACTATGTTCCCCTGATGATGAAGATGATGGGCCATCCTCACAAACACTTTTGTATAAAAATATACCAGCATTCTTCAAATAAATAATAGTAGATAGTATGATACTGCAGTGGCTAGAACAAGGTTTCTTAAACTTTTTCTACTTGTGACTCCTCATTCAAGGCATTTTTACATAGCCCTGGGTATGTTGATACATAAAATAAATATATAATCAAACACTGATAATAAATCATAATTTCATATTCAATTACACACCACCATATAGGGTCACAACTCATAATTTAAGTAAGAACACTCAGTCTCACATAAGGAAAGCCTCAGTTCACATCAAACCTCAAATACTTAACATCTTTGTGAGTCTGGGGAAAACTCTGCCTGACTCAGTTTCCTTATTTGTAAAATGGGAACTTAAGAGAACCAAACTCTCAAAGTTGTGAAATGAAATATTTGTAAAAGGTTTTACAAACTTTAAAATATTATATAAACGCTTTTTTTAAAAAAACAATAATCATTCTTATTCATTGTCTACAAATGGCAAGCAAAGTAGAAATCTGAAACACTGGTAGCACAAATTGTCATAGCATTTTGAAGGAAGAATAGTTTCTGATTGACCAGGATTATCTAAGTTTTCCATTTTACCTTAGTTATATGATTAGTTAGCCACCTGACCTAAATACTTTTAGCATGATTAGTCACTTTGTTGACTGTCTATATCTATATCTATATCTATACACACACATACACACATATACTTTCATTTGTTTAATGTTTTTTTAACCAATTTTATTACACTATAAATACATTATTTGCATACTAGTGATGAAAGCTGATTAGCATTTTGATTAGTTCATCTCAAAAAATTCAACTTTGTGAGGTAGCTATTATCAACATCACTTTTTCACAGTGAGAAAACTTAAGCTTAGGTCAAATAAGTTACCACAGCTTACATAGCTAATAGTTTCTGAAACCAATTATTTCAGACTCCAGTCTTCTTGCCTCTAAGTCCAATGATTATGTCACACTGTCTCTTAGTAATGTGACTAATGCTAAGTATGGTCCCAGACTTCCATCTAAGCATTTATAAGTTCATTTATTTATATCATTAAAAATAAAATGAATTAAAATTATATTTTGTTGCTCAAATATAGCTAATTTTCTGCTTTGATTTGTCTATTGTGTTTTAAATAAGTCACAACTCTGATAATAGAACCTTTCTTAGTTATCTTCATAAAATGTTAGAGCTTTGCAAGACTTCAGAGAATGTAGACTATCTTATCCCTCATTTTGCAGACATATAAACTGAGACACAGAGAAGTTCCTTCCTTCTTCAGCAGAGAGATCCCTGTAATTTACGTCAAGAAGAACTGATTATAGATTCCTGCTCTGTTATGTACTAGTTGTATCATCTTGGACATGTCACTTCATTTCATTCTGTCTCAGTTTCATCATCTGACAAAAGAGAAGCTTGTACCTGGCACTCTTTGAGGTCCTTTTCAGCTTTCCATCCATGATTCTTTGATTGCTCAGTGTCAGGACTTGAACCCATGTTGATTACAATTATATTTTTCACCTCCATTACTTCATTCTATCCAAGATGGAACAGCATAAAAGAAATGCATTGAGTTTTTAATCTAGATCAATAATTAATATATCTTTTTTCCTCCTTGAAAATTTTTAATTAACTGGCAAGCTAGACATCATACTGACAGAAGAGATTCATATTCAGTTGAAAAGAAGCTGGGTATATTTTAGTGCTGTAGGTATGGATGTGAAGAAACCCATGTTCTTTTTCATTGTCTCTAGATGGCTAGAATTGATATTCCAGGTTGTGTGTCCATCTAAGACTCGGCTGTGCAATTGAAAAACTTACAGAAAAAAGCAAACAAACAATAACTAATGGTTTTATCCAAAGTAATTACTTTGTAGATGTTTGAATGGAATGGAAGGGATGATGTTTGATTTATAAGGAGTCATTTCAAGCCTACTTTCTAGGTTTGCACTGGGATAAAAGCTTAATCCTTCCATGGTTCAATTATTCTGATTATTGTCATACTTTGACAAATTATACTTTCGGGACCACAATTTTTTTTTTTTTTGGAAAGCAGAACATAGGCCCATGAGATAGTGAATCTAGGCCATCCAGAAGAACTAAAGAGTGGCTATCGGCAATTAACACCCCCCCCCCCACTTCTTGAAGCACTAATAATCACAATTCCCATTTACTGACTCTTGTTTTCTGCAAAGAATTGCCCTTGTTCACTCCTCCAACCATTTTGGTTAGGATGATCTATCTTTTATGTTACTAGAGCACAATTTCTCATTTGTACCTTTCTACAACCCAAAATGACCTTCAAAAACCAAATTTCTATGTTCCTGGTAAATTGAGTTCCTCTAAAGATATTAAAGTTTATTTCTATATAAATTGATTTTGTTATAGTGTGTCTGGCTTGAACTCTGACAAAACTTTTATGTGTGAGCAAAAGATGTTAGAGAAATAAATTATTTGATTGATAAAAATTTGTAAATTTCTGTATATGTGTCTTAAAACTTGTTTTTCCTTGATTTCTAAGTGATACATTGGATTAAATCTTCCTTAATTCTATATTGTTAAGATTTTTAAAGTACCAAAGAATAAATTACATAAAGGTGTGCTAATAGTTTGATACACTAGATTTTTATCATGGGCTAGTATTTATCATTCTGAAAGTCTGAACTCTGGAAATATTCATATTAATCTTAATGGTTCTAGATAGCTTTTTAAATCATGTGATATACAATTTATGTTATGAAAAAAGTCTTAAAATAATTGATCAGAATTAACTTTAGAAAATTGCTTTATTTAATAAATATATTCTTCCATCTTTCAATATCAATTATATCTTGATTATTATTAATTAAAGCCATATAGGCCCAGCTTTGATGCTTCTTCATGTTATTGATAAAGAGCAACGGCAAAAATTATTTTAAAAAAGATTCAGAATTAGTCAAAAGCTGCTTCTTTGTATTGATTTTTGAAAATCAAATGCTTTTAATGTTTAGGAACAAGCAATCATGATCTTAAAGATATATGTCAGTGTTTTCTCTTCCCAACATCAAAGAAAGGACTATGGGGATGTATATCATAACTTAGATGCTAAGAAAAATCATGTATTTGAAAAGCAGTATTTTATATATTTGGAATAATTAACTTCTAAAAATATTCTACCTCAAAGACTCATAATTACATGAATAAGACTCTGGAATTTATGAAGTTGGTCAGCAGGGAGTAAACACTGGTAATCTTTATCAAACCCAGAATATTTTGAATATGTTCCCAGTGATGATCTCTGGTACCTATTTTTGATGATGGTAACTTCATTCTGTTCATCGTTTTTGACTCTTTATTTTCTCTAATCATCAAAGTCAATCTATTGCCAAGACCTGTTGATATTAACTTTGTAACACCTGTCACATGGAATTCTTTTCTTTTTTCCAACCTTTGCACTACCCTAAGCCTGGTCTTTTTCATTTCATTGCTAGACAATTGCAGTAGCTTGCTTGGTGGCCTCTTTGGCACAAGCGTTTTCTCCAAATTCAGGCCATTCTCCATCCAGCTGCTAAAATAATCCTCCTAAAGAAGAGATCTGACCACGTTACCCTCTATTCAATTAATTCTAACCATTCTCTATCATCTATAATATGAAATAAATTTCTTTTTGTTTTTATTTTTTTTCAAAGACCTTTGTTACCAACTACATGTCTATCTAGTTGTCTTTCCCCCAATCTTTTTATACTACTCTGCATTCTATTGGGTCCCTTACACTACGTCCCCCAAATACTGTCTCTCTGCACTAGTCATTTTGATTGTTGTCCCCTGTGAATAGAATAATGTTCCCTCCTTATCTCTATTTCTCTTGTCAAATCACTATCTCTCTTCAAATGTCAGATAAAAATTCATCTATAAGAAGGCTTTACTGATTCTTGTAAATGCAAATGCTCTCTCTCAATTTGAACAATTTTTCCAATCTTCATCTTGCTTCATCACAATGCTTGCTCTTGCCTATATCAGACTTTGAACTCCTTGACAGCAGCAAATAAAGGCCTTTAGCCTTTCTTTGGATCCTTAGCAGTTAGCATAATACATGGCACAAAGCAGGTGCCCTCTCCAGTTGTGCTGATCAATATTTGGCCACTAGAACTACATAACACCAGAGAGAACATGAGCAGGTGATCTTGTATGGAAAAAAGTAGTAGGTGTTCTACTCACACCTAACCCTTACTTAAATTCAATTCACTTACAAATCATGGTATCACTTCCCCAATGTCATGGTTCTCTTTAAGATCAAGGACAAATAACAATGAGATGCTTAACATATATCTACTGCCTTATTGACTATCATCTGAAGACCTGGTTACTTAAGTTTCAAAAGGCTAATCAACAGGACAGCTACAAAGAATGGCATTTTCAGCCATGTGTGATTTTCTAAATCATTGATATAGAAAGACAATTAAAACTCCATGAGAATAGGGATTATATCTTTTTTTCCCTTGTATCCTCAATTATTACCACAATCTTTGATATGTATCAGTAAATGCTTATTGATTTTCTGATTTATTGATCTTAAAAATAATAAAGATCTGTGTCACGCAAGAGAAACTGATGAGCTAGATCAGCATTGCCAGAGAAAGCCTGAATCACTGTATTTGATAAGGAAACCTAGTAAGGAGGATCATTGATAGGATCATCTCAACTTTAAGTGGGCTTTATGTTTAAATGGACTTTATTACTATCCCATCTCAATTGGAGGTCTTTGGTAGAATTCATAGCTGAATTCTTTGTGTTGATATAACCATCATAATGCCACAGTTAGTGTATCCAATCAGAAAGACAACAAATTATAATGTCAAACTCTGGAGGTTATATTTCCCTTATAGAAAATCTGCTTATACCACAGATCCCTGATAACTCTTATTATACTAAATCCCTTTTAGGGTTAACCTGCCAGTCAATGGCATAGTCCCTCTGCCCCCTTCCCTTTTGGGGTCAGTCAACTTGCTAAGTGCCACAATAGCTAATGTCTATTAGAACCCTAAACTCCTGTTAGGATTACCCCATAATTCCCCACTTGCCAAGACTTAATTTCATCTTCCTCCTGATTACTGCTAGGGAACATGCTTTTCTTCTTGTTAATTACTAAAAACTGTTTTCCTTGCTAAAGATTATTATGGATTTAAACAATTCTTAGCAGTGTAATAAAATCTTTGCCCCTTAATTTGGAGGATGTCTATGTCTACATTTTTGGGATAACTTTTGAC
This sequence comes from Antechinus flavipes, assembly GCF_016432865.1. Taxonomy (NCBI): domain Eukaryota; kingdom Metazoa; phylum Chordata; class Mammalia; order Dasyuromorphia; family Dasyuridae; genus Antechinus; species Antechinus flavipes. The sequence continues at coordinate 37,266,323 of NC_067398.1, forward strand.
ACTGTAACCCCATATACTTTGTGGTATTAGCCCTGTGAGAATTGAATGAGGGTTTAGTTTTCACAAAATTATGTTAAATTATAGAGGGAAGTCATAAATTAGAATAAGAAACATGCTCTTAGATACAGAAGGGATATATACACATCCCAATAAGGTGAAGTTAAAAGGGAGATGAAATTAGAAGTGGAGACTCATGTGGAGAAATTAGGCTCTCCAGACAGGATATAACTTTTCTAAAACTCAGCCAATGGTGAATCAGGGAAGAAACTGAACTAAGTGAAAATAAAGTAAATCTCAAAGGGAGATGAAATCAGGGATGGGGAAATCAAACACTTCATGGAGGAATTGAATTGGGTGTTCTGGATAGGCTGTAACCTCTGTATTGCCTAGTCAATGGGGAAGGGGGAGGAACTTATATATCAGGAACAAGGTATAAAAATATTTGCTCAGATAAATCCAAAGGGTGCCAGTTTCTGGACATTGGGTCTTGCAAGACTGTGAATAAAAATCCTTTCCTGGCTTCATCAACCCAAGAAGGTGAACTTAAAAGGGAGATGGAATTATAGGTGGAGACTCATGGAGGAATTAGGCTCTTCAGACAGACTATAACCTTTCTAATACCCAGCCAATGGTGAATCAGGGAAGAGACTGAACTATGCTCAAATAAAGTGAATGTGAAAGCGAGATATTATCAGAGATGGGGAATCAAACACTTCATGGAGGAATAAGGTGTACCATCTATAGAGTCCTTGGTAAGATGCTTGTCTCTTCCCCCTCCCCATCGATTCAACCATTTTGGTTGCCTGGTATGGGAAGAGACTGCACCCTATAACCTCAACAAATAAAAAGATAACCCAGGAAAATCTGTGAAGCCTAGACATGTAGAGAGCTTAACAAAAATATGCTGCTCCATACTAGCATGAAAACGTAAAATGAATGATGACTAAAATCATTAGAAATACAATTTTAAAGAAAGATCTGTCTTTATTTTGAATGCCCCATTTTGGTGAAATCTGCGAACAGCTTCTCAAAATAGTAATAGCTTTTAAATAATTGCAAGAAATATTAAATTGAAATTGGAAGTTAATTAATGTAGAATTTTTTTTCCATCAAATTTCTTGGTTCTACCTTAGATCTCATTAGTTTTAAAGAACTTAGGGATAAAAATCATTTGATCTTAAATAATTACAAGAACTTTTCCTTAAATCTTTTATTGAATATTAAATGTAATCATTCATGAGATAATGTGTTTATGACAGCCAATAAAAAAGTAAAATAGGAACAAATAATGGGTTGAGGAAAAGCCCTGAATTTGGCATCAGAGGATGCATGCTTCTGTCATTTATTACCTATGTAACAAGGCAAATGATTGAAGGAATCCTCAGAGATTCCTTCTAGCTCTTTATGAGTCTGTAAAATTTCTGATTCACCTACAACTATTCTGTATTAAGCAACTGGAATACAATTCTAAACCATGGAAGAGTCTCCATTGTGCAGGTAGCTATGGCAGCTGTCATTCATACATGGAATAAAACAGGGAAATTCATTTAACTCTATAGCAGTTAGGTTTCACTATTGAAAAGCCTTTCTCCACCAGCATTCAGATGCCAAATTTCATACAGGAGTGATATTTTAAATTGTATGTTCAGCCCATAGAAACTCCATGGAAGCTAATCTTTTGGAGACTCAAACTTCTACACTGAGAGAAAGCCCAAAGTATAAGAACATCTCTAATGTCTTTTGTTTTCAAACACCAGGAAGTGATACAATATTGAGTGTTAATAATTAGCATAGAATGAAAATCAATGGTATCTTGGATTAAAAAAAATAATTTGCAATAAAACATTTATGGGGAAAAATTAAAGGGAAATAGGAAGACAGATCAGCCAAGTATTTCCAGAAGGCAAATTCTGATTATCCAAAAATAGGAGCAGCAGGAAAGCATCAAATATGAGTGATCAAATGAATTTATATTAATTATTTAGCAACAGTGGTCGATCTGCATGGAGCCAGCACTTTAAAAAAAAATCTCTCCTGACAACTCAGGTTGCTATGGCTGCATTCAAAAAAGGTGATGTCTATATTAAGTTCTAGTTATAACCTCTATCATCCCATTTAGTGGACACTACATTAGTTATCCATCCCATTTGGTATCTTTGAATAATACTTTGCATCAGATTGTTGAGGTCCACAAAGAACTATTAGAATCCAATGGGTGGTGAGAACAAAGGGGAAAAAAGTAATCGAATTCAGACCATTCATTTTAATGAATTATTGATAGATATACTGTTAAGATACATAACCTTTTCCCTCAGCATTGTTTTCTATGTATCAATATTAATATTTCCTCATATTTTATTGAGAAGTATTTTTTGTTTATCTGGATAAAGAGAAAGATACTCAAAATACAAAATGAAGTTGGCATTGAATCTCTTAAATGGGAAAAGTTGTTTTTGGCCAATTTCCCTCTAAATTTTCTGTCAAGATGTCAGATTATTCCCTAGGGGGAAAAAGGTACTAAACAATACTGACATTAAGGGTCATACTTCCTCTAAGTTTACTCAAAAAGGATTCTCATTAGGGATGACTGACTCTTTTCTGTAGAGACAAGATCTGTTGGCTGGATGCATTTTTCACTTGTTTAGAGCACAGTTTTTCTGAAACTATACTTATGCATTCCATCTTTTTATGAGGTAGTTATAGGCATAGAATTTCAGATTGCAACAAAGTTTCAGAGCTAATTTGACTCAATTCAAACTTTTTCCAAGAATTTCTTCTATAACATTCCTGACAATCATTTAGCATCTTCACAAACATTTAGGGCATTCACTACTTCCTGAAGTATACATTTCATTTTTGGTGAGAGTTCTAATCATTAGCAAACTTTAAGTCTAAAGCTCAAGTTAGACCAACTTTTCTCAGGTGATCCTCTTTTACTTTCTCAGAAAAAGAAGCCCAAATCAAATCATTTTCCCAGGTGATAGCCCTTTCACATACTTATGGTTTGTAATGATGGAATTTTTCTTTTCTCCAGACTAACATTCTCAGTTACTTCAATTTTTATTCTCATACCATACAGTATCCAGTCAATTTATTACCCTGGTTGCTACTGCTTGGATGATCTTTATCTTATGAATTTCTTTTCAAAAACATGCTGCCTAGAAATGAGCACATTTCAATTAGATTCTGACAAATGCAGAGAACAAGAGAAATGCTAATTCTCAAGTTCTGGACAATACTTCTCTTAACTTAGTTTGAAGCTACAATTTACATTTTTTTTGCTTTCATTTCACACTATTGAGTCTAATTGAGCTTAATATCCACTGAAACTTTTTTTTTTTTACACAAATACTAGTTTACTCAAGCTTACCTTAAACCTTGAGTCTGCAGTTGATTAAAAGAAAAAAAAAAGTTGGAGAACTTTGCATTTCTTTTATGTTTAATGTACTTCAATTTAAAGCTATGTCATGACTGGCTATGATCTTTTTTTTTTTTCAGATCATGTTTCTGCATTTCACTATGCTAGCTACCAATCTTATTTTGTGACATCCTTTAGTCTTTTATTTGTTGCATAAAAGACACTTCTACATTGACAGTGTAAAATTAATTATGATATACTCTGGGTGACAGAGTTGGGCTTATTCCTCAGAAAACAATTTATTAAGTAAATTGGATGATTTTGATTACATGAAATTAAAAAGATTTTCCACAGTTATAACAAATGTTGCCACAATTGGTGAAGTCTTAAATTAACTGATGCAAAGAGAAATGAGAACCAAAATAATATTAGACATAGTAAAAGCAATATTGTAATAAGGATCAGCTATAAAAGACTTAATTACTATGATCAAAACAACGATGTATGGCAATTGCAAAGTATCTATGATGAAAGATTGTACCTATCACCCAAGAGGGAGAACTAATGAATTCCGAGTGCAGATTAAAGCATATGGTTTTGTTGTATTTTGTTTTGTTTTTCATTTTCATTTTTTCTTTTTTTGTGTATTTTATTTTCCACCATGATTAATATGATATATTTTGCATGACTTAACATGTAAAATTGATTTATTACCTCCCTTCTCAAGGAGTTGGAAATAGATGGGAGGGAAGCAGAAAATTTGAAATTCAAGATTTTTTTTATTATTTTAAAAAATATAATTGGAGAATATTTAACTAACAAAAATATATTAAAGGGGAAAAAAAGAAAAAAAGGAAATTAATCCTTTTCTCCCTATCCAGAAGAAATCTCTTTTCCTACATTATCAGTAGTTTCAGTTATCTTTGTATTTACTAGGCTATGAACAATAAATATTTATACATGATTTTTTAACAAGGTAATTATTTTATAGTGGCAAAATGTCTACCCTTTAAAATAAAAAAGGATGGATGAGGAATGAGGAAATTGTCATGAAATTGCATGATACCAGATATACTTGCATGCATATACATACATATACACATATAATTGTTCTTGTGTTTTGCTGTTGACATAAAGGCTAGAGATGTATTAACTTTGTATTTGTCTTTTCAACATCCAGCAGAATTCCAGGTAAATAGTGGGTTCTTAATATATACTTGGTGGCTTTCTTTTCTATCTGCTCTTACCCTTTTCATTTTTGTGACAAAAATAATCTGAAAACAAGTCACAATCCTGATATTTATTCATATTCAATATTTTTGGGGTATCATGCAGGTGCATATGCTATTAACATTAACATTATCATTGTTATTATAAAATCATTCCTATTTTACATAAGAAAAAGAAGAAGGAGAAGGAAAAGAAGAAGAAGAAGAGGAGGAGGAGGAGGAGGAGGAAGAGAAGGGAAAAGGAGGGAGGGGAAACACAGAAGGAAAGACAGAGGGAGGGAGAGGGGAATGGGGGAAAGAATGAGAGAGAAAATGAGAATTCTTGAGAATAAATTGATATTAGAAATTCTAGATTTCCTTAAGGAGTCAAAGAAAAAAAAACATACAAGTCAACAACAATCAACAATAGTGCTTTGAGAAGTATAAAAAAAATTAGAAGAGAGACAAAATCCAAAGAAAGAAAATATTGAACTGGTCATCTGTATGACCTCAAGAAATCCACTACAACAGAAATCCATGTGGGTTCAAATGAATGCTATAAAGCTTATGTTTCACTTATATAATGAATGACTAAGGATTATTTCAAGAGAGGTCAATTAATTTCTAGCATCTCTGCAAACTGAAAAGTAGTGGGGTGGAGCTGAATAAGATCTATCATTATTGATTTAAATGCTACTCCATAATGCATGAATAGTTGACAATAATATTACCAACTTCCTTACATTCATAGACTTGAACTTGCTTTATGTAACGGAGGTCATTGTATATCTATTACCAAAGAATAGGAATACCAGAAATCCCTCCAACTATAAACTAATCTGGGGTTTAATGCTTTATGTAAATTATCCCTAGGTTGTAGCACTCAAAAATATATGAACAATTTTTATTTTTTTAATTACAGGTTTTTATTTTCAAAATACATACCTAGATAATTTGTGACATTCACCCCTACAAGACCCTGTCTTCTATTTTTCCCTCACTTCCCTCCTCCCCCAGTCAGCAAGTGATCCAACATATGTTAAAAATATGCAATTCTTTTATACATATTTCTACAAATATGCTGCACAAGAAAAAAAACAGATAAAAAGGTAAAAATGAGAAAGAAAATAAAATTTAAGCCAACAACAATAACAAAAAGAGTGAAAATGCTATGTTACAGTCCACATTCAGTTCCCACTGTCCTCTCTCTAGATCATATGGCTGTCTTCATCACACAGACTATTGAAACTGGTCTGGATCACCTCATTGGTTTTTTTTTTTTTTAATTTAATTTAATTAATTTATTTTTTCATGTTCTCCAACAAGATTTTATTATTTTTTTATAACTTTTTATTGATAGAACCCATGCCAGGGTAATTCTTTACAGCATTATCCTCTGCATTCACTTCTGTTCTGACTTCTCCCCTTCCTCCCTCCACCCCCTCCCCCAGATGGCAAGCAGCCCTTACATGTTGAATAGGTCACAGTATATCCTAGATACAATACATGTGTGCAGAACCGAACAGTTTTCTTGTTGCACAGGAAGAATTGAATTCAGAAGGCATTAACAACCCGGGAAGAAAAACAAAAATGCAAGCAGTTCATATTTATTTCCCAGTGCTCTTTCTCTGGGTGTAGCTGCTTCTGTCCATCTTTGATCAATTAAAGCTCTCTTTATTGAAGAGATCAACTTCCATCAGAATACATCCTCAAACAGTATCGTTGTTGAGGTATATAATGATCTCCTGGTTCTGCTCATTTCACTTAGCATCAGTTCATGTAAGTCTCACCAGTCCTCTCTGTATTCATCCTTCTGGTCATTCCTTACAGAACAATAATATTCCATAACATTCATATACCACAATTTACTCAACCATTCTCCAATTGTTGGGCATCCTTTAATTTTCCAGCTTCTAGCCACTACAAACAGGGTTGCCACAAACATTTTGGCACATACAGGTCCCTTTCCTTTCTTTAGTATCTCTTTGGGGTATAAATGGATCACCTCATTGTTTACAAGAACCATATCCATTTTAATCAGAATTGATTATTGTATAGTTTTGCTGTTGCTGTATATAAAGATCTCCTGGTTCTGCTCATTTCACCTAGCATCAGATCATGTGAGTTTCTCCAGGCCTCTCGGAAATCATCCTGCTGATCATTTCTTATAGAACAATAATCTTCCATAACACTTATATGCCATAACTTGTTCAGCCATTCTCCAATTGATGAATATCCACTCAATTTCCAGTTTTTTGTGACTATAAAAGGGCTGAAACAAATCTTTTTTGTACCTGTGGGTCCTTTTCCCTTTATTATGATCTTTTTGGGATACAAACCCAGTAGAAACACTGATGCATCAAAGAGTATGCACAATTTAATAGTCCTTTGGGCATAGTTCCAAACTGCTCTCTAGAATGGTTGAATCATGAAGTTTCTTTAAAACAACAAATTGTCCAAGACACAAATAGGTTGTAGCAAAAAAAAAAAATCCAGGAGAATAAAGAATAACTTATTAACTCAATGATCATTGAACAAACTATTTGAACATGACTCATAATGCCTACTGCCTCCATCAATTTCTCAATAATTTTTTGCTGTTTGCTAATTTGACTTGTTCCTGTCATGTAAACATATAAGATAAATACAAGTGTGTGCAAGAGACATTACATAATTTGATGTCCACATTTAAAATGGTCATCTATTTAAAATATTCTACAAAATATATATAAAAAAATTGCTATAAAGTATGGCAATCTGGAGACAGTTAAACAATTCTTTAGCCTATTATCATCTCTCTTAAACTGGACTAAATATCACTTCTAAATTACAGAGAGAATTATGCCAAAGTAGCTAATCATATATATATAAAACATTGTGACATATGTCATCACTGGAAAAAAAAAAGTAATTAAAATCTCTTCACCTTGTGGAATCATCATTTAATCATATGAAACATTTTATATGGACTTGATAAATAAAAATAATATCTCAATGCAAATAAAAAAATGAAAACTAAAGTCTCTGGTGTTGAATCTGAAAGTCAAAGTGAGCTAATAGATGAAAATAAAAAAATATTCCTTAGTATTTTCTATGCAAGAAATGATGAGCATGGTAATATCAAAAATAACGTTGTGTGTGTGTGTGTATATATGTACATATATATCTGGAAAATATATGCATATATCATAATATGCATGCATATATAATACATATAAATATATTTTGTATATATACACAATGCATATACATATATTATATAATCTATAAATATATATGTATAAATTATACACACTTCTATATATAGATCTTCATAGAAAGATATATGTATATCTTTATATTTTGCTATATATGTATTTAGATCCATGCATATAAATATATGCATTTCATTACATTTGGCAATATAGTGTTTAAGTATTTATTGAAAGTATTAGGTATAGATATTGATATCATCTTTAAATGTTAGATGATCTTCAATAGCTCTTTCAAGTCTGTTTCTTTCAAAAAAGTTTTTTTTTAATTGTCTATCCTGATGGGCTTCTTTGATAACTTTACTACTTCTTTTATTTTTACAGTGACAATAACTGGCAGGTAAAGTTCTGTTTATATATCTTGAAATGTTTTTGACTCTTTTTGTCAAAGACATTAAGAGAATGTGTTTGTTCATTATGATTATCACAACTATCACATTTGATTTTTTAATGATCTGTTCTAACATTTGTCTAATATGCAGATCCATGCCATCTAATTCATTTTGAAGTTTACTGAAATTCTAGTCAATGTATACCCACGCCATTTTCAAAATCATTTTATTTATTGTTGCTTTTTCTCATCTATTTCATTATTACTTATAATTTCAGAATTTTGAATTAAATATTTTATATGACCTCAGGATATTCAATTTATTGAATCTCTTATTCCATAAAATAGAACTTTGGGGATGGAGTTTAATTTGTTTTTTTTTTTTTTATTTTGTTTACAATCATTGTCACAGCCAGCAATTTGAATGGTAAAAGTCACAATAACTATTACAACATCAAACATATCCCCTGGCCACTGAAGACACCAAATTTATAATCTCTTTTGAAACTGACATATTTATACAGAAAAAAAATCTTTTCTTAGCAAGATGTTTTGTCATTTGAAACTTAGAGTTATATTGACAAAAAGTAAAATGAAATTATTTCTTACAATTGATAATCCTCCTTCCCCAATAATATTATGTAATATTATTTCTACTTAATGAATGCATTCAAGCATGTAAACACACTCAAGTAGTTTACTTTAGGGGCCAGTGAAATCATCATTAAAGCATTTCCAAAAACATAAATATGGCACCTAAGTTTTATTCCAATTCTTTTTTTTATGTGCCCCAAAACAAAAAAAAAATGATAAATTTTCTTAGGTGTCATTTTGATCATCATAATAACCTAATGTACTGCTCAATATATCATCCTAACAATTTCACAGTCATGAAAGTAGTTTTAGGGTGCTAATCTATTTACTGGTGTCACCTGAATTCAAGTACCAGCCAGGCCTCCAATAGTTGGAGTAACACTTTCAAAGCACAAAATGTGTTGGCTACATACTATCCTGAGTTTCATGCTATTCCTTTATATTCACTATTCATCATCTCTCCCACAACATGGTTGAAAGTTTGGACTTTTAGAGAGGAATTATTTTTATATTAATAAAGGCTATTATCATTTATAACACCAATGTCCTACTCTGGTGCTTTATCTGATTATGGCATAGATTCTGGAATCTGAATATCAATGCCAAAATTATACACAGGGATATCATACTAAAGTCCAAACACTTTACATACAGGACAGGCAATGGACTGAAATGTGAATATGGTGTAAGTACTAACTGAACTATATTCAGAAATAGTCATTACCAGCAGTTTGTTTATGAGATAATTGCCATTTTTGACAAGCGGCAATTCATGAAATCAAAGTAAAGATATGGAAGAGTTCCATTTGCTATTTTTGGAAGTAATACTAATGTACAAAAACATGAAACCATGGATCAATTAAGTACTTCCATGTCTTCATTTCTTTTGTCATGTTCATTCTTCTATTTCTTATTTTAAAAGCTTCCAAAACATTTTGTGCAACATTCTCCTATCAATTACATCAATGTTACCAAGAACAAGATACACAAAATAATTCAGTTTTTTCTTCTTTTGTTGTATTAGAAAAAATATGGTTAACTTCTAGGGATGGAGCCAAGATGGTGAAGAGGATGCACATTTCTTTCTGACCTTCTCCTACAAGCCTCAGACCAATTAGCAAATACAGCCCCTGAATTAGCTCTGGACTGCAGAATTCACAAATATAGGGAGTACAACAAATTACCAGCAGAAGATAATTTCAAAGATCGCCAGAAAAGATCTGTTTTAATCAAGAATGGAGAGAGGCAGGCCTAGCACAAGCAGGCTGAACACAGATACCAGTGCAGACAGCACAGAGACTGGGGGTGGTATGGACTTCATGGGATGGAGAATCTACTGGAAGGAATTTACACCAGCAGTGTTGACTACTTTGTCCTAGTTGCAAGCTAGTAGATCAACAGAGAAGTTACAAAACATCCAACACAAAAGCAAAAGATAAAGAGTGAAACCCAAAATGCCAGAATCTCACAGGACCTGGCCATGCCCACCCAGTACCAGGAGTGAGTCAGCACTGACCTAATGCAGCCACTGCTGCTTATAGAGGAAGCCACCACTTGTAGAGGAAGCTTAGGAAACCTCCCCTGCCCTAAAAACAGAACTTAACATTAAAAAAAAGAATAATAAAGCAAAGAAAACTCTGACCATAGACAGCTTTTATGGGGAAAGAGAAGAACAGATTTCAAACCCTGAGGAGACTAACAGCAGATCATCTGCAGATAAAGCCCCAAAAGGCAATATAATCTGGTCCCCATTACACAAGGCACTCCTAGAAGAAATTGCAAAAAAAAAAAAAAAAAAAAAAAAAGGATCTTAAAAGAGAGCTAGAAGAAAAATGGGGAAAGAAAAGGAAAATGTTGCAAGAGGGTTTGGAAAAGGCATATAACTCATTAAAAGATAGGTTTAAAAATGAAAAAAGAAAACAACTCCCAGAAAAACAGAATTTGTAAAAACAGAAAAAAGAAAATAACTCCTTAAAAAACAGAATTTGTGAAATGGAAAAAGAAAATTTCGTAGAATAAAACAACTCATTTAAAAATTGAATTGGACAAATACAAAAAGAAGTTAAAAAAGTAAATGAAGAAAATAATTCACAAAAATTCAGAACTGAACAAATGCAAATGAAAGATTCAATGAGAAAACAAAAACCAGTCAAGCAAAACCAATTGTAGAGGATGAAATTCTGAAAAGGTATGCTTGAATCAGACAACAGAGCACTTAAGGCTAATTACTTATTCTATGTGAGATGATGGCTTTATATGCATATATTTAGATAAGATGGTATTATGATGGCTCTCCTCACCATTAGTGCTTGCTGAATGTTTGGTGGTGAGGTAATCATAGGCAAGGATTGGAGGGCTGAAGGAGACAAGTCAGTGTCAGGATAAGGAGGAGAGAGGCTGGAGATTCCAGACTCCAGAATCCAGGATACATGTTTGGCAAGCCACATGGTAGCTTGCCTGCCACCTTCACTTTTCCCTCTAAAGACCAAGAACTTTGATTGATCCTAACTCTGACTGATCCTGAAACTCTCCAGGGAGATAGCCCAGACATTATAACCAATAAATGAAACAATAGGAAAAAAAATGCAAAATACCTAATTGGGAAAACAACTGGCCTGGAAAATAGACTTAGGAGAAGCATTCTAAAGATTATTGGACTCCCTGAAAACTATGATGAAAAACGAATCTAGACGCTATTTTTTCAGGAAATCATCAAAGAGAACTTCCTGGAAGTCATAGAATCAGAAGGTAAAATAATCATTGAAAGAATTCACCAAACACCTTGTGAAAGAGACCTCAAAATTAAAACTCCAAGGAATATCATGGCTAAATTTCAGTACTATTGGACCAAAAAAAATATTATAAGTAGCCAAAAAGAAACAATTCAAATACAGAGGAGCCACAATAAGGATTATCCAGGACCTAGCAGCTTCAGGGCCTGGGATCTGATATTCAGAAAGGCAAAGGAACATGAAATGCAGCCAAGAATAAACTATCCTGCTAAAATGAACATTTTCTTTCAGGGAAGAAGATGGTCATTCAATGAATCAGATGAATTCTATTTATTTCTGATGAAAGGACCAGAGCTAAACAAAAAAATGATCTCCAAATATAGAACTCAAGAGAAGCATAAAAAGGTAAAACTAAAAGAACTCTTGACAACTGTATTTCTATTATGGGTATACATAGAGAGTGCATGTATAATCTGAATTTACAGTTAGAATATAAAAAAGAAACTAGAGGTAGAAAAGTTTTTGTACTGGGAAAAAAGGGAAAGTGGAGGTAAAATGAGGGAAACTGACTCTCAGGAAGAGGCAAAGAAAACCTATTATAATTAAAGGAAAGAAGGGAGGACAATGAAGATTGTATGAATCTTAACCCTCAACAGATTTGCCTCAAAGAAAGAATATTAGACTTATTTGGTTTTACCAAGAAACTTCTCTCACCTTATAAAAAAGTGGGAGGGGAAAAGGGAAGAGGAAAAGAATAGGCTAAATAAAAGGGAAATCAGAAATTGAAGGGGAAAAATTAAGAAAAGGGGAAGGGTCTTTAAAGGAGGGACTGCTTGAGGCAAAAAAGTTCTGGGGAGGAGAAAAAGGGAAAAGGAAAGAGAAAAGTATAATTTGGGATTAATAAGATGGCAAGAAATACAGAATTAGTAGTTTTAACCATAAACATGAATGAAGTGAACTCTCCCATAAAGCAGAAACTGATAACAGCCTGGATTAAAAACAAGAATCCTACAATATATTGTTCACAAGAAACAGATTTAAAGAAGAGTGATACATACAGAGTAAATTTAAAAGGCTGTAGCAGAATCTATCATTCTTCAAGTGAAGTAAACAAACAAACAGAAAAACTAAAAACAGGAAGAGCCATTCTGATCTCAAATTAAGCAAAAGCAAAAATTGTTTTAAATAAGAAACTTAAGGAAGGAAACTATATCTTGCTAAAGTATACCATTGATCACTAGCAATATAAAACATATATGGACCAAGTGGTGTATTATCTAAGTTCCTAAAGAGGAAATTAAGAGAGTTGCAAGAAGAAATAGACAACAAAATTAAAATAGTGGGAGATCTCAATCTTGCTCTCTCAGAACTAGATATATCGAATCACAAAATAAAAAATAAGAAAGAAGGTAAAGAGAGAAATAGAATGCTAGAAAAGTTAGGTATGATAGATCTTTGGAGAAAACTAAATGGAGAAAAAAAGGAGTACACTTTCTTCTCGGCAGTTCATGGAATATATTCAAAAGCTGACCATATATTAGAGGATAAAGACCTCAAAATCAAATGTGGAAAGGCAGAAATAGTAAATGCATTTTGTTCAGATCACGATGCAATGAAAATTGCATTCAATAAAAATTCAGGGGAAAATAGAACAAAAAGTAATTGGAAACAAAATAATCTCATTTAAAGAATGAATGGGTGAAACAGCAAATCATAGTCACAATCAATAATTTCACCCAAGAGAATGACAATAATGAGACAATATACCAAAAATTATGAGATGCAGCCAAAGTGATATTAAGGGAAATTTTATATCTCTAGATGCTTGCCTGCATAAAATAAAGAAAGAGAAGATCAATGAATTGGGCTTGCAACTAAAAAAGCTAGAAAAAGAACAAATTGAAAACACCCAATGAAATACCAAACTTGAAATTCTAAAAATAAAAGGAGAGAGCGATAATATTGAAACTAAAAAATAACTGTTGAATTAATAAATAAAATTAATAGTTGGTTTTATTAAAAAAACAACAAAGATAAACCTTTATTTAATTTGATTAGAAAAAGGAAAGAGGAAAATCAAATAGTTTCAAAAATGAAAAGAGAGAATTTTCCTCTAATGAAGAGGAAATAAGAGCAATAATTAGGAGTGACTTTGCTAAAATTTATGCCAATAAATTTGATAACCTAAGTGAAATGGAGGAATATCTACAAAATTATAGATTGCCTAAATTAACAGAAGAGGAAATAAACTACTTAAATAGTCCCATTTTAGAAAAAGAAATAGAACAAGCTGTTAATCAACTCTCTAAAAAAAAAAAAAAAATTCCCAGGACCAGATAGATTTACATATGAATTCTACCAAACATTTAAAGAACAATTAACTCCAATACTATATAAACTATTTGAAAAAAATAGGGAAATAAGGACTGTGACCAATTTCTTTTTATAACACTGACATGGTACTGATACTTAAACCAGATAGGATGAAAACAGACAAAGCAAATTATAGACCAATCTCCCTAATGAATATTTATACAAAAATTTTAAATAAACTGTTAGCAAATAGATTACAGAAAATCATCCCCAGGATAATACACCATTACCAAATAGGATTTATACCAGGAATGCAGGGCTGGTTCAATATTAGAAAAAACTATAAGCATAATCGACTATATCAATAACAAAACTAATAAAAAAAATCATACAATTATCTCAAGAGAAACAGAAAAAGCTTTTGATAAAATCCAACATCCATTCCTATTAAAAACACTGGAAAGTAGAGGAATAATTGGACTTTTCCTTAAAATAGTCAGTAGCATCTATTTAAAATCATCAGTAAGCATCATGTGCAATGGTGATAAACTGGAACAATTCCCAATAAAATAAGGAGTGACCACTATCACCATTACTATTCAATACTGTATTAGAAATGCTCACTTTGGCAATAAGAAAAGAAAACGAGATTAAAGGAATTAGATTAGGTTATGAGGAAACCAAATTATCACTCTTTGCAGAAAACCCTATAGAATCAACTAAAAAGAAACTATTAGAAATAATCCACAACTTTAGCAAAGTTACAGGATACAAAATAAATCCACATAAATCCTCAGTATTTCTATATATCACTAACAAAACCCAACAGCAACAAATACAAAGAGAAATTCCAGTTTAAACAACTGGAAAATATCAAGTGCTCTTGGATAGATTGAGTGAATATAATAATGATGATAACAGTACCTAAACTAATACATTTATTTAGTGCTATGCCACTCAAACTCCCAAGAAACTATTTTACAACCTAGAAAAAAATAACAACAAAATTCATCTCAAAGAACAAAATATCAAGAATTTCAAGGGAATCCATGAGGGAAAAAAAGCAAATGAAGGTGGCCTAGTTGTACTAGATCTAAAAATATATTATAAAGCAGTGGTCATCAAAACCATTTGGTACTGGCTAAGAAATAGAATAGTCGATCTGTGGAATAGGCTAGGTTCACAGGACAAAATATTCAATAACTATAACAATCTAGTATTTGACAAACCCCCAAGCCCCAGCTTTTGAGATAAGATCTCACTATTTGAAAAAAAAAAAACTGTTGGGAAAATTAGAAACCATTATGGCAAAAACCAATCATTTACCCACCCCTAAAACCATACACCAAGATAAGGTTGAAATGAGTTCATGATCTAGATATAAAATATGACATTATAAACAAATTAGAAGAACATAGGATAGTTTACCTCTCAGATCTTTGGAGGAGGTAGGAATTTATGACCAAAGAAGAACTAGATATCATTACTTATCACAAAATAGATAATTTTAATTATTTTGAGTTAAAAAGTTTTAGTACAAACAAAACTAATATAGAGAGGATTAAAAGGGAAGCATTTTTGCATTCAAAGGTTCTGATAAAGGCCTCATTTCTAAAACATACTGAGAATTGACTTAAATTTATAATAGTTCAAGACATTCTCTAATTGATAAATGATCAAAGGAAATGAACAGATAATTTTCAGATGAAGAAATTGAAACTATTTGTAGTCATATGAAAAGGTGCTCCAAATCACTATTGATCAGAGAAATGCAAATTAAGAAAACTCTGAGATACCACTACATACCTCTCAAATTGGCTAAGATGTCAGGAAATGATAATGACCAATGTTGGAAGGGATGTGCGGAAACTGCAGCAGTGATACATTTTTGGTGGTACTGTGAATGGATCCAACCATTCTGAAGAGCAATTTGGAACTATGCTCAAAAAGTTATCAAACTGTATGTTGGAGGGGATGCGGGAAAACTGGGACACTATTGCATTGTTGGTGGAGTTGTGAACGAATCCAACCATTCTGGAGAGCAATCTGGAATTATGCCCAAAAAATTATCAAATTGTGCATACCCTTTGATCCAGCAGTGTTTCTATTGAGCTTATATCCCAAAGAAATACTAAAGAAGGGAAAGGGACCTGTATGTGCCAAAATGTTTGTAGCAGCCCTGTTTGTAGTGGCTGGAAACTGGAAAATGAATGGATGCCCATCAATTGGAGAATGGCTGGGTAAATTATGGTATATGAATGTTATGGAATATTATTGTTCTGTAAGAAATGACCAGCAGGATGAATACAGAGAGGACTGGCGAGACTTACATGAACTGATGCTAAGTGAAATGAGCAGAACCAGGAGATCATTATACACTTCGACAACGATATTGTATGAGGACATATTTTGATGGAAGGGGATTTCTTTGACAAAGAGACCTGAGTTTCAATTGATAAATGACGGACAAAAGCAGCTACACCCAAAGAAAGAACACTGGGAAACGAATGTGAACTATCTGCATTTTGTTTTTCTTCCCGGATTATTTATACCTTCTGAATCCAATTCTCCCTATGCAACAAGAGAACTGTTCGGTTCTGCAAACATATATTGTATCTAGGATATACTGCAACATATCCAACATATAAAGGACTGCTTGCCATCTAGGGGAGGGGGTGGAGGGAGGGAGGGAAAAAAAATCGGAACAGAAATGAGTGTAAATATAATGTAATTATTAAATAAAAAAATTTAAAAAAAAAAAAAAGATAAATGACGGACAAAAGCAGCTACACCCAAAGAAAGAACACTGGGAAACGAATGTGAACTATCTGCATTTTTGTTTTTCTTCCCGGGTTATTTATACCTTCTGAATCCAATTCTCCCTATGCAACAAGAGAACTGTTCGGTTCTGCAAACATATATTGTATCTAGGATATACTGCAACATATCCAACATATAAAGGACTGCTTGCCATCTAGGGGAGGGGGTGGAGGGAGGGAGGGAAAAAAAATTGGAACAGAAATGAGTGTCAATATAAAGTAATTATTAAATAAAAATTAAAAAAAAGTTATCAAACTGTGCATATCCTTTGATCCAGCAGTGTTTCTACTGGTATTATATCCCAAAGACATCTTAAAGGAGAAAAATGGACCCCTATGTGCAAAAATGTTTCTGGCAGCCCTTTTTGTAGTGGCAAGAAACTGGAACCTGAGTGGATGTCCATCAATTGGAGAATGACTGAATAAATTATGGTATATGAATTTTATGGAATATTATTGTTCTTTAAGAAACGACCATGAGGATTATTTTAGAGAGGACTGGGGAAGACTTACATGATCTGATGTTAAGTGAAATAAGCAGAACTAGGAGATCATTATACAGGAGAATAAGACTATATGATAATCAATTCTGATGGAAGTGGTTCTCTATAACAATGAGATTAATCAAATCAGTGCACTTGTTCAGTGATGAAGAAAGCCCTACACCCAGAGAGAGGACTGTGGAAACTGAGTGTGGGTCATGACATAGAATTCTCACTCTCTCTGTTGTTGTTTGCTTGCATTTTGTTTTCTTTCTCAGTTTTTTTCTTCCTTCTTGATCTGATTTTTCTTGTGCAGCAAGATAACTGTATAAATACGTATACATATATTGGATTTAACGTATATTTTAACATATTTAATATGTATTGGACAACCTGCCAGCTAGGGCAGTTGTTTGGAGGAATGAGGGGGAAATATGGAACAAAAGATTTCGCAAGATTCAATGTTCAAAAATTACCCTTGCATATGTTTTGTAAATAAAAAGCTTTAATTAAAAAAAATACTGTTCACTATAATCTGGTAATCCAAGAAACCTGGACAGTGTACCAATGTCATACCAGGAAACTGAATAGCTTCTATTTGAAATGTCTTAGGAAGATTCTGAAAATCACCTGGTAGGATAAGATATGAAACACAATGGTTCTTTCTTAAACTAAACTGCCAAGAATCTTGTCTCTCCTGTGGAGAGAACAACCACAATGTTGAAATGACAAATGAATACTTGCCAAAAAGACTATTTTATGGAGAACTCATACAAGGCAAGTGCTCACAAGGTGTTAAGAAAATGCAATATAGGGCCACTCTCAAGATCTCTTTTTAGAGAGATTTTTAAAGAATTTTTTAGATTTAGATTTAGAATTAGAATTTTGGAATTGATTGCATAGCATGCATGGCATAAAACTGTCAGAAGGTTGCACAGAATGGCATGCTCTTTTCAGAGAAGATGTTCTATGAGCAAAGCAGAATTAAATTAGATGAAAAGAAACAATAGATGTGCAAAATTAGAGAAGCCACCCCAAATTCTCGTAAGGACTATTTCTGTTCAAACTGACAGAGCATTCGGAACTCATATTGATCTGATCAGCACAATCACAAAGTAACTTGAGCCTTTGAGAGTCATGTCATTTTGTTCCTCTTCAAGAATGGAGGAAAACAACCAATCATTTTATATGTGATCAATTAGAATGTTCATTTTTCTATATATCGAAACAAAAACAAATCCATCCAGTAAGGTTTACTTTTTTATTTATTTCTCACAATATAGAAAGCACGCTAAGTCCTTCAAGAAGACAATTAACATAAAACAGGTTTTTCTGTTTAAGCATAACAAAGTCGGTTTTAATAAAGATTAGAAATTCAGGCTCTCAAGTGGCCAGGAGATGTATTTGTTACTATAATAGCTATTAAGTGGCTTTTACCATTTGTAATAATTGAGAAGAGTAGCAAAGTAATCATTATGAACCAAACATTAACTAAAAAGATATTGTTATTCATTGTGTGTGTGTGTGTGTGTGTGTGTGTGTGTGTGTGTGTGTGTGCCTTTTTCTAGTGCTGGGGAATTCTTCCGTGCTGAGATAATGGAACAACTCATCAGTAGAAGATATAAAATATGAAACAATTTTCAGAATATTTTCATGATTATTTTACTTTCCATACTGTTAAATTGAGACTGCAAATATTCAAGTTGGTTAGACTAGAATTGATGGATAAGACAATTGGGCTTTTAAAGAGAAATCTTATTGTTTTAGGGTGAGCAATTAGATGTCTTTAAATTTTTAAAAACAAAGTTGTATAGACATGAGGAAAATGTTTCTAAATTATAACATCTTGCAAATCCTTGCAATGAAGCATTTTCCCTCCCTACACATAATAATATGGAAATACATTGAATAATAAAGAATGTTAAAACTGAACATAGTAATATATTTTGTTATAGGCTAAAGGCAGCTAATTATAAAGTTATTATGAAGATAGTTCCTTATTTATTTAATAAGATAAATTAAAAACAAGATCATTAAAATTATAAGTTTCATGTCACAATATCCATACAATGATATACTAGTAATTTCCTTCTTAAATGTTGCTTTTATTGGGTATTCCATGAATAACTCAATTAAATTCAACATTGCTTGAGTCCCTACTAAGTGCAGAAACAGAGATGAAAAACATAATTTCAATGCTGAAGTTACAGATTTATTAATCTATTCTTATATCCATTCATTCATTTATCCAAACAGATACATAATCAATAGGTATGTGTTAACTATCTACATAGTATTTGAGTTAAAATCCTGGTTTAGTAATTTACTACTTGTATGATACTGGACATTCCACACTTCTCAATTATGGGATGAAATGTGCAGGTCATTGAATTTTGAGGGGAAAAATTAGTACATTTATGAGGATAACTGTGAGATAAAAAGCAGGTTAAGAGATTAGTAGGAAGTAAGGATGCAAAAAAAAAAGGAATTTCTTATTTTTTAATATTAGAGATGAAAACAACAATAACAACAACATGGAAATGTTAAAAAGAAAAAGCTTGTGATTTTCAGAGAGTCTAGTCAATACTTTAATATATTTAAATAAAAACTGGTTTGTCTTTGCATAAATAAAAGCTTATTCTATCTAGACTTCTTTTGTGTTTCACTATAGCTCATTATTAGGGATATTGTTTTAACTGTAAATAAATTAAGGACCAGTATAACAGACTATGAGCATCAGATCTTTGAAATCAATTATTCTGCCACAGATAGAAGTCAATGTTAGATTTTTCTCTGTTATATTGTATCACAGGTTAGCTATTTCTGAACATTTTATTAAAATTCTAATAATATGATATCATTTAACTTTTGCTACAATGCAATATCCTTATTTTTTAATTTTTCATTTGAAAAAGAAAATGTTGAAGTTAGCTTTACTTAAAGTAATTCAATGAAACAAAATATACTTGTATCTGTATCAATTCACAGTTGAAATTTGAAAGTCTTTTTTGTTATTTATTTGAGTTGTTTTTTGAAATAACTGTGACATCAGATCACAAGATCTGATAGCTTTTTAAAGTCTGGAATTGCTTTGATTTTGGAATTAACAACACTTTCTCCTGAATATCTGACTGAATTAAAATACAATCCTCATAAAAATCCTGGCCATCAAGGCAAAATTGTTAACTTGCAATTCATGAAATAATCTCCTGAAATGCCAGAGGACTGGTGATTTACATAAATGGAGGCCATATTCATATGGATAAAACCACAGATCTTTTGAAGTCTTCCAGTGTTATTCTAAAGAATCAGAATTGTGGAGGAAACATTTAATACCTCTATTTTGACTGTTTCACTGCCCTGTTCATATGGTTCATCTAGTTTCTTATTATTTCTGGGATATATTACGAATTCCTCACTTTGTGATTTTAAAACTCAAACTATTTTTTGGAATCACATGTCATTCCCCTTTAAACACTGTATAGCTTACTCAAAGTGATATGATTGGTTTTTCTTTTCAAGACATTGTAAAAATAATTGTACTACTTGAAAGATATCAGTTAACAGAATCTTCGAAAAAAAATTTCAAGGAAAACTGCTCAGATTTCCTAGAATCAGAGAGAAAAATAGACAATAAAAGAATCCAACAATCAGTTCAGAAAAGAGAACCAAAAATAAAACCTCCAAGAAATATTAGAGCCAAATTTAAGAGTCAAAGGGAAAAAAGCTACAAAGGCCAAAAATGAAACAATCCAAATATCAGAGAGTCACAATCACAATTACACAGGACCTGTAGTTGCAAAATTAAAAGATATGAGGTCATAGAACATGACATTCTGGAAAGCAGAAGAACTAGGATGAGAATCAAGGATCACTTGCATAGCAACATTGAGCAAAACACTTCAAAGTAAAAAAATGGTCATAAAATTAAATGCAAATATTTCAAGTTTTCATAAGGGGAAAACTTTACATAAAAAATGACATTCAATAATATTAAGACCCAAAAGAAGTATAAATAGACTAAAAGGTAAAAGAAAATATAAGGGATTGAATAGAGCTAACTTCTTTACATTCCTAGTTGTGTAGATGATACTTGTAATTCTTAAAAATTGTTACTAATAGTACAGCTAGAAGGAATACACATAAATTGAGGACATAGTTTAAGGTGAATGTGAGAGAATGACATTTTAAAAATGATTAAGAAGAGGAGTACATTGGATGTAGAAGGAGGGTAGAGATAGTATATTATAAATTATGTCAACGAAGAGGCATAAAAAACCTAGGGATGATAAAGAGATGATGAGATAATTGGCAATGAAAATTACTTGAATGTTACTCATATCTGCAGTTGGCTCAAAGCAGGAATAATATACACAATATGATGAATATGAAAACCTCTCTTACTTGACAGAGAAATGGGAGGGAGAGGATTAAGTAAAAGGGTGCGGCTAGGATGGGCAATTATTGAAGGTCTTACATGATGTGAAGTGAAGTGAAGTGAAATGAGCAGAACCACTGAAATATTGTACTCAGTATAAACATTATGTGATGATCAATTATAAATAATCCAAGTTTTTTTTCAACAACACTATAATCCAGACAAGTAGAAATAACTCATGAAGGAAAATACTATCCATATCCAGATAAAGATCTGTTATACTCTGAATGCAGATTGAAGCCTGTTTGTTTTACTTGCTTACTTGTTATTCTTTCTTTTGGTTTTTTTCCCCTTTTGATATTTCACAACTGTTACTAACATGTAATACACATGTTTAAACTACATCAAACTCCATACATTTTTCTGAAAAGGGGACAGTAGCAATAGAAGGATGAGTAAACACTTCAAACTTAAAATAATGTAAAAAATGAATGCTAATTGTTGGACATATCTAGGGAAGAAGCAAAATACTATTGATGGGAAAAAAAAAAGAAGAAAGAAAAAAATACAAGTATCTGTTGTGATATGGGAGCCACCTGCAATGGCTGCTGGAGGTCTAACTCAGACTTGTAGAATGGATCTCTTCATATGAGAGGATGATAATGATACAAGGAGACTGAGAAACTGTTCCTATTCTCTGACTTCTCTCTTCCCTCTTGCCTCCAATTTATTCCATTCCCAATCTGAAAGGAACATCTGTGTAGTAAGGGTGGCTTTGCAACTCCTTCAAGTGTTATGATCCACAGCTATGGAGACTCTTGGAGAATTGTTTCTTTTGTTTGAATCTATTTTAACTTTGCTGAAATTAATGACATACCTTATTTTTTCTAATCTATGCTTTGTCATCATTATTTTGTTTGTGTGTAGCTCTTTTTTTTTTTTTTCTTTCTTTTTTCTTTTGCTGAAGCAATTGGGGTTAAGTGATTTGTCCATGGTCACACAGCTAGGAAGTATTAAGTGTCTGAGGTCAGATTTGAACTCAGTTCCTCCTGATTTCAGGGCTGATGCTCTATCCACTATGCCACATAGCTGCCTCTGTAGCTCTTATTTCTTATCCCTGCTGACTGTTTTCATTTAATTCCCTAGCTTGCCTTGCTATCATTTAACCTCCTCTAACTCTAGGGATTTCTCTCTTATCCTTCCCCCCAATCATCTCCCTCTCACTTTGTCCCATTTCCATTTATCTATAACACTTGTATGATTCCCATTAATCTATACAGTTCTCTATTCTCTGCCTTATTGTCTTCCTTATCCTCTTATTTCTTTATACATTTTGAAGAGTTCTATATTCTTTTGAATATATACATATTTGAATATATACATATTGGTCCTTCTTTATTCCATTCCTGATGAGAGAAGCATTTGATAACTACTAGCACTCCTTCCCTATCTAATTCTTCTGTGAGTTCTTAATCTTGCACTTTTTTCATATGACATAATTATTCTATCTACCTTGCCATACATGTTTTTGCTTTCTATAGACACATCCTATTCAACTCTACCTAAATCTTTCTTTTAAGCTACCCAATTACTAATAATAATCTTAGACATATGGTTCACATTTGTTATGTATAAAATATTAACAGTTTGTCCTTATTGAGTCCCCTTAAATTTGTCTTTGGTATTTGCCTTATATTTCTTATTTTCTATTAATTTCAGTCTTGCTTCTTTAGAAATAAAATCTGGAATGTTTTGCAATTTGTTCTATATCCTCTTTTTTTTCTTTCAGGATTATGGTGTTTTTTTTAATATATATTTTGACCCCCAATTCTATTTCTTTTGATCTTATACATATAATTCAAGACCTGTGATATTTTATTGTGGCCACTGATAGTTATTATATAATTCTAATTGTGGCGTCAGTATATTTAAATTTGTTGTTGCTGTTATTTGTAAAATTTTCTCTTTGACCTTTTCTTGAAATTTAACAATATGTTCTTGTACTTTTCCTCTTAGGATATGTTTCAGGTGGGAATCAGTAAATTTTTTTCTATTTATGCTTTTATCACTAGTTCTAACACTTCAGAATAATTTTCATTAATTATTTCTCACATTATTTTATGAAGATTTTTTTTTAATCATAGCTTTAAGGTAGTCCAATTATTCTAATGTTTTCTTTTCCTGATCTGTTCTACAGATCTATTGTTTTTCTTATAATATGCTTCATAATCTTTAAAAATTTTTTTCATATTTTGTTTAATTATTTAATGGTCTTTTATGATTTCAATGGCTTCTTCTTGCCCAATTCTAATTTTCAAAGTATCATTTTCTAACTTAAGACTTTGGATCTCCTTTTCTATTTGCTTGACTTTCTTTTCATAAGCTTGTTTTTCTAAGATTGTTCTTTTTTAAGTTTTTGTTTTTCTTTTTTGTGCAATTTTATTTGATTTTTAAAGTCCTTTTTGAGTTCTATGAATTCTATTTGAGCAAGCAACAAATTGACATTACTCTTTTGAAGAAGCGTTAACCCCCCTCCCCAAACTTCAATATCCTCCTTTGAATATGAATCCCAATCTTCCCTATTCCCATAGTAATGATCTATGCTTGAGTTCTTCCTCTTTTGCTTGCCCTTAAAAAAAAAAAAAAAAACAACAACAACAGCTTTTTAGTGTAATCATTTCTACTCCTGTGCTGGAAGAATGGAGGGATTGCCTCCAACTTCAGGATTTCCTTCAATTCTCCCCTCTATACTGGAGCCTGAAATTAAGAAATTTATCCTCCTGTAAGTGCTGGAAATCAGCAGCAATCCTATTCCACTGTTTCTGCCTTCATATAGTTTGTGCTAATTCTTTCTAACCCAGAACCTTAACACTGCAGCACAACTGAGCATGGTGTTCATCATCTACAGAGGTTCTCTCAGTCTTCCCAGGTTCCAAGGTGAGACTCCCATCACTGTCTAGTCAGTGAAACTTCCTGAAGTTGGGACCAAAGCTGCCTCACAACTAATCCCAAGACTCCATTTTGTTCAGTGAAACTGGCCTGGAAGTGTTTATACTGTACATGGGGAAAATCTTCTTTCTGCTATATTTCTTTGGATATTCTTCAAGTGTTCCAGGAAGACCATTGTTCTGTCCCAAGTTTTATTTAATTTCAATCACTTTACATTTGGCCTAAGGTACAATTTTGTCTTGTTTGTTTAGGGGGAATTTGGAAAGCTTAGTGTATTCTGCACTATTCCATCATCTTCCCCAGAATCCTCCTTCTAAGGAGCTTTTTTCCTCAGTAGATTCTTCATCTTTGTTTCCATTTAGTGAATTCTACTTCTTAATGAGTTATTTACTTTTTCTAAGCTATTAACTCTTCTCCCCATAAATTATTTTTGCATTACTCTTATTCCTTTCCCCATTATTTCTTTTACCTCTCTTACTTAATTTTTGATTCTTTTTTGAACTCTCATATATATATATATATTGCTTTGAGAACATTTTCTCTTTTATTTTGAAATTTTGCCCATGGGTATTTTGACTTTGTTGTCTTCTAAGTTTGTTTCTTGATCTTCACCATTGTCATAATTGTTGTTGTTGTTGTTTGTTTGTTTATCTGTTTTGGCTTTTCCCCATTCTTTTACATTTGAGCTTTGCTCCTATGGTGGAAGGAACACTGTCTCAGACTTCTTTCACTTGGGCTTGCACGCCATGGTTGTTGACCTGGTGCTACATTGATGTCCTCTAAATGTACATTGGTACCTGTTACTGCATTAAGAAGATGGGGTTTGGTGTAGCTGGTGCTATTGGAAGTTCTGACAGCTTCACTAGTTCTGAGTCCTCTCATTTTATTTTGACAGTTGGGTGTTCCTGCACTGACTTCTGCCTGAGCTACCATTTTTGAGCTACTGTGAAGCAGGTGGTAGTCCCAGGGCTTGTGACTGTCTGTATCATCTTAAGTTGAAGGATATGGTGGTTGGGCTGCTGGAAGCTGCTGGTTGCCCTGGCTATACTGAGGTACTGTAAGGTGTCCTGATGTTGGTGTATGCTTACTCCAACACTGAGGCTTTGGGTCTCCCACTAGTTTATTAACACACAGTTTGCTGCTGGCTTGGGCTTTCCTCTTATGGTCTGGATTCCCTTTTTATCCTAATGAGACCTTTCTTGTTGACTTTCCAAGTTTCTTGAATTAAAAGATTGTTTCACTCCATTTTTACTTGTCCTACTGTTCTAGGAATTGTTTTTAGGAACCACTTTGTGATTATTTAGAAGTGAATATGGTAAAGTTATAATAATTTTCTGCTTACTCCAACATCCAAATTCATGGAACTATCTGTTCTCTTCAAGTTTAATGATATTCCACTCTATTCGACTATGTTCTAAACAAACAAGGAAAGAATTTACAAGAGAAAAGGAAGATAATCCCTATCCTTATGGAAATTACATTCTAACAGTGGTGCACTTAGAATGAAAACAAAAATAACAACAATGTTGCAGCAGCAACATTGGCAATAAAAATAATAACAAGGAAACAATAACAAGCAAACAGTAACAGCAATATCAAGAAAACAATGACCATTGATAACAGCTTAATTATTAGTTATTATTAATAAAAATAAAATAAAACAAAAATAAAAAAAATACCTTCTTAGGGTTCTGATTAAATATTCAAAGTATATCTGGACCTTTCTTCCTGATTTTGCATCCAAACAAATGGTAATAACAAGATGGATATAATTTTTTTTCTACACTTAGTTTTCTCTTCACTAACCTCATAGGTCTTTGAGTCTAAGATTGATATAATTAGTAAGGTGATTGGGAAGCCAAGCGCATTAATGAAAATTGGGGTATAGAGGAATACTGTAGTTGATTATCATGCTTTTAATATTGTTATATTGATTTCATCACATGAACACTTTTACAGCTAAAATTTCCTTGCGGGTTCATACTTTTTTGGTACCATACAAATATGTATTGAGTACCTATTATGTGTTGTTCTGTGATTCTTATGATTGGCCTTTAGAAAGCATCATTGCACATTTTGGGCTGGTCATCATTTCTTACAGCACTATTTCTCAGAATGAAGTGGCATCTGAATTCCACATCACCAATCTTTAATAGGTTTATGTTCACTCATGCTTCATCATCAAGCTGCAGCTCCAAATCACAATTACACTTTGATGGCATAATCAGTAGGCATTCTGCTGAAGCAAATTTTCTTAGTATACAATTAAGTGAACTAGAAAATGTGTATTTTTTTCTCCTAAAGTTATAGTCATAGATGCATTGATTTAGAGCTGGAAGAGACCATATTAACTTACTCCTTTTAATTGCAACATAAGCAGAGTGTACTCACAACTTAAAATGCAAATGGTTATTGGATGGATGCTACCTCTCAGTCATCCTTACAATGCTGCTTCCCTTCATGAACACATCTTCTGTTTCACCTTCCTCTTATATGTTATAATTCCCCATGAGAATGTAAACTCTTCAATGGGACAACTATCTTATTTGCTGTTATCTGTTTCCTAAACTTACTATAATGCCTGACACACATAAAAAGCACTTGATAAATTCACTGTCTCACTGTCTATCCATCTTTCTGACCAGCTGTCCATCTGTCTGAAAGTAAATCTATCCATCCTTCTATCTATTCATCTATCTGCCTAATTACCTTGTAAAATTTGCATGGACTTAATATTATATTTTTACACTGTGATGGAAAGTACAATGACCTTTCAATGCATCTACGATTTCTCCACCACACCTGAGTTCATTCTCTTTCAAAATTCTCTGTTTCTATCAAGTGCAATACAATACTTCAAATCAATTTCATTTCTTTAGGATCAATCTTTTCTCTTCCATTTCCTTCATCCTAAATATTCAGTCTTATCCCAGATTTTGTCAATTCTATCTCTACTACATCTCTCATTTGTCTTCTCCTTTTTTACTCAAATTTCATTTGCCTGGTACAAGCCTTAATCATCTCTAATCCATGATATTACAAAGGCCTCTTTCCCCCCAATTCATCTTACCTCCATCTACTTTTTGTGCTGTACAATTTATCTACAATACAGCTGTGAAATTAATTTTCTGAAGGCAAAGTCTGATCATATTTCCCCCCATGTAGATATATTTAAGAACTCCAAATTGCTTCTAGCATATGAGAAACAATTCTTATCCATAGAGCTGTACATAATCTTGTCTCCATTTAGAAGTTTTCCTTCTATGGCTATTTCTCATGTCAGTCCCTTTTGTGAACTTTAACTTCCAGCTATATGATGATGCATCATTTCCAATCTTCCCAATCCATCATTTTCCCCAGAGTTTTCAAAGGCCTAGAATCCACTTCCTCTTTCACCTTGTCTTTTAGACTCTGAACCTCACTTAAAACTCCAACAGATGTGCCATAACCTGCATTAATGTTGTCAAATCCACATAGTAACAAGGACCATTAAATTGCACATACAAAAGAATTGCTATGAATCACATATTGACTTAGTAAACTGCATTAGTATATGGTGTTTTATTTTACCTTTACTTTGTTAAATATTTACTGACGATATTTTAATATGATTTAGACTACAATTCAGTGCTGTGGGTCACAATATAGCCCAAGAGAAGTGTATTTGATACCTCTGACCTACATGATACTTGTCCAAATCACCCTTGGTGCCTCAAATTAGCTTGTATTTATTTTTCTCTCTGCATGTAGTGCTCGGATTGAGTTCCTATAAGTAGTTTTGTTAATTGATTGCTTGTTCTCTTTTAATCATTTTAAATAGAATTGGTTGTAAAGTCAAGAAAACAGAAAAAGGAAATTATTAGAATGTGATAGGTAAGGAGAAGGGAAATAACCATTTATATAACAATATATGGCAGGCACTGTGTTAAACATGTTACAATTAAAAGAAAAGAAAAGTTATCCTCAAAAAAAAATCTGCGATATAGGTGCTGTTATTATTTCCATTTTACATTTGAAAAAAGCTGAGGCAAATGGAGGTTGTGATTTGCCCAAAGCCATATAGTTAGTATATGTCTAAAGCCAAATTTAGACTCATTTTTTCAATGAACCACCAAACTGCTAAAGATTGGGAATGGAAATAGGTTAAGCATAGAAGATGTTATTTTTATTGTATTGCTCTACCTTGAAAGCATATATCAGATGAAAAGTTATTATGCATAGATACGAAATAAGGAATTCAAATAGGTTTTGTGATATTCTTGTAGGTGAAGGGAAAACATTCATTTTTTTCTTAACAAGCAATATATATTAGTTGGCAGTATATTGTAGTATCATAGGTAAAGAAAGATGGACTTTTCATGATTGTACATTAAAGTCAAAACTAAAGATTTACAGACCATATAGATATGAAATACATATGAGTATATATGTATATATGTATACATACACACACATATATACATATACATATACATACATACACAAATGAATTCTCAGGAATTAGCAAGATTCAATAATAAAAGGGTCCTGTTTTTCTCCTTTTTAATTGACACCCCTAAAATGACCCTTTTTCCTCATCATAAATATTATAATCATGTTGTCATATCTATCTATCGATTTATCTATCTATCTATCCATCTACTGTGTTTATGTCCTAAATGAGCCAGCACCACACCATTCATATGTGGAACCATCAGTTACTGTTAATGGTGAAATTTTGAATGCTATGGCTAAGTTGTCTTATCTGGGCAGGATACTTTCCAGGGATATCTCTATTGATAATACATTGACACACACATTGCCAGAGCTAGTTCTGTGTTTGGGAGGCTCTAGAGGAAAGTGTGAGAGAGGAGAGATATTAAATTGGGTACCAAACTGAGGATCTACACAGCTGTTGTGCTGACCTCATTGTTGCATGACTGTGAAAGCTGAATAGTATACCAACACCATGACAGAAAACTGAATCGCTTCCATTTGAATCGTCTTAGAAAGATTCTGAAGATCATCTGGCAGGATAAGATACTAAATATTAAGTTCCTTTCTCAAACTAAACAGCAAATATAACAACTCTATGGTAGAGAGCAGAACTACACTGGGTTGATTACATTGTTTGAATGCCAAATGTACACTTGCTATATATGTGTGTGTGTATGTGTGTGTGTGTGTGTGTGTGTGTGTGTGTGTGTGTGTATAAAGAGAGAGAGAGACAGCTATCTCTCTCTATATATATAATGGAGAACTCACACGGGGTTAGCTCTTACACGGTGTTCAGAAAAAGTGATATAAGGACACTCTCAAGGGCTCTCTTAAAAACTTTAGAATTAAATGTATGACATGGGAGAAGTGACACAGAAGGGCCCTTCATGATGTGCCCTCATCAGAGTAGTGCTGTGCTCTATGACCAAAACAGAATTGAATTAGTGCCAAAAAAAATATGAGATGCACAAAATTTAAAAAGCTATCCCAAATGTTCATAGGGACTATTTCTGTCTTAACTGTAGCAGAGCATGCTGAACTCATATTGATCTGAGCAACCACAGTATGATATACTGTAACTTGATACTAACATAGGAATGCCATATTAGTCCTCTTCAAGTACCAAGGACAGAAGCAACCAAACAAATATACATGATATGTTATTTCTAGGATTGATCAGTAAACAGCTTGCTAGTGATTTATGATATGCTTTGATTATGATAATTCCATTGAAAAATGATTTTATATTTTATAACACATATTTCAGTCATTCTTTTGGAAATATTTTATATTTCCTTATTATTTATCTATATCTACATATATATACATATATAAATGCATATACATATACATACATGCATATATACAGAAACAGTGTTGGTCATGAATGGGAAAATTAATGGCTTTAAATACTAGAGTGAAACAATAATTTCTTTAAAAAAAAGGAAGAAAGTATGTACAGTTTGAAGTCTTTTTCATATCAATAAATATTGAGAAAAAATAAGTTGGTCCATATTACTCTATTTTTTACTTTTTTTAAATCAGTCAGTCAATAAACCTGGTATGTGCCAGACACTGTTCTAAGCACATAGCATATATCTGTTTCATCTCCACCTCCATCTCTATTTCTTTATTTCTATGTTGTTCCTTTTAGTTTACCTTCAAATTTATCATAACTGTATCCTGGATCTAGATGTTCTTTTAGTATTCAAACAGACTTTCGATAGTTACAGAAAGATAGAAAATCAAAATATCTAAAAGAGTTTTTATTTTTTCCATCATTTCTTGAATAATTTTTTACAATCTCAAGATTGTCATTTTTCTAGGGTAATTCCATGCAGACTTGAATAAATCCCTAATGGAAGTCAGATAGTCTGAAAAGTTAATCTCAAATAGCAAAACAGGGATATAGGTCAGTATTGACTATATAGTAATGTTAAACTGATTGTATTGTATGCAATTCAACTTCTCATTATCATGACAATTGCTCATTTTTGCTATCTTGCCCTTAGGTCATCTTAGTTTCAATTTTTAGTTTTCTCCTCTCTTTTTTCCCTAAAACATTTTTTTTTTCAAAAAGCCATCATTGGAGAAAAAAATTGAAAGAAAGGTTTGATTTCAACCTTAAATATTTAGATATGATTATTTTTTCAAACTAATTAAAACATCTGTCTATGAACATATTTTTGAAAGAGCTGATTCAAGGACTTTATTCTTTGAAAAAAGAAAAAAAAATAGAAAGACAAGTATATACTCAACCATGGATAAGTCATAGAAAACTGACATGTCATTGGTAAAGGCACCACCTAGCTGTAGAATTTTCAGGTTGACAATTTCTCTACAATTTAGAGTTGCACTTATGCAAAAGTTGGTTGAACAAGAAGAAATGTCGGATTTATTATGTTTTGCTACATCACAATATAGAATGAATTGGTGAATTAAAGAAATGCATATAGTGGATCATTCTCATTCTCATAAGAAATAAAGGAGATTTAATATATAGAGAAGATTGGATGCACCTCATGAATCGGCATTAACATAAGCAGAACCAGGAGACCAATATAATGGCTAAAATAATATTAACAAAAAGAAAGCATGAAGTAGATTGGCATCTGAGTAAAGGACTTTACCAATAGTTACATTGGAAAATAAATGAGAAATTACCATCTTCCTTAAATAGAAATCCAGGGAAGTGGGGATGTCGCATTCATGTCAGTCATTATATTAAGTGAGTAGTTTTTCTTCATTACAAGACTGATTTGGTGGAATTTGTACATGGAAGTAGGAATGGTAGAATGTTCAAAAAAAGTTTATATAAAACAAGACATAGATTTATTATAATTTATTAAAAAGTAAATACAAGAAAATTAAAGGGCTTACAAGAAGGTGATTTCTACATGCTTCCATACAAGAAATGCATTGCTCTTATTCTTAGATAATCTTTGAAACAGATTGGTAACATTGTAGATTACAAAAGACATGGATATTTCAGCACAAAAATATATTTTTGTTATAATTATCTTAATAATTTCTATGTTCTCTTGCTTCATCATTGCTGAGACTTGACCATTAAGTTCCATTTGCTTTTACTAAGCTGTTTGGAGCATCATTACCATTACTGAACATGCTTTAACCTTTGTATAATTTATTTTAGTCAAAGGAAGATCAATTACATTTTGAAAACACTGTTCACGTTGTTACAGACCTTCCAATCAATTGGAGCAGGGAGGATATAGATTCATTATTTTTAAATCAAGGTGAGATCTCAAGTAATGGTAAATGCTTTCCTCAGAATAAAATCATACATTCATTTCCATTTTTCAGCTACAACTGACTTATCTAACTCAATATTTTATTTTGCTTCCAATATCTAAAATATTAATGATATAGAGTTGATCAGTGAATACATTACCATTATTTTGTAATGTATCTTGATTAAGATAATTTCATGGGAAAATGATTATTCTTTAAGCACATATTTCAATCATCTAATATCTACTGAAAGCATTTTGCAACTGCTAGTTTAAGTATTATGAAATGTCCAATGTAAAAAAAAAATATGTTCACTATTTCATAGAATAAAGTCTAGGGACATCTACCAAGCAGAATGTTGGCCACATATGGGAAAATCAAGGATTTTGACTATAAGAATAAAAAAAAAAAAACATTTCAGTACAGAAAAACAAATGTTTGAAAACTTTGAGGCCTTTTTTTGAAAAGTTTTAAATTCTTGTGGGGAAAATGATTGTTCCATAATATGGTAGATTAAAAAAATTTTTTTCTCATTCAATCAATAAACACTTACTAAGTCTCAGCTATGTTTTATTTCAAGCAGTGTCCTAAGCACTAAGGATACAAAAAGAATCCCTGACCTTAGGGAATTCACACTCTAATGGGAGAGAAATTAAGTTTTAAAAAAAAGAGCACAAATAAGTTAAATATGAGAGAAATAAGAAGCAATTGATAAAAGGTACTAGAATTAAGAGTGACTGGTAGTGGTTTCCTGTGAAAGATTGGATTTTATTTGGGACTTAAAGGAAGGGAGTAGGTGGAGACTAGGTGAAAGGGTATTATTCATATACATTATTGATTTTAAATATTTTGGGCAATGAATATAGGTTTGGGTTGGGAATATGTTTCACTTGGAGCTGGAAAGGACCAAAGTGATAATTTAGATAAACTTCTGCATTCCTCACTTATAGTGGCTGCTAGGAATTATAGTGAATAGAGTTGTGTATTTGAACTCTAAAACTAACTGTGTGTCCCTGATCAAGTCATTTAACATCTGTCTGTTTCAGTTTCATCATCTGCAAAATATAAAAAAAACAATAGAAACTACTTCCAGGCTTGTTGTAAAGCTCAACTATTTACCAAGCTCTTTTCAAACCTGAGTGATATTGAAAATTTAGTTAAATTCTCATCCCCAGAAGTAAAAGGACTGAAGATGGGAATTAAATTCAGATTTTCTGAGCCCATAACTCATAACCCATGGGTCAAAGTTTTATTTAGAAATACTATCCACAAATTAAAATTTATTGAATATTTATGGTGTGGAAAATGTATAAGAAAAAGTTTAGCTAGAGCCATTTTTTTTTGCTCTCAGGGAATTTTTTGGCCTATAGGATGACATGTTGTGGGTTTTCTTTGTTGTGGGTCTTCTTCTTTCATTGAGGAAATAATTGTTGGATTTTTTTAGTTTGTATTCTTTTCACCATTTCCACGAGATCCATGTTATATTGTTTATTATTTGTGAAAATATAATATCTAGGTTTTTGATATGTATGATGAATCTTATTCTACTGTTTTCTTCAGAAAAAAAAGAGATACCAAAGATAATAGAAGAAAATCATACATTAAGAATTGGAACAGGACAAATAGAAGGTACTGATTTTGTGAGGCAATAGAAATCAGTGCAACAAACTAAAAAGAATGAAGACAATGGAAGAAAATGCGAAATACCTCATTGGCAAAACTACCTACCTGGAAAATAGATCCAAAAGAGGCAATATAAAAAATAATGGCATAACTGAAGGCCATGACCAAAAAAAGAGCTTGGATTTCATTCTCCAAGAGGACTTTAGGGAAAACTGTCCAAATATTCCAGAAATAGAGGAGGAAATACTCATTGAAAGAATTCATCAATCACCTTTGTAAAAAAGATCTCACAAGGAAAAACCTAAGGAACTTTGTTGCCAAACTCCCAAATTATAACCTCAAGAAAAAAAAAATATTGCAAGCTCCCAGATTAAAACAATTCAAATATCAAGGAACAATAGTCAAGATTACCCAGGATCTGGAATCTTACACTAAAGGATTGGAGGGCCTGGAATACCATAGCCTCAAAGGTAAAAGACTTGGGATTACAATGAAGAATTTATGACCCAATAATATTTGACATTATCTTTCAGGGAAGAAGATTTCGCTTCAATGAAATAAGAGACTTTCAATCATTTTGATTGAAAAAGCCAGAACTTAACAAAAAAATTAATCTACAAATACAGGAATGAAGAGTACCCCTGAAAGACAAACAGGGGAAAACATATATTTAAAGGATAATCTATTTACTTTCCTAAATAGGAAAAGGGTATATGTAAGTTTTAATAACTGTATCTGACATTGGGGCAGACAAAGGGAGGGGGGCGTTATCATAAGGATGGATAGTGTAGTTGTAAATGGACTTTGATATGATGATATAAAAGAAAAAGACATTTAGGAATGGGAAAATGTATGTATTGGAAAAAGAAAAAAAAGGAAGGTATCCTGGAAAATTAAGTTCACACACAAAGGGGCTTAAAAGACCTATTACAATGGGGGAGAGGGGTAATGGAAAGGATGAGAATTGTCTGAAGTTTTATCTAATTGCATTTGGCTCTATGAGGGAATAACTGCACCATTCAGTTGAGTATAGAAATTTATTTAATCCTATAAAGAAGTAGGAGGAAAAAGAGAAAAAGAAAAGAGAGGGACAGAAGAGAAGGGAGGGCAGAAAAACTAGGAAAAAAAGGTAAGAGAAGGGAGAAAGGGCTGATAGAAGATAAGGTAGTGGATGAAGTGATGGAGTGGGTTAAAAAACAGTATTAAGAAAGGGGAAGGGGTGATAGGAGATCAGGTATTGGGTGGTCTGGTAAAAAGATACAGGACTGAGGACAAGGTGAAAGGAGACAACAAAAGTAAATGCAGTGGAGAAAATAAGATGGAGGTAAATCTAGAGCTAGTAATCATAATTGTTGATGTGAGTGGTGTGAACTCTCTCATAAAACACAAGCAAATAGTTGAGTGGATTAAAAAAAACATAATCCTACAATATTTTGTTTACAAGAAACATATTTGACAGAGAGATACATACAGAGTAAAGGTAAAAGACTGGAATAGAATTAATTATGCTTCAGCTAAAGTAAAAAAAAAAAAGCATGAATAGCAATTCTGATCTCAGATAAAGCAAATGTAAAAATAAATCTAATTAAAAGAGATAAGGAGGGAAAGTACATCTTGATAAAGAGTACTGTAAATAATGAAGTAGTAACAATACTAAATTTGTATGCACCAAGTGGTAGAGCAGGCAAATTCCTAGAGAAGTTTTTAAGTTAGTTACAGGAAGAAATAGACAGCAAAGCAATTCGATTAGAAGGACATCAACCTTCCCCTCTTAGAATCAGACAAATTGAATCACAAAATAAACAAGAAAGAAACTAGGAAGGTTTATAGGATCCTGGAGTACCTAGATATGATAGACCTATGGAGAAAACTGAATGGAGTCAGAAAGGAATACACCTTTTTCTCAGCAGTACATGGCACCTACACAAAAACTGACTATACACCAAGGCACAAAAACCTCACAATCAAATGCATAAAGGCAGAAATAGTAAATGCTTCCTTTTCAAATCCCAATGCAATAAAATTTACATTCAACAAAGAGCCAGAGAAAAACAGACTAAAAACCAATGGGAAATTAAATAATCTAATTCCAAAGAATGAATAGGTCAAACAACAAATCACAGAAACAATCCATAATTTTGTCTAACAAAGTAACCAACATACCAAAATCTATGAGATTAAGTCAAAGCAATTATTATAAAGCAAATCTATATCTCTAAATAGCTACATAAATAAAATCCAGAAAGAGGAAACCAATGAATTAGGCATACAAATAAAAAAGCTAGGAAAAAAACCCAAATTAAATAGTAAATTATAAATTTTGAAACTCAAAGGAGAGATTAATAAGATGGAAACCAAGAACACTATTGAACTAATAAAAAAATTAGACACTTGGTTTTATGAAAAAAAACTAACAAAGTAGATAAAGCTTTTGCTAATTTGATCAGAAAATGAAAGGAAAGAAAAACCAAATCATCAGTATCAAAAATGAAAAGAGTAAATTTTCCACCAATGAAAAAGAAATTAGAGAAATAATAAGTAGCTATTTTGTCCAACTCTAAGGCAGCAACAATCTAACCAAAATGGATGAATATTTACAAAAAATATAAATTGATCAGATTAATAGAAGAAATAAAATACTTAAAGAGTCCCATTATAGAAAAAGAAATTTGAAGAAGCCATTAATGAACTCTCAAAGAAAAAATCTCTACTGCCAGATGGTTTCACAAATGAATTCTACCAAACGATTTAAGAACAATTAATTCCACTACTATGTAAACTATTTGGAAAAATAGCTAAAGAATGAGTACTGCTAAATTCCTTCTGTGACACAAATGTGGTACTGATACCTAAACCAGGAAAGGGCAAAACAGAGAAAGAAAATTATAAACTAATATTTCTAATGAATATTGATGCAAAAATTTTAAATAAAATATTAGCATAGATATTATAGCAACTTATCAGAAGGATAATATATTAGAACCAAGTAGGATTTATGCCAGGAATGCAGATCTGGCTCAATATCAGGAAAAGTTATAACCATAATTGATCATATCAATAAGAAATCCAAAAGAAATAATATGATAAACTCAAGAGATGCAGAAAAAGCTTTTGAAAAAATACAGCACCCATTCCTATTAAAAATGCTAAATAACACAAGAATAAAGAATTAATAAAAATCATCAACAGTATTCATATAAAACCTACAGCAAGCCTTATTTGTGATGGAGAGAAGCTGGACACATTCCCAATAAGATCAGGGATCAAACAAAGATATCCATTATCACCATTATTATTCAACATTGTACTAGATATCTTGGCTCAAGCAATTATAAAAGAAAAAGAAATTATTATTTTTATAATAAGCTTTTTATTTTGAAAACATATGCATGGATAATTTTTCAACATTGACCATAGTATAGCCTTGTGTTTCAGATTTCCCCCTCCTTCCTCCCACTCCCTCCCTTAGATGGCAAACAATCCAGTATGTTATATATGTCAAATCCAATATGTGCAAACATATTTAAGCAGTTCTCTTGCTGCACAGGAAAAATCAGATCAAAAAGGAAAAAAATGAATAAGAAAATAAAATGCAAATGAACAACAACAAAAAGAGTGAGAATGTTGTGTTGTGATCCTCACTCACTTCCCACAATTCTCTCTCCAGTTGTACATGGCTCTCTTCCTCACAAGATCATTGGAAATGGCATTAATCATCTCATTGGTAGAAAGAGTCATGTTCATCAGAATTGATCATTGTATAATATTGATATTGCTATGCACAATGATCTCCTGGTTCTGCTCATTTCATTTAACATCAGTTCATGTAAGTCTCTTCAAGCTCCCTAAAATCATCTTCCTATACATTTCTTATAGAACAATAAAATTCCATAACATTCATACACCATAACTTATTCAGCCATTTTCCAACTGATAGGCCTCTACTCAGTTTCAGTTTTTGCCACTACAAAAAGGACTGCCAAAAACATTTTTGCGCATGTGGGTCCCTTTCCCTACTTTAAGACCTGAACATGGGAAGATGGACTTTTTTGGCAAGGGACTTTCAGAGAGACTCATCAATGCTTTCAATTTGGCAAAGTATGGCATCTGAAAACTCAATGTTGGTATAAAAAAAACAGGGTGGGAGAATAAGACCCAAAATCTTATGTCCAAAATGTAACAAAGACTTTCAATGGGCATCAAAATGTAGATTGACTTAGAGAAAAAAGAAGCAAAACTTGGTTCCAGGGCCCCAGGCAAAAAACAAACAAACAAACAAACAAAAAAACTTGGAGCATGATAGCAGCTGATTTTTCACCTAGAGAGTCTTTAGAAGTACTCAAACATGACCAATCAGCTGAGAAACAACCTGATGGGAGAAACAAATTACAATTGGGGATAATAGAATTGTATGCAGCTAGAACAACTGAGATATCCCCAAGAAAGATGAAATCTCTCTCTGTCTGGCCTATGAGAATCCTTTGCCTCCAGGTGCAGTAGGTTTAACTATTTCACCTCCTGAGAGTGCTTATAAAACACTGTCTATCCATACACTGATTTGGGAAACTGAGGAATGTGTAACTAATATCCCAGTTACTAATAATACAGGTAGACAATATATGACATCAACCAGGAGAAGTAGTAGCATCAGCTTTACTGATACAGACTCCTATTAGGCAATTTGGTGATATTTACCCCAATTTTGACTCCCAGCAACAGAATCCAGAAATATTATAGACTGCAGATGTTACAGCTGATCATCCTATGGTCATTATCTATGTAAATGACATACCATTGAAAGAGTTCATAGAGATCGGTGTAGATTGTACAAACATTAGGGGTGCCAATTGGCCCAGTCATTGGCCAAAAATTAAGGCAGACACACATATGTCTGGAATAGGAGGATCAATAGCAACTGAAATTAGTGCTACTCCTTTGAGATAGATATTTGAAGGTGAAACAGGAATTTTTAATCCTTTTGTAGTAAATAAAACCCCCATCAATCTATGGGGAAGAGACTTCTTACAACAATTAGGATTACAATTGAGCACTTCTGCTTTTTGGGCAGAGCTGCTGTTGAAGGCCTCCTGGCACTCTCACCTGTTCCCATTCAATGGAAACCTGGTGCGTAGAACAGTGGCCCTTAACAAGTGAAAAATTCAGGCCTTATTAAATATAGTACAGGAGAAACTTGACCAAGATATTACAACCTTCTTCAAGTCCTTGGAATTTCCTTGTATTTGTTGTAAAAAAAGAAATCTGGAAAATGGAGGATGTTGACTGATTTAAGAAAAATTAAATGAACAGATAGAAACCATGGGAACTCTTCAGCTGAATTTCCATCTCCTACTCAGTTGCCTAGAGAATGTCCTCTTTGGGTTATAGACATTAAGGATTGTTTCTTTTCTATCTCTCTAGATAAGGAGGATAGAAAAAAGATTTGCCTTGTCAGAATTTAATTGAGCCTTATAAAAGATATGAATAGAGAGTTTTGCCACAGGGAATGAAAAATAGCCCTACTATGTGTCAAATGTATGTTGCTGCTGTTCTTACTCCAGTAAGAAAAGCATTTTCAAAAGTTATGTGGTTACATCACATGGATGATATCTTAGGTGTATACCTGAAGAGCAAAGGTTAGAAGCATGTCCACAAAAGATCATAGAAACACTAAGGAACTACAAATTGCATTTAGCTCCAGAAAAAAATTCAAAGGCATGTTCCTCTTCAATATTTAGGATCTGAAGTATATCCTAAGGTGTTTACAATACAAAAAACTTTGTTTAAGAACAAAGAAATTGAATACCTAAAATGGCTTTCAAAAATTGATAGGAGATATCCAATAGATGCATCCAGTGTTAGGCTTAACTATTTATCAATTACAACCATTATATGACATTCTAAGGAGAGAATGTCACCTTAGACATTTTAAACTTTAAACTCACCATGCCAACTTGCAAAAGGAGCTCAAGAGGCTTTATCAAGAGGTGCTTTTTTCAAACTGGCTTTATCTAATGTGGTTGAAAGTCACTTAAAAAAACTCTTAGAAACATCAGTTTTTGCTACAAAAGAGGCACACACAGCAGTCCTTCATCATGGAGACAGTGTGATAGAGTGGGTGAACCTTCCAGCATAACCAGACCAAAGCCTTACTCTTTAGGACTCAGTGCTTGTGGCTAGGTTTTTATTAAAGGCCATTAAGAGAGTAGTACAATTATCTGGGATAAGACCTTACAAGATATACACCTTTTATATCATGCACAAATTAATGTATGCTGTGAAACCATCCCAGAGTAGCCAAATTTTTTGGCCACAGCTCTAAATTTTACACACAGGTTTACATTAAAGATATCTCAGCTAATACATCATTGATGATGGATTTTTGAAGAAAATTTTTCTAAGGTTCCTTTTAAAGGAACAACTATCTTTACAGATGCATCCAAACATAACAATACCTTTGTGACAACTATAAAGAGAGCAGCCAGAACTCCTTTTCAGTCCACTCAGCAGAATAAGTTGTATGCAATCATGCTAGCTCTTACTTATTATCCAGGAGATATAAATATGATATCTGATTTGGCCTATTCAGTAGGTATAATACAAAGAATTGCCACAGCCCAAATAAAATTTTTAGCTTCTAATATATATCAGCTCTTTAAGGAACTTCAAGAGCAAGTGGAAAAACATCCAGGTAAGATTTGTATCTTACATGTCCACTCACATAATGGACTTCCAAGTCCTGTTTTTGATAGTAATTCAAAGGCAGATAGCCTTCTAACCATGTTGACCAATACTCTTTTATTTCAGGCAGCCCAAGAATCTCATTCCAAATATCATCAGGCTGCTCTAGCTTATTTACAATTTGGAATAACAAGAGAGGAAGCTAGGAGCATAGTAAAAATCAGTACAGTTTGACTTCCTTTACACGCTCCTATGATCCTTCCAGGGAAGAACCCTCATGGTTTGAGACCCAATGAAATTTGTCAAATGAATGTGACTCATTATAAATATTTTGGTCATTTGTCTTTTATTCATATTTTGTAGACACCTTTTCAGGATTTACTTTTGCATTACTAGCAGCAAAAGAGATGGCCTGAGTGGTCACTGAATTTCTTATACAAGCTTTTGGAATTATGGTTGTGCCACAAGCAATAAAAACAAATAATGGACTTGCATATAATTCTAAACATTTTGCACACTTTTGTGCACAGCATCAGATTTTATACACCACTGGCATACTTTTTAATCCTCAAGGACATGAAATAATAGAGAGGAGAAACAGAGACATCAAGATGCTTCTCCAAAAACAAAAGAAAGGAGGAGCCAAAGGTAACCCTAGAGAAATTTCAAATTTAGCTCTTTCCACTATTAATTTTTTGATTTTTTTTTTTTGACAAAGATGCACTGGCTCTGGCAGACAGGTTTTATAACCCACTGGAAAGGCAGTATCCAATGTGAGCAGCTCCACTATAATTGCCAGGTGATGTGGAAAGATCCAGAAAGTGGTGAATGGAAGGGACCAGATAGGTTAATTGCTTGGAGGAGAGGGTTTGCTTGTAGAGCTGTAGAGACAGATGGAGAAGGAATCAGATGGATACCAATGAGCCGTATTTGCCTTGTCCATCAGAGACCTTGAAACAAAGAAAAAGACCCAAGAAACATCAAATAGTTCCATCTCTGACTACACATGCCACTGAAAAAGAATGGCTGTTGACCTTATGAATATGACAATTGACTCATGAACATCAAAAGTTGTTAATGAGACTGATGCAGGCCTTCAAAATTCCTGCAGGAATCATTGGATTTCCTGACATATGAAGTAATGGACATTAGATTCGTTTTAGACTATCTCTTAGCTGCTGAGGGAAGTATATGTGTGAATGTTATTTAAATATCCTCCTAGGATTTATGGACATATATAATTTTTCATATTGTTTCATATTGTTTATTACATCACTACTAGCCTGTTATATCACTATGTGTTTGTGTAATATCTCACATGCTGATGGATTTATGTATACCTGTTTCAAGTAAGACCCTTCAGCCCAGAGCAAACCTGCTAACAATATCTGGTTTGACTCCCCATTTCCCTTTGGTGTTCCCACCTCCCTTCCTGAAAAGTCAGGGAGTGTGTGCCCACCTCTGCTCTTAAACCAAAGAAAGTGGGAGATGTAGAGGGCTGGAACTCTGGGAAAGTATATTTGAAACAAAGATACTTACAACAAGGTGTTTACTCAGTGTGACTGATGAGATAATGGTTCTCTAGTTCACAGATATTTAGTACTTAGTGATGTAATGGTTTTACAGTTGACACATGCTCGGTGTGCTATATGGTATAATTGTACTAAGGTCCTTAAGGACTGAGAGGGCTAGGGACTTGAGAGTGTGTGGCTTGAGCTCAGATTCCAGCCTCCAGACTCTAGTCTCTATCCCTAACAATCCTCGTGGTCACTCTCTTGCTAAGACCAAGGCCTGTACAGAGATCCTCAAGAAAGCTAGCTCTGACATTATACTCCTTATTTATTTTCTCATTTACACTTTCTTATTAATTTTGTGGTTCGATTTATCTAGTTCTAAGAGAGCCAGGTTGAGATCCCCTACTAGTATAGTTTTGCTGTCTACTTTTTCTTCTCCTCTAGGAATCTGGATGCTATACCATTTGGTGAATATATGTTTAGTATCAATGTTGCTTCATTATCTATGCTACCCTTTTAATAAAATATATTTTCCTTCCTTTTCTCTTTTAATTAGATCTATCTTTTGCTTTTACTTGATCTGAGATCAGGATTGGTACCCTTGCTTTTTTTATTTCACCTAAAGCATAATAGTTTCTGCTCTAGCCCTTTACCTTCACTCTGTATGTATCACCCTGTTTTAAATGTGTTTCTTGTAAACACCATATTGTTGGATTCTGGCTGTTAATTTGGTCTGCTATGCACTTTCATTTTATGGAAGAATTCATCCCATTTACATTCACAGTTAAAACTACTAATTCTGTGTTTCCTGCCAAATTATTTACCATATGTTATGCTTTTCTCTCTTTTTTTCTTCTCTGTAGCCCAGTATTTTGCTTTTGATGACCCCTTTCCTCAAACAGCCCTCCCCCTTTACATACCCTCCTCCTTTTATTTTTTTTTTTACCTTTTCACTAATACTTCTGTTTTCCTTTCTATTAGTCTTTCCCTTTCTTTTCCTTTTCCTCTGCTATTTCCCTAGAAGATGAGATAAGTTTGTTTGCAAAACCAAATGTCTGATATTCTCTCTTTGAGCCAAATCTGATGAAAGTACAAGTCACACAATGCTCATGCCCCTCTCCTTTTCCCCTCAATTATAATAGTTTTCTTTGTCTTTTTATGAGATGTAATTTCCCTCATTTTACATCCTCTTTCCCCTTTTTTTCTGGTGAATCTATTATAATTTGGAAACATCTTTAGAGCCAGTATTTCTACTGGTCTCATTTCTAAAATATATAAAGGATTATGTCAAATTTGTAAGAATACAAGTCATTCCCTAACTGATAAATGGTCAAAGGATATGAACGGACACATTTCAGATGACAAAATTAAAGCCACTTATAATTATATGAAAAATGCTCTAAATCATTATTGATTACATAAATGTGAATTAAAGCAACCGCACACCTCTCAGATTGGCTAAAATGACAGGAAAAATTATGATAAATTTTAGAGGGGATATGGGAAAACTGGTAACTGGTACACTAATGCATTGTTGGTGGAGTTGTGAAATGATCCAACCATTCTGGAGATTAATTTGGAACTATGCCCAAAGGACTATAAAACTATGCATACAGTTTGACCCAGAAGTGCCATTACTGTGGCTGTATCCCAAGGAAATCATAAAGGAGGGACAAAGATCCAAATTTACAAAAGTGTTTGTATCAGCTCTTTTTGTTGTAGCAAAAAATTGGAAAAGGAGTGGATGCCCATCATTCCTTTAGTGAATGGCTGAACAAGTTGTGGTATCTTAAAGTAATGGAGAATTATTATTATTTTTTTAAAAAATAAGAAAAAGATGATTATAGAAAGGTCTGGAAAGATTTTCATGAACTGATGCTGAGCAAAACTAGCAG
This sequence comes from Antechinus flavipes, assembly GCF_016432865.1. NCBI lineage: Eukaryota > Metazoa > Chordata > Mammalia > Dasyuromorphia > Dasyuridae > Antechinus > Antechinus flavipes. The sequence goes on from NC_067398.1 coordinate 37,310,176, forward strand.
AACCAGGAATACAGTATATATAGTAAAACCAAGAACATGAGTTATCAACTATGAAAAGTTTGGTTTTTAGTAATTCAGTTATCCAAAGCAATCCCAATAGACTCTGGACAGAAAGTGCTATCTGCATCCAGAAAAAGAACTAAGGAGACTGAATGTAAATCAACACGTTATGTTCACTTCTTTTTTCATTGTTTTAAAAATCTCTTCCATGTTTTCCCCCATTTTCTCTGATTTTCCTTTTCCAGCATGATTCATAAGATAATGTGTATTAAAAGTAAATAAAATTACTACAATAAAAAATATAGCATTGGAAACACAGACTTTGATAAACCTATTGAGATTCATTACAACTACTTGACCATACCTTAAAACCAAATCATTTTGGCTTTCACTGATTGTCTAACAATAGCTCTTCATTCCTGACTCACTTTGTCATTGTTTGGGTGGATGGCTCAAGGTGAAATAAGAACCAATTTTTTTTTTTTTGGCCAAAATCTCTGAGTGTCTAATCTCTGAACTCTGACAAACTGAGACCTAAGAAAGAACTTGCCTTTAAAAAGCTAAGGTTTCCCACTCCATTCAATGCCATATGAAGTCATCCTAATTTTTGTCTTGTCCCTGGGCCCAGATGATTCCAAAGGAGAAAATGAGATTGGTTTCTTTACACAGCCCTGTCTCACTTTAATTCAATTTATTTGAAGTCAAGACATCAGATTCCTCATATCATTGGTCTTTTTCAAAGAACAAACAACAACAAACAATAGCATAATGCTTACAATTGCATTTCTTACATTAGCAAGATATTTGTAAAACTAAATCCGTTTTTAAATCTTTATTTATTTATTCCTTTATCTATCCATTAATATCTATCTATCTATTATTTGTTTATTTCCTGTTGGGGAGATTACAATCTGAATTACCATTGGAGTACTTATATAGATACAAGGAAAGATTAGCTTTGTTCTGATCCTTCTCAGAAAGGTCAAGATGTAGTATGTTATAGGACATAGGGTCTTGTCTTTGGAGTTAAAAAGTCCTTTCTCTGACCCAGTCTATGTTACAGCCATGTTCAACACACTTAACTCTTTGTGCTCCTAGTACCTTTCTAAGACTATATGTTATAGAAGTGTCGATGCAGTAGGTTTTCACACAGGCATTATCAATATAAATAAAATTGAAAACTTGGATCTCCAAATCAATATTGTACATCTCTAGCTTGATGTCTCAAAGTTATCTTAAACTCACTATGTCCAAAACTGAATGCATCATCTTCCCTCAAAAATGCCACCCACTATCAAATTCCTCAGTGATGATTGAGGACACCATCATTCTCACACAAATTAGGATCTCAATTTAGGTGTCATATTTGATTCCTAACTTGCTTTCTTCCTCTGACAATTTTTTTGTCAATTCACATTGACTTTAACTTTGTAATATCTCATTTAAATTCCCTTCACTCTTTTAACAATACCACTCTTGTGATGGTGGCCCTCATCATCTCATGTCTGGATTAATGTGATAACCATTTGGTTAGTTTCTTTGCCTCATATATCTCCCCAATTTAGTCCATTCTCCACTCAGTTATCAAATTAATCTTCCTAAAGCAGAGAATTAAATCATGTCACCTCCCTCTATTCAATAAACTATAGTAATTCCCTATAACCTACAGGTTTAAATATAAAATTTTGTATTTGATAATCAAAATTCTTCCCAACCTAATGACCTCTTCTCTAGTTTCAATCTTCCTTCACTCTACTTTCAACAATACTCTATGTGATCCAGTACCTTTGTCTCTTCCTTGTTAATTGCTCAAGGCACTCCCTCCCCCAGTTCCAGACATTTCCACTAGCTGTGTCCTTTATGCCTAGCCTTCTGTCCTCACTCTAGCCCTTTCTTACCTTGCCCCATTCTTTCTTTGTTGCCTTAGATTCTTTAAGTCCTTCCTTTAGTTTTGTTTTGGTATAAAGCTGACTGAAGGAAAACAAAACAAAACATAAAATTATCTCTAATAATGGGGAACTTATATTCTAATAAAGGACATAATACAATACATAGATATATTACAACTAGCAAGATACAATAAGAATAGATGGAAGGTAGCTTTTTGGGGGAGATGACAGCATCTAGAGGGATATTTTTTAATTCCTTTTTCATTCTTCTTCTTATTTGATTAATCCTCATCCATTCATATTATGCCTCTCAATTGCGGATGTATCGTAAAGGTTTGTCCCAAGTCCTGTTCAATTTTCTCTATACCTGCTAACTTGGTGACATCATCAATTCCTATGAATTTGTCATCTGTCTGCAGAAAACTGCAAAATCTGTATTTATTGTCCCAATCTATTTCCTACCTCATTAACTGATTATTAAATGTGTTTTTATAGTACAAATTTTTAAACATGAATATGCCATGGACATACAAATTTTAACACATTCCAAGCAAAGCTAAGAATCTTTTTTTCCCCAAACATACTCATTTTTCCAACATCCCTATATGGTTGGAGGGTACTGCTATTAATAACTTAATATAGTGAACAGGAAAGAAAATTCTAGATTTGGAGTAGGAAATACAGATTTAGATTCCACTGGAATCAGCTGGTAGTTATGTGATCTTGGTCAAGCCATTTAACTTCAAATGAAAAGCCACCAAAGACCCTCCTAGCTTTTAATCTATTTTCCTTCTACCTAAGCAGGTTTGCAATATCAAAATTATCCTTGAATTTTGAGTTTGACCTCCACTTTAGTTTATATTCTCACTATATCTTGCCTGAACTATCACAGTAGCTTGTAAATTGGTTGTCCTTACTACTCTTGTCCACTTCAATCTATTCTTACACAGAAGTGAAAAAAGATTTTTTCAAAGTCCAGATATTATAGTCACTTCCTTATTCAATAAACTAGACTTACTTTCTGACAAACTTCTCTGTTTGGCACTTAAAGCTTTCACAGTCTGGTCTCAATATATATTTTCAGATCTATTATATATTATTTCTCTTTACACATATCAAGGACCAGTCAATTGGTTTCTTCCTCTTCCTTATATACAAAGCATTTTCATCTTTATGTATTTTCACTATCTACTGTCTTTTCCTTATGCCTGGGATACACTCTCTCCTCAACTTTATCTCTGAAAATATCTTGTTTCTTTCAGCACTCATATCAAATATCCCTTCCTACATGAAGCCATTCTTGATTCCTCAAGTATCAAGTGCTTTCTCTCTTAAAATCACCTTGCATTTATTTTCATAATGCATTAAACATAATACAGAAGACATTGTATCACCCTTGACAAAAAAAAAAAAGATAATTCAAAACAGAAACTTTTTTTTTCTAATGCCTGCCTAGTCCTTAGAGCAGTACATGACATAACAGTCACCTCATAAATGCTTAATATTTGATAGACTGAGACAAAAGCTTATTTTTACTTCTAGAGCCAATTTCATTCTTCTCCATGAAATTTTCATGATTCCATATACGTTTTCCTAATCTGAAGCCTCATACAAATTCCCTTGGTTTTTGTTTTTACAATAGTTACTCATGTACTTGATTTAGTATAATCTTTACAATGTAAGAAACAAGAAGGCAATGATTATATATTACAATTACAACCCAAAAGGTACTTCATATAACTATTAACAGAAAGTACGTAATTTATATATATTTATTGGTCTTTCTGTTATTTCATGGATTGGTTTTTAAAATAAACTTTTCTTTGAATTTTTTAAATTGGAAGTTTTTATATCCCCAATTGCAATTCAATAACTTTGTAAGTTGTTGAAATTGAAGTCCAATGCTATTTGGTATCTCTGGTATCAGCCTGAACTTCATACCAGGTCCTCTGTCTCTGAGTCAATAGTTTATTTTCATATCTCGTACTACCTATCCTGATTTGGTACATTAAATCTACAATTAACAAATCCATTAAAACAAAAACATTTTTAAGGGGTTTTTCCTCTCAAAGTTTATATAACTTAGATTTTTCTTTGTGGGTTAAGATTTTTTCAATTAATCTATTCTTCTGTTTGCAAGGATATTTTTCCTAACCTTAGTCCCTATGAAATGACAAAGTAACAATCATAATTCACCAGAGTAAAGTAATATATTCATTAAATCATGTCTGTTTTATTCTTGCAACCACACGGAGATGACAGTCTAATCAAAAATCATAGTTTTAGACCTATAAAAACCTTGAAGATGAAATCTAGATTCATTTTTTTTAATTTTCAGAAGAGGAAACTGAGGTTTGGATAGGAAACATCAAAGCTTGGATTCTCCTATGTCTTTCTTCCTTGTACTTTGCTATTTCCCCTAATTTCAATCTCCATATAGTTAAACAGATGAAGTACTTCAATATGACCCTTCTTTATAGCTGAGAGTTGGATGAGTTATGCTACCACAGCTTTCCAGCTTCACATCACTTATGTTTCTATAAGAAGGTGAGGAATCTTTTACTTCAGAACCCAATATATAGTATCCCAAGAGATATGGAACCATCTGAAACTGGGTTATGGAAGAATGACCATCATATAAATGCTTAAATATTTCTTAAACTATTCTTATATTGACAAAGGAAGTCTATTGCAGTGATATATAAAAATATAAATGCAGTGAAATAGAATTGTTTATACTTTGTCTTCTTTAAAAAGAAATTATTAATTGCCATTTTAGGAGAGAATTGATCCTGGCAATGTCAGTTGTGTTTATCAATTGTGGGTACAAAGTTTAATTTTAAAATTCTAAGATGTAGATCATCTATGATTTTAAAGTATTCACTAGCTTTTTATTTCTGAACATGCTAGAATGAAAAAGTAAACTGCCTGTTTTATGGAATAATGAAAAATAGAAATGCTAAGAGGAGAAAACTGTGCAAAACATTAAATCAATGGAATTTTCTGAAAAGTCAGTTCCAATGAACTTGGTTTTTAAAATTTGCTGTTCTAGAGGCAAGGCTAAAGAAACCAGTATGTGCTTCCTAATTAACATTCCCCAGATATCATATCCAGATATCATATAGATTGCAGCAACTTCTTGAACATTTGGAAAACTAAGCTTATATTTAGGTCTGAGAAAGTTTAAGAGTAAAGTTAAAAGTACCTTACTATAAATAAGGACTGTCTGCCCTTGAAGATTTTCAGAGCATATGTGAATTTGGTGTTAAAACTAGTGAAATTCATTGCCGTTTTCCTTGGTGTGATGAGAAATTTATAGTATTTCTCTCGAGTCTCTTGAGTTATGTGGGGATACACAAATCTTGGCCTTAGTGAACTCTCTTTCTGGACTTTATTGGTCTTCTGGGAAAAAAAGATCAGCATTAGTGTCAAGGAGGTAAGCTCATTTTAGAAAATAACATGGATTTTTTCTTTTTTTTAACAAAATCTTATACTGCCTTAATTGTGTCTTTTACATTACCTGGTTGGTGGATCAAAATGTAATACAGTTGTTTGATGACATAGCTTAAACTGGAAAATTTTGATACCTGGAATTCATGAGGGAATCAAATAGGCCAAAATGCCTGATTGGTTATAAAGTTAATATGGAGAACATTTTGATAGGTGGTACATATTGATGGGGTTGTCTTATATTGATTTAACTCTGATCAAAAATGTTTTTAATGTACAAATTTTAGGGTTTTTTAAAACAGTTAAAAATTTTTTTTTGGATTATGCAATGATAAATTTAGAACTAGAATGAATTCAAATGTTATTTATTCTAACCTATTCATTTTGAGAAAACTAGTATCTTGTCTACTTTCAATCTTGTCTTTGCTTTCTTGTTATTCTTTTTATAATTTTGAGTTTTGGTGCAGGTGAAATAACAACTGTGGATAGTTTTTTCTCCATACTGCCTTTTTATATCTATTGTCATTCATGATCTACCTCATTGGGAATTATCAGACAGATTATGGTTTACTTTATGTGCCCAATGTTTCTCCTGTTCTCACAGATTCAGTGACTTTCCCAAAATCGCATAGGTAGAAAAAGGTTTGAACCTGAGCCATACCATTTGAATCTAGTCCCTCCTTCCCTCCCTCCTTCCCTTCCTTCTTTCTTCTTTCTTTTCTTCCTTCCTTCCTTCCTTTGTTCCTAGTGAAGTTTATTTAGATCAGAAAGCTTTACAGTATTTTTTTTCTCCCCAAATATTACTTACTTGATCTTGCTTTGCTTGTGGGATAATTTTCTATGAAATTCATTTTGAATTTTGTAAAGAAATATGATTTTACTGTCTTCAACACTAATCTCTCTCTCCCAACATATACATTCAGACTAAAGTGGGAAATTTTAGATTTTATCTGAATAATTGTAATTTAACAATAACATTTAAAAAAACCTTAATAAGAAATGAATCTATTTATATCTATAATAGCCTATAAGGTCCTTATTCTGCCACCACTACTCCTCCCCTGTCTTGGTTTAGATGCAAATTTAGCCTGCTGACTAGTATTTATTGTGGACCTTAATGGAATGAAACCCAGGGAGATTCTAAGGTGTCTAAAGCTAAATGTATTTCTTGCATCACTCAAAGACTAGAAGCAATCACTGTTCCCATATTCACTAATAGTTTTTTTCATTGGGATCTATAAACCATTTTTTCTAAATAAACTAATTTGCCCATTGAATGTCCCTGGTTCCCAAAGCAGGTATCAGGATCTGTTATCTTTCAGAATAGACTTTGGAAAACAATTAAAGTAAACTCTGAATCATATGATCAAGTCTTCAGATATATACAATATTGAACTGTGGGCACTTGAAGACCATATTATGATTTTAAAAATATTATTTTAGTTGTCTTTTTTAAACTTAAAAAAACTAATTGAACAAAAGCTTTTGTGTTATACTTTTAGAGTATTTCTGGAAGGCTTTCCCCCCCTTTTGTCTGTTATTATATTAAAAACCTCTTATTTAGAATAGAATAGATGGAAATTTTTCATGTTTCTGATAATTTATTTATTTTATTATTCTATACATATTCCATTAATCCTCTACATTTTAAATCTTTTACTTATTACCTATGTGGCATTAGCTAAGCTCACTAGGACTAAGTCCTTGGAGCTCAGCTCGAAACTAAAACAAAACAAAACAAAAATAATCATGGACAGGAAAAAGGGGAATTTATTATGTTTGATAATTCATAATCATTATAGAATCTTTTCCTTCCTTCCTCCTTTCCATCCTTTTTTTACTCCTCCCTAGATTTTCTTAGATTGCTGTTTTGATAGAGTTTCTTAATTAAAAATATTAAAATTGAAGTGAGTCTAGGTATGCTCTATGATCAATTAAAGCTCTAACTTTAAGGTCTCATGACTATATTATATATATATATATAACTAAAATAAAAAATGAAAGAGGACAAATATAGACTAGAAAATTCAGATTCTATATTCTCACACATAATGCTAACATCTGTGTGACTCTGATATTAATAAGCACTATTTATAAGGCATTGAATTCTTCATCCAATCCTGAGGATGGCATAATACTCTAATATGGTGATGAACTCAGTTTATATTATGACTAATACCCTGAAAGATGACTAGTATGGTAATGGTAAGAGATTAGGGGTCAGTTTTTGGATAAATAACTTTGCAAAGTTCCATGTACTCCCCAGTGAAATGAGGGGTGTAAGTATTCACAGTATAACATTTTCTTAATTTTCAAGTATTTTACTTTGAATTATTTTATGTGAATCTGTATGCTTCCTTTCTCTTTATATATGCAGATGTATACATATTTGTGTGCTATGTAGAGAAGTTAAATAAAACTCAAATTTTGATTGCCCATTTTGTTTCTCATACTACTATCTGACTATGCCTGAACAACTGTTTTGCTAAGTCTACTGAAATAACAATGACAAACACCAATAAGAGAAATAAAATTCATATTAAATAATAGTCAACTCTAGCACTAGTATAAAATGGCATATTGTCAGGTGACATCAACAAGATTGGTATAATAAAGCAAAATTTCATAGAAATTAAAATAAGTTCTTATATTTGACAACAACAACAACAGCAACAAAAACACAAATAGCTTCATAGAATTGACAAAACAGTGTGTATTATGATTAAACAATTCATCTGATAAATGATCTGGGGGATTTAGTGAGCAATAAGCTCAACATGGGTCATTCTGACGTGATAATAAAGAAATCTTAGGATATAATAAGGGAGGCATGCTATCCAAGAATAAGGTGACAATCCATACTATTTTGTCCTGGTCATATTTTGATTTTTTTTTTTAGTTCCCCGTGAACCCATACATTAAAAGAAATAGCATGGTAGACATTATCTACAATAGGGCAAAAAGAATATTGATGAAATCAGAGCTAGAAGAATACACAGAGGGCATCTAGTTCAATTATACATGTTACAGAAAAGGAAACTGAGGCTCTGGTAATTTAAATGACTTGCCTAAGATCACTTATGAAATAATGGTGAATGACAGACCACGAAACCTAATCCTCAGGCCAGTGGTCTTCCCACAAACTCACTTGCATATGTTATGATGAAGGTTTCATGTTCCTCTCACTAAAGGATCAATTGAAGTAACTGAAAAGATTGAGCATGGAAAAAAGAACCATGATAACCCACCTTTAACTCTCTAAAGGACTGTCCAGAGGAAATGTTAGTTGGCTTGTTCTACTTGGTCTCAATAGGAAGGAAAAAAAACAATATCTAGAAACTGTAAAAGTGATCTTAGATTTTTAAGTTGTGTATGAATGGGTGGATAGGTTCTACCAAATAAAGCAACACAAAGTTGAACGAGATGATTTAGAAAATGGGTTTCTTCTCACTGGAGATATTTAGGCAAAGCTGTAAGACCATTTATCAGATTCATTTCAGTCTGAAAGGATTACTTTCCATGTAAGGTTTGAAGTAGAAGACCTCTGTTTTCTTCTCCAATTCTGAAATGTTTTTCCATAAGCAAAGGGATATGATGCTATCCATGTTTCAATGACTTAGCCATAAAATTAAAAAAAAAAAAAAAGGTTTTCTGATTGGAGCATAATAATATACTGAATGGCATGCCATTCAACAATTCTAATGTGAGATGAGCTATTTTGGTGATATTTCCCAAATTCAATTGAAACTCCAATATTGATTCTTGTATGATTGATTTCAATTGTGAAATATGCTCTGTATTTCCCACTTGTCTACTTCTTCCACATCCTCTAAAATCATCAAAATGTTTCAAATGATATATAAAGGGATCGGAAAACACTAGAAGGAATTTCACATTTAGTAAAGGGTTGCCTTTATTGCCTTGTTATTACAGTTCTAAAATAAGATTGTATATAGTTACTAAGATGATTATCTACCCTTACCCCCTTCCTCTCCTGAATACCAGAGAAATACATTGCAAAATGATTTTTTTTCCCTTACACACATAAAACTTTTTGTGATCAATATGTGGCCATGTTTAGAAAAAGAGAGGTAAAACCTGGAAGAAGGTTGAAGATATCACTTAGTTGAGCATGTTGCTACCTTTGACAAAGTCAACACATGTAATTCATTAATTTTTATTAAGCCAGACACTGTATGAAAGATAAAATTGCAATACCTATGCCCAGAAACAGATTAAGAAGAAAAATTATTACAGAAAAGAAGTCCTTCTTTTAGAAGATAGCTTGAGAGCTAATTCAGAATTCTAGGATATAAAATTGCTTTGGGGAGACATTTTGCAAAGGCAAGGAATCAAAAGGTAAATATTGAATTCAGATATTTTTACTTGTTTTTGTTTTTGTTTCATGTGTATAGAGAACAGAAAGTCTCCTTATTGTATATAAAAGGGAATATGATGAAGTTTCAAGAGGAAGAGAGCATTATCAACTGGGAAGATGAGGAAGGGTCTTTTGTACAAGGCACCATTACTGAACTGCTCCTTTAAGAGAATTGAGGATTTGTTAAGATAGATGTGAGGAAGGAATTCAGTCCAGAAAGAGGGGATATTGTTTACTTGTTTGGTCTATAACATTGTAATAGGAGATGATAAATATTAAAGGAAATTAGAAAGCTGTTTGGGGAAGAACAACTGCTTGTTCAGTCATTTTTCAATTTGTTTGCCTCTTCATGACCCTATTTAAGATTTTCCTTGAAAATATACTGGAGTGGTTTTCCATTTACTTCTCCAATTTATTTTACAGATGATAGAACTGAGGAAAAGAGGATTAATGATTTATTTAAGGGCACACAGCTAGTAAGTGTCTAAAAATCAGATTTGAAATCATGAAGATAAGTCTTGCTTATTCCAAATACTGCACTCTGCCTAATGGGCTACCTAGCTCCCGTTACTTCTCTGAGGACAAAGCTATTAAGGAAGTAGAGCTATCTGAAACATGAATTTAAGTTGAGAGCAAAGTGAGATGGTTGGAAACTATTAAGAGATGGTGTACGCAGAAAGGGATTAAGTTATCAAGAAAGTAGGCTCCACCTTAAAGTGATTCCTCCAAGGACAAGACAATTGTTGAAGTCCAAAAAATGGTAAAGCTGTTAATAAAGTGACCATGACAAAGGCTTCTCAAGAAGTGGTGAACCTCACTCATCAATGAAAAATATAAGCCCCAGGTTGTCGTCATTGGACAAAGTTCATGAAAATAGTGAGTCCCTAAGTTAAAAAAAAATATTGAGTAAAGGAATGGTATTGCTAGATGTTTGGTTTTACCTGTCTTTATTTAAATGATGTCAAATTGGTAGTTAAGTAGAATGAGTTGTAGGTAGAGAAGAAACTAATAGTGAGGAGATCACTGAAAAAGTTATTATAATATTCTAGATCATATTAGCTATTACATAGCCCTTCAATATTGTAAAACACTTTAAATATGTTATCTCATTCATCCTATTATTTTTTAGATGTAGAAATTGAGGCACACATAGGTTAAGTTATTTGAGTAGGTAGGACTACAACATTGTTAAGTGTATGGGTCTGGATTGACTAGGGTCTTTCTCATTCTAAGTCCAGTGTTTCATTCATGGGACACAATGTGTCGGGTGATCCATGTTAATGGCTGCATTTAATTTTGACTGGAAAATGTAATATTATGTCCATTTGTGCAATAATAGAATCAAGAGATTTAAAGATTGGTTCAAGGACAATGTTTGAATAAGAACTAAAAAGACAGATTTCCTGTCTCTGAATATAATATCATTCAAGTAGTCTATATAATATTTTTGTTGATAGCCTTTGATGGTCTCCAGTAAAATTTTGATACACCTTTAAAAAGGCACATTAATGAAGATATTCTTTTAGAATATTATGAATATAAATGATTCAAAGACTTCATGTGTGGTAAGAAAAATGGGGGAGCAAAGATGTATAAATAAGTAGCCAATACAAGAATTACTATGTGGAAGAACTAAGTTGCTAGATTTGCTTCTACTTGTCTCAGATGATGAATCTAGGTCACCAAATAGTGATTTTTGTCAAAGCTGTATACAAATGGGCTAGAATAGACTGGAGATACTAAATTGTACTGCACGGTTCTGCCAAACCACAGACCATTTGGATATAGAAATGGGCTCAGATGATAAAAAGAAATTACCCATTTCATCTGGACCAGAACATTTAGAGAGAATCAATTAACTCTGAGTCCAATTATTGCTTTTTCTGTATATGGTGGCCTATTTAGAAATTGGCTTAGATTCTTTCTATGCTCAGGAGCTTTTTAACCTGGATCTGAGACCTTATGAAAATGATAGATATTTCACTATAATCTGGTCTCAAATACTTATTAATTGTGATGCCAGACAAGTCAATTAACTTGAATTTGCCTTAGTTTCCTTATGTGAAAAACACAGGTAATAATACCTACTATGCAGTATTTTGAAGATTAAATGAAATGAAAAAAATCATTTGTGTTCCTGGCACATAGTTGTCAATATATAAATACTTATTCTCTTTCTCCCTCCTGTATAATTTTATTTTACTCATTAAAATTAAAATTTGCTCATTAAAATATTAATATGTTACATAGGTATCACTAAACTAAGGAAGGTGCCTAAAACATAGAAAAAAGTTAAGAACATCTTGTTTAAAATATATGAGCATCTGAAGTTTTCAGTAATCCTTTCTACCACACTAGAAGAATATATTCCACACCAAAGAATGAAAAGATAATTTTTAGATCAGAATTTTCATTCTTGTTCTACTATGCTAAATAAGAGGATATGATTCTAGATTTGGAGACTGTGTGAGGGGAAGGCAAAAGACAATAAACTGAGAATCTGTTTTTATATTCTTATTACCAAATTCCTGATTCCTTTGGATTTTTAGCTCAAGAAATAGATCTTAAGAATGAATTCCTAGTCCTTTTAAAGAAAATTTTCCTACTTAAAATTTTTACTTTATCCCTTTGCAAAATGACATACACATATACACGTCAATTTTGAGCCACCTTTTACGAGACATGATTATGAAAAGATAAGCTGGGTAAATCTGATGCATCTTGTTTTCTTTTCTTCATTTCCTTTAGCTTCCACAGATTTACTTTCTTACACTCCATCTAAAAATATTTTTTGTTTAAGAAGAAAAAAATGCCTTGTGACAATTTGCATAATGTGTTAATGCAGATATGCATCTAGACATCTGGATGGCATTTTAATATCTCATTCTCATTCAGACAACTAGACCTCACACAGATGGTAGAGACAATTTTAAGAGCATTGTTGTAAACAAATAAGGCAGCCAGGAAATCAAACATACTCCAAGATAGGTTTTCCAGCCAAAGAAGCTTTTTAGTGAGATGTTTTGACTGCAAGATAGGACAGCCCTTATCAGCCTCTGACAAAAGGAGAGGTACCAGCAGGCATTTTTGCTAGAATATGGAAACATCACCAACCACTCATTTCCAGTTTTGAATTTCTACCACACAATTTTGATCTATATTTTATTATCAAAGTGTACAGTTTCAGCTTGAAGATGAGATTCTCTCTTCATTCTATCCAGAGATACATATGATACATACATGTACATGTACATAAAGGCATAAGCATGTGTGAGAAGGATATATGTTTCTGTATAGTGCACAGTCATTGTGTGCATGTGCATGCTTGTGTAGACACGTTTGTGATGCAATATGGTAAAATATATAAAAGATTGTACTTGGAGTCAATCAGAGATAAAATGATTTGCTTTGGTTATAGCCAGTATTGGAAAAAAAAATTGAATTTATAAAGCACTTAACACAGGGCCTGGAATATACTAGTTTCATAATAAATATTTGTTTGCTCCCCTTCCTTTGCTGATCACTGCAGCCAATGTTCTATGCAATATAACATCAATCTCCTATTTGACTATATGCACACATATAGGTACATACATCACACACACACAACAACAACAACAACAAACCGATAACTTTTTTTTTTTCTGTTCTCAATTGTAGTCTTTGATTTTTCTATAATCTCTGAATAGCACCAAAGTTCAAAATAGGAAACCAGATGAATTCCTGATTATTCTGAAGCCCAAATCATGTACATACAAGCAGTAACACTTTAATTCCCTGAATACCCATATTATCCCATTGGGAAATGCAACTAACTAGACACAACCATACCAAAGAGAAAAGACTGAAAAATTGTCCTTCATCTGCATTTTTTAATTGTTTGCCAAGTGAGGGATCAGGCAACATAATTTGCCTTTTGTAAATCTGGCTTAAAATATAATACCTTATATGATTTAAATCCTATGTTTCTGGCTGGGGGAAACTTAATTTAAGGGAAAAATATTTTCTGAGCAAAATTCTTTTTATGACTGTGTGTTGGAATCCTTACTAACTGCTAACTAATTAGAGTTGATCTAATCTTACAAGAAGATGTTTTGGGCAGAACCTGAAACAAGGTACTAAGTAGAACTAAGTTCAATGAGTTCACACCTCCCTTGAAGCTCGTTGGGCCAGAGAGCACTATGGGAGAAAACCCATAATCCCTCTCTCTCGTATCCCATAATTCCTCCCTCTTGGATAAAAGAAACAGACAGAAGCTCTCGGTCAGATTTCAGTAGAGTTACGCCAGAAGCCCTCTCTCCGAGGCAAGGCAGAATATTTTCCACTTGGCTGGCTGGTGACAGAAGTGTTCTTGAGAGAGTGAAGACGCTACAAGTCGAGATTTTGCCGAATGACATGAAGAGTAGAGCTGGCTGGAGGCTGAAGAAAGCAGAGGCAGAGGCTGAAGGACCAGACCTTTGGATTTAAAGACATTTGGAGAGAGCTCTTGGAACCAAGCAGAGAGATAGGCCTCTAAGCTAACCGGGCTATATTGGAAACAATAAAAGATCTGAACTTTTATCACCTGGCTGTGTTTTGAGAAGAAAAAGATCACCACATTTTGGCGCCCTGAACGTGGGACAAACAGACCCCTCAGTGGATTCAAGTGGAAAAGCTCCGATCCTGATTCAAGTGGAAAAGCTCCGATCCTGATTCAAGTGGAAAAGCCTCTGATCCTGATCCAGTGGAAAAGACTCTTCAACCCAGAAATTAGGGTGAGTGCAATAAAGAAATTTTGCTAAAAGAGTTAAAGTAGAATTTCATCTAAGATGGGACAGATATTTAGAAAACAGCCTTCTGTTTCTGTTCAAGGAAAATGTTTAGAGAGCATTGTCAAAATTATGGAAAGCCAAGGTTTAATTATAAGTTTACAGCAAATCACTGAACTTTTACAAACTTTAAAGGACATATGTCCTTGTTTCTCTCTTGATAAGGAATTAGATCTAAATGAATGGAAATTGGTTGGAGAGGATCTTTGTCAATTCTATGATAAAAATGGGCCTAACTCAATAATTAATACATATAATGTAATACAATTGGCTATAAGAAGTTATTTAAGTGATAGAATGATGAAAAGGAAAGTACAGGAGGAAGAAATGCCAACTTTACTAGGTGAAAAGGAGGACGAATCAGATGAGAATGGAGTTAATTACAATTCTGAGTATGATACTTCACAGCAGGAGGAATTAGGTGATTCCACGTCTCATGACCCTCCCCCCACAATGAACCCTTCATGGGTGGAACAAGGGGGAGGGAGAGAGACAGAAACACAGTCAGCTTCTCCTATAAAGCAGAATTTAACAAGATTAGAAAAAGCATTAATTAAGGCAAAAAATGAAGGAGAAGATATATCTGATTTTATAAATGCATATCCTGTGATTGAAGAGCTCAACTCCTCAGGTCAGAAAGGGAGAAGATACACTCCTTTTAATTTGGAAAAAATTAAAGATTTGAAAAAGGGTTGCACTCTTTATGGGGCTACATCATCTTATGTGAAGATGTTACTGGATAATTTATCTTATGAAATCCTAACCCCGAATGACTGGAAATCCATAGTGAAAACTTGTCTAGAACCGGGACAAAATTTATTGTGGCTTTCGGAGTTTCATGAATTATGTAGGATTCAAGCCCAACGCAATAGGCAAACAGGAGCTGTTGTACAAATCACTTTTGACCAACTAGCTGGTGAAGGTCAGTATGCAGAGAGTTCAGAACAGATTTATTATCCCATAACAGTGTATGAGCAAATTTCTAAGGCTGCAATAAAAGCTTGGAATTCTCTCCCTGGACAGAAAGATGGAAATAATGCTTTCACAAAAATAGAGCAAGGTCCCAACGAACCTTTTGCAGATTTTGTGGGACGTTTACAAACAGCTGTAATAAGAACCATTGGAGACAATGCAGCAACAGAAATAATGACTAAACATTTGGCTAAGGAAAATGCCAATGAGGTTTGCAAAAGAATTATATGGGGGCTAGACAAAGATGCTCCTTTAGAGGAAATCATAAGACGCTGTGCCACAGTGGGCACAAATGCTTATTATGCCCAGACTATGATGAACATGGAAAGACAAGGTCCTTCTTGGCAAAGGAATTATAGAGAAACTCGTCGATGTTTCCAGTGCGGAAAAATTGGACATCTAAGAGCCCAATGTAGAAATGGAGATAAAGTGAGAAGACAGGGTGAGAGAAAACCCAAAACCCCATGTCCAAAATGTAACCAAGGCTTTCACTGGGCTTCTAAATGTATATTGACCCAGAAGAATGAGAGGCAAGGCCCAGCTCCAAAGTATCAATCAAAGGACAGGTGGGGCATGATAGCAGCCGAGGTTACACCCAGAGAGACTTTAGAAATTCAGAACTCTGATGTCATCAACCAACAGAAAAGCAATCAGGATTACAGTTGGGAAGAATACAGGCCTTTTAAAGACAACAAGACAATATCCAATGCAAACAGCTCCAATGTAATTACCAGATGATGAGGAGAAATCCCAAAAGTGGTAAACAGAAGAGAATTAGATAAGTTAACTGCTTGGGGAAGAGGATCTGCTTATATTTCCACAGGTGGAAAAGGAATCAGATGGCTAACAATGAGACTGTCAAAAGAACTTTAAAATCTTCAGCTTTCAGTTCCTGAAAAACCAGCAAGAATCACTGGATTCCCTGAGATGAAAAATTGTTGATGAGACTTTTGCAGTACTTCAGAGCTTACAGGAATTATTAGATTCCTGGCGCATGAACTAATGAACAATGGATTCCTTATGGACTATTTCTAGGACTTATGGACATTTGTAAATTTTCAGGTCGATTTATGTTGTTACATTACTACTAGCCTGTGTTATATTACTATGTGCTTATGTATTTTAAGCAATTGCAAGAATCATTGGATTTCTTGAGATAAAAGATTGTTGATGAGACTTTTGCAGTAGTTAAATTTTCATGTTGATTCATGTTATTTGTTACATTACCACTAGCCTATGTTATATTGCTGTGTGCTTTTGTAAATTATGTATAATGCCTCCCATATTGATGGATTTATGTATACCATGTATATCTGTTACAAAGTTCTGGCCCATATTGATGGATTTATGTGTACCCCCTCAGGAACCCCCTATGTTTTAAAACAAAAGAAAGGGGGAGATGTTGGAATCCTTACTAACTGCTAAGTAGTTAGAGTTGATCTAATCTTACAAGAAGATGTTTTGGGCAGAACCTGAAACAAGGTACTAAGTAGAACTAAGTTCAATGAGTTCACACCTCCCTTGAAGCTCGTTGGCCAGAGAGCACTATGGGAGAAAACCCATAATCCCTCTCTCTCGTATCCCATAATTCCTCCCTCTTGGATAAAAGAAACAGACAGAAGCTCTCGGTCAGATTTCAGTAGAGTTACGCCAGAAGCCCTCTCTCCGAGGCAAGGCAGAATATTTTCCACTTGGCTGGCTGGTGACAGAAGTGTTCTTGAGAGAGTGAAGACGCTACAAGTCGAGATTTTGCCGGAATGACATGAAGAGTAGAGCTGGCTGGAGGCTGAAGAAAGCAGAGGCAGAGGCTGAAGGACCAGACCTTTGGATTTAAAGACATTTGGAGAGAGCTCTTGGAACCAAGCAGAGAGATAGGCCTCTAAGCTAACCGGGCTATATTGGAAACAATAAAAGATCTGAACTTTTATCACCTGGCTGTGTTTTGAGAAGAAAAAGATCACCACAACTGTGGGAGATGAGTGGTAAAACATGATCTTTATTCTCCTAGTTAACATATCAGTTAGGGAGATAGCTAGAGACCCATTAGAAGCTTACTAACATGAGAAGGTAGCATGAATGGACATGGACATGGAGAATGGACAAATAAATGGTAGAGAGATAGGGAGGCAACATGGGGCAGTGTAAAAAGAATTGTTTTTTCACCTCAGATTCTGTCCTTTATTAACAATGTAGTCTCTAGGCAAGCCACTTACCCTCTTAAGAACTTAGTTTTCTTCACTTTCAAAATTTTCTAGATAAACCAAAAGATGCTTTTTTCTTATTGTCTCAAAATTCAAAGACATTTCATTGGCTATCCTTCAGTCTTATGTTTCCTTTCCTCCTCATTTCCATCTTCTAGATTCTCTGGTTTCCTTCAAAATTTTCTGATTTCGTCTTTCTACAGGAAGTCTTTAAAACCTTTTCTCTCCACTGCTAGTGTATTGTCCCAATGTTATTTCTATTGTAGAAATCCTCAATATATACAATCCTTTCCACAATGTTTCATTCATTAGAATGTAAGCTCTTGAGAGTGGGAGATGATTGTTTTACCTTATTTTGATATTAATCCACATTTAGCACAGTGATTGACTCATAATGCCCATATCATAAATGCTTGTTGGCTAAAGATCAATGTTCCTAGCATGGAGTGATCATTTAGTGTAGAAGGCTGGAACAATTGCAGAGGGCTGGAACTCTGAAAAGGTGTACTTGAATCTAAGATAGCAGAGTATTTAAGGCTAAAGGCTAAGTACCTACTCAATGGGAGATAATGATTCTATAAACATATACTTAGATGATATGGTGATGTGATGGCTCTCCTCAGGACTGGAACCTGCTGAATGTGTTGTGGAGGGGCAATCATAGGGAAGGATTGGAGGGCTGAGGGAGAGAGTCAGAATCTCTCTGCTGCAGCATGCTCAGCAGGAAAGACTTCAGGCTTTAGACTCAAGAGTCCAAGATCCATCTTTGATGAGCCACGTGGCAGCTTGCATGCCTCTTTCACTTCTCCTTCTAAAAACCAAGGACTTTGACTGATCCTGACTCTGACTGATCCTGAGGCCCTCCAGAGTGCTAGCCGGGGCATTACAATTTAGTGCTGAAAAGAAAAAAATTAACTTTTTGGAAATAGAATTTGAATGAATAGAAAGAAAGGAGAAACAGTCCTGTTGTGATAGGAAATGCTGGGAGCAAGGCAGTGGAATGGATTTATTATATATGGAAATCAATGAGTATAGATAAATTTGAAGTTTCTATTAGGAAAAAGTAGGAGATAAAATTGTAAAGGCAGATTTTAGTCTCATGTTCAGAATGTGGGAGGCCTTAATTTCTCATTAAACAAAACTAGACTAAATCTCTCTGGATTTTATTCTTTAAAATTATTTGAGACTTAAAGCACACTTTGAATTTTTCCAAACTATTTTTAGATATTGTCATAAGCAACTCTGAAATATCATTTTATACCTCTCCAATTGGCTAAGATGATAGGAAAAGATAATGATAAATGTTGGAGGAGACATGGAAAAATTAGAACACCAACGCATTGTTGGTGGAGTTATGAAATGATTCAACCATTCTGGAGAGCAATTGAGAACTATGCCAAAGCAGGGTCTGCATCCCAGAGATTATAAAAAAGGCAAAATGACTCACATACAAAAATGTTTGTGGCAGCCCTTTTTGTAGTGGCAAACTGAGTGGATGCTCATCAGTTGTAGAATGGCTGAATAAGTTATGCGTTAGGGACTTTCCTTCTGAGAATTGCCATGTATGTCATGTCAGCTGGTAGGGTGGATCCAGGAGGTAAAAGGAGGCTTGTCCTCTGAGGCAGGAGGTTGTGTCTTACAGGTGTTTCCTTGAGAAGGCGAGGGGTGTGTCCTCTTGATAGATCTTTTCTTAGGAGACAATACTAACTCCAGGTGTCTCCCTTCTGCGGATCCACCTAAGAAGTGCTGGGTGGGTTAGGCATGGGGTAATCCCAGAGGAGAGTAAATATAAATAACCCACTTTGAGCCCATAGGAGAAGGATGTGGAGAGAAGTAGAGAAAGGCAGAGATGTAGAGAGATTCAGAGAAGCAGAGAGAGAGAGAGAGAGAGAGAGAGAGAGAGAGAGAGAGAGAGACGCAGAGACATACATACACTTATACACTTGCTTTTGCTTCTGGCTAATCCCTGCTGAGACTACCAATAAAGAAAGGATGTTTAGCACCTTAACATCAATTTGTCTTAATGTCTATTTGGAGAAGATTGGTATATATAGCCCTGGCAATCAGTAGTCCCAGTGGGAGGTTACAATTATGGTATATGAATATAAGGGAATAGTCCATGTTTTCAGGATGATTTCAGAAAGACCTGGAAAAACTTACATGATCTCATGCTAAGTGAAGTAAATAGAACTAAGAGGAAATTGTGCACAGCAACAATAAGATTGTGTGATGTACACATCATCTTAGGAACATTGATTATGGCTGGAAGGATCTCTATAGACCATCAAGTCCAACACTCTCATTTTGTAGATGAAAAAAACAGCATTCTGGAGGGTTGAAATGGCTTGCACAAAATCACAAGACTAGTAAGGGTTGGAGACATAATGTCACCTTGGATCTTCCTAATTCCCAGCTGTTGATATCCAATATCTACTAAACTATCTAGTTACTTCAAATTAAGTGAATTTCTCATATCTAAAGTTGTATAATCTTTCTTTTAAAATGATGTGGTATGTGTGTGTCATATGCCAATTACAAGCAAAAATTATTGGAGGCAGATCAAAAAACCAGATATGTCTGTCTTCTATTAGAACCACTATATAATCATTATAGAACCACTTTCATCAGGAAATAGGAAACCATGGAATGTTTTGAGAATGACACAAAGGAAAGTTCTAATGCCTGGCTAGCTCTCTGGAAGGCCTCAGGATCAATCAGAGTCAGGATCAGTTAAAGTCCTTGGTCTTTAGGAGGAGAAGTGAAGGAGTCAGGCAAGCTGCCACGTGGCTCGATAAAGATGGATCCTGAACTCTGGAGTCTGGACCCTGAAATCTTCCTTCCTGAGCAGCTTCTACAGAGAGTCTCTGACTCCCTCCCTTAGCCCTCTAATCCTTCCCTATGATTACCTCACCACAACACATTCAGCAGGCTCCAATCCTGAGGAAAGCCATCATATCACCATATAATCTAAGTATATGTTTATGGAACCATTATCTCACATTGAGTAGGTACTTAGACTTAAGTACTCTGCTGTCTTGGATTCAAGTACACCTTGTTCACAGTTCTAGCTCTCTGTAATCCTTCCAGCCCTCTACAGAAAGTCTTTTAGGAAAACTAACATAATATTGGTCTGTAGGATTGTTCAAGTAGAACATATTACATCATGTTAAAAATCTTTCCTAATCATGTGATTAGGGGCCTCTACCTGGTTTAGTTTTCTCATCTGTAAGATGAGGATTATAATGGCACCTATCTCCTAGGGTTGTTGTGGGATAACATTAAATATTTGTAAATTCTTTTGCAAAACTAAAGTTCTATGTAAATTTTGGTTGTTACTATGAATGACATTCAAAATACTATTATAGATACTGGGAATTCAAAGAAAAAATGAAAATAGCCAGACACTCACATTAGATTTGGAAAGAACATTAGCAAATACTTAAGTTCATACCTGGAAAAAATCTCTTTTATAATCTACCCTAAAAGGAGTAAACTTTTAAAAAACTTACACCATAAAGATAGAGCAATACAAGCACAATAAACTAAAATAACCAACTCTCAATAACTGAGGAGGATCAAGAAGACTTTATGTAGAACAAGGGCTTTAAACTGGGGCTCACAGAGTCATGAAGAGATTTCAGAGAGCCTATAAATTTGGATTGAAAAAATGTACCTTTATTTTCCTTAAACTCTTAACATTTCTTTATTAATGTAAGGAAAAAAAAACAAAACATTGTTCTGAGGGATTCATCTACTTTCCTAGACTGTCAAAGAGGTTCATTATTTGAACGATATTAAGAATATGTTATTTAGGAAATGGAACCCAAGCTGCTTTTACTGACATGTAGCAACTATTCAAAGTCTAAGATGTATGAAATACTGAAGTATCATTAACACTTATTAGTGGATCCTATTCTTCTTTCATAGCAATATCCAGCCCTATTTCACAGAATTCTTTCAAGTGATTACAGTTTTTGGTTGTTTCTTTTTTAATGATTCTCTTTACAAGATTCCAGGACAAGACATAGAACTTTACCAGCTACTGCCTTTGATTGCTGTTGTGTTAATCAACAGAAGTTTGCACACATTATGGGTCCATTTTTTTTTCTGGGCATATTTAGTATTTTGGTGTCAGTTTCATAAAAAAATTCAGTGGCAAGATATGAGTGTGCCATATGACAGCTAAAATCAGTCTCAAGCAGAAGGGAATTTTAAAAATAACCAAATTAAGTTATTAGGTTTTAGACATCATACAAAGAATTTTGTACTCATGACACATTTGTTTTCAATCTAGACTTATGAGTTCTTCATGGGTGTTTTCTGGGAGTATTTAGTTTTTATCCCTTTTGCACGTACAATATAACTTTTTTTTTAATTGGAGTGGATTAAATACTGCAGTTGCCTGGTTGTACAGGAACTGCTTAATCATTTTTAGCTTCTAATCTTTACTCATTAGATGAATATTTACTCCCATTCTCTTTAGGGGGAAAAAAGAAAAGAAAATATCTTTGTCAAAGTCTGAGCCCAAAGAATAAAGCTAAAACTTAAGTTAGATGGAGTCTTTCCTTGATTCCCTTGTCCTTAACTTGATAAAAGGTCTGTCCAGTGGCCATTAAATTCGTATGCTTGTGAGTTCTTCTAACCTAAATCCATGTTTGGTTAATTGGTTCCTATATGCCCCATTTGGGAACCTAAGTCCATTCAAATGTTCTCTATTTATTCTCATTGAAAAGCAAAAAATGTTACTTCAATCTCCTTCTATTGAATTTAGAATAAAATGCCAACTGCTCAGCTAGGCATCTAAAGTTCTTAGTCTGATTCAAGTTCACCTTTCCAGATTTATTTCTAATTACTCTCCTTATTTCATTGTGGATGAAGTCAAACTGGTCTTCTTGCCAACATTATTGCATTTTTATTGCTTCTTTTCATGGACTGTCCCATATTTAAACAGTCATTTCTCAAGTCTGCTTGTTAAAAACATTTTTCAAGATTCAAAGCCTCACATCATTTTCTAATGGAAACATTTCTTGAGGGACTTAGATAAAGATAATACTGACATCATAGATTTAGAGAGCAGAGATATCCTATGGTAATGAAATATAATCCCTTCTATTTTACATACTCAGAAATCAAGTCCTAAGAGATTAAATGGCTTGTGCAGGATTACAGGTTAGAAAGAGTCTAAGGTATAGTTTGAAATGAGATCTTCCGTATTCCAAAATCAGCATTAATCTAACCAATTGTGCCCAAAAGAACAAAAGCTGCTAGAGAACAAAGGCAGTTTGTATTTTCTCTTCAAATGTCTAATACCTGGCACAGTGTAGGGAACAAAGTAAGTATTTAATATTGAGTTGAATTGGATATTCATCTTAAGTGTTTTTATCACTTTTTCATGAAATGTTATGAGGACACTTAAATGATTGCTGAATTTAAAATGCCATTTGATTTTGATTGAAAGGAATCAGAATAACTTTAACTTTAACTGCTTGTATGACTTGAGCAAGTCACCTAATTTCTTTGATTAGTAATTATTTTATTTATAAAATGAGGGAGTCAGATTAGATGACCTGTAAAGTCTCTCCCAGCTTTAAATTTATGATGCTTTTCTATTCAAACAAAAGTATTAATTGAGGCAATATCCAACAATTTAATGAATGACATAACCATAAATTAATGACTTTAGCTGTGACATAGTCATTGTCACCTCCCTTGAGTTCCTGTGGTGCAGAGCAAAATGTTATAGTAGAAAAACATTTTTTTTCAAAGTTCAATGTTTAACCATGTGTGATCATAAAAATACTTTAAAACTTGATTGACTTGTGATTTTATTGGGCTAGGGAATTTTCATTGTGAAAATATCCTTGGTCTTGGATAATCATCATATAAGTGAGACACAAGTCAATTCATTTGGGGCTATACAACTAGGATGTTTTAGAGGCAATACTTGAACCCAGATATTTCTAATTTGAAGACAAGCTTTCCATACACTGTGCTAAGCTACTAATCATAAATTAAATATTGCTTTTAGCAACTAAATAATGTGATGACATTCACTATTACCTGACTCTAGCTGATTACCTGATTTACTCTTTGTTTCTTGCTCTAGTGTGTCTTTCTCTTCAATAAGAGAGTTAGGCATCCAGTCATTCATTTCTACCTTCATTTCAGTAGCCTAAAAGAATGTCTCAGGGGCAATCGTTGTCCTTTTCTAACAGAATATGACTGAACATCCAATGAAAAGCACCATCATGGCTTACCTGAAGTACTGAGAGGATATCAGCACCTACTCTGAAGTGGATAAGACCAGAGAATGGGGAAGAATCTTAATCATGCATCTGACATCATTCAATATCAGTGTTTTAAGAAGTCAATTAATTTATGTAGTATCTTTAATACTCATCAGCAATGATGGGTGTATCATCTATTTTGCTTCTGATTATAGCAAATTATAGCAAAAAGATCTCCCCTGGTTCAGGTCTTTTATCCGGAAAGAAGAGAGATTTTGCATCCAGCACTGAGGAATTTAGTGCAAGCCTCTTAAAAACTTATTGGGCAAGTCACATTTTATTTTTTTTTCTATTACAAGCATTGAAAAAAGGGGGGAAAGTTTAATTATGGTGCTTCTGAGTAGCAGTAGTGGTATAGAATTAGTTCAAACACTGTATTTATGTAAATAGTCTGTGAAAATAGAACAGAAAACATAACAAAGGTTATGAATAAAGTTGACATACAATTTGAAGAACTGTTGCAGAATAGATGGTAGAACTTAGTGATATTGTTTTAAAACATATATTTAAAGACTATAATTCTACCTTGGAAAGAAATTGCAGCTGAATTAATGGTTTAGTATTTTTCCTAAGTGAACACATACACAGACATATAAACAGTCATCATAATTATATCTACCTCCATCTCTGAATATATATGAACTCTTTGTTTTCTATTGTTTTGTTTTAGGGCTCCAAATCTTGCTTTGAAAAAGTAGATGCAAGATTTGGAATTCATATGATATCATCAAATGGCAGGTGTTTATGAATTTGGTTTTGAAAAACACACACACACACACACACACACACACACACACAGGGAAAACCTTGAAATATCCCACATTAAATATTTGACATTTTCCTTTTGGTGGAAATATGCAATTTTTCCCCAAAAAAATCAATGATAATTATTTCATCTTTTATTATTTCCCTTGTGAGTAACATTCTCAAATTATTTACATTTTTAAAAGTAATTAAAATGTAAAAAATTATTTTCAGAGAAGAAAAAAAAGATGGTTTCTGGTTATTTGAGGGAGGGGGAATTCAGAAATGCTGGCTTCTCATACTCTCAAATCAATTATATTAATACATCTGAACAATGTAAAATTATATTAAGTGCCTATTTCAAATAAACTATACTGGGAAAAATTTAGTAAATAGAAAGAATAAAAGTTTCTTTCATTCATTTGTTCATTTTTGGGTTTTGGATTAGACCTAATTGATCACCATAAACTCCTGATGAGGAATTTGCCAATTTGAAACAATTTCTCTGCTACTTGTAGGTTTTAGAGATCTGTCTTGAAAGAAGTTGTTTTCTTTTCACCAAACAGCCAGATTTCTTTGACTCTGAAATATTTTTTTTTTCCTTCCATGATGACATCTTGATATTTTATGAACTAGAGAAGTCCAAGAACTGGTATGTCTATGTTATCTCCCAACACATTTTATAACTAATGACTGATTAAGTGTTAATAGCTAATTTTGCTAAAGATAAAGATCTACTTGAGATAAGAAAACAGGTTTTTATTACAGAATTGGTCTTTCCATAAAATATAATTACATATAAATAATACTATAATAATAATGAACTTTATTTGGTAATCAGGAAATAATAAGGTACTTGAGATACATAAATACTTTCAGTTCATAATTTCTAGTATTCTAAGATTATTCCTCATTCTAAGCTTCTTGATGGTAAGCTTCTGGTGTCTTTTAAAAACAATTCATACTCTCACTGTCTAATCCAGTGCTTTGTACATAATCAGCTCTTAATAAATTTTTGATCAAACAGATTGACATCAGTATAATAATATTCATTATGTGAAGGACTAAGACAAGTGCCAATAAACCTAGGCTGGTTAATAGGTTATTTTAAAGTAGCTTATAAATAAATCCATACAATGTATATTTTTCTGACAAATGCATCTGACAGGATACCCACTGATTGAAAGAATATTTGAGTTTAGAGTTTAGAAGAGTCTGTCATTAAAATACATTACCAATTAATATTCCAGATTGAACAATAGTAAACTGAGTTCTGTTTTAAGTTGCAATGGTTCTAAAGAAGTAGAAGAAAACATATCTTCTTATTTGCTATTTATAATTTAGTTGTGAAAATACATCTATGTATATATTAATAAAAATTATGGCAGGCAAACCCATTAGCTCAATTACGGTATTATTTAAATTTCTTTGACATTAATCAATGCCTAAACCAAACTGTGTATGTACGTAAATAATTAAAATAACCCATGGAATATTGTAATGCATTAACATTTTCTATCTTCTGTCTTGCCCTCTCCCCACAGGACCTTGGGATATATAGTAAGGGTGACAAAGCAGCATTAAATATGACACTTTGACTTCTGATGTTCTAATTAAGGGGCACTATCATTGTGAAAGCCTAAGCTGAATTTTGGTGATGACTGGTAGAGAAGCATGGTCGTTTATGAGGTAGTATTTTTTTGTTTGTTTGTTTGTTTTTTGTAATTCAGAAGATTTAGATCACAATTTTATCTTTACATTGGGATGATGTGTCTTATGCTCTATATGCTTCGCTAAAGAAAATCACTTATGTTTCTAAGCACCCAATATCTTCAAGTTTAAAATGAGGAGACTGACCTGAATGACCCTGGCAATTCTTTTCAATGTAACTCTTTTATATTATGTATAAGGACATTCACCCTATCAAAGTATTAAAGAATAAAATTAAGATCTTGAACTCAAAAATAAAATGTGAGTACAATTACAATGGAATAAAAAAAAAATCCTTACCTTGATAGTCTTCCAAAGTCATTATACTGCTTTTACTAATCTATGCATTAAGAATGAATTATAGTTCACTAGACTTTAACAAATAAAGTAAAATTGCTCCTTTGAAACCAATAGAGTCCACTATGAAGTGATAAAATAAGGACATCTGCTCTTCATACTTAAGCTCTAAAATTCCAATAGGGAAAATAATTTCCTACATATACAGTTGAGGTGAATCAGAAAGATATTAAAATGCATGAATCATCTAAGTACTTCTGAATAGTTGAGTAACACAGCCTACCTGTATTCAAAAGCATGTGAGTGTTCTAGTCTAACATGCATTATTTTTTTGGAAGGGAACTGCCTAAGTTTGCCAGAGTTGTAACCTCATCAGTAACAAATGATATTGCTTTATCAACGCAGGAGGAATGGGAATATTAAGGCAAAAGACAGAAACAAAATGATCAGTAGATCAATGAGAGCAAGAGGGGATTTTTGCAGTGTTGTAGATGTTTGTGAAAATTGGCTTCCATCCTGGAATCCATTCTGTCAGACAGAATTAGCTTATGGTTGGAATATCCAGAAATGTTCTCCCCTTTATCAAGTATTTTTCAGCACCCTCATACATACCCTCAGATATATATGTGTTTGGCAGACCACCAGAGATACCATTGATCAGTAAATGGTTGAAAGGATATTGAGCAAAACTCTAGCCTGGGAATATTTTAGAAAAATGCTGCTATTCATGGTCTCCTTCTGACTTTTTGAGTGACAGTTGAAGGTGACTTACTCTTTTATAATTCTGCCTGCTGTTAGCAATTTCCCAAAATTAAATATTCTACTTATATACTTTATAGACACAGCTGTGTCTGTTACTAAGGGTGAATCCACCTGCACTGTATACTACTGAACATTCTTCTTGATTCTAGGGATTTTCAGTGGTAGCCATTGCAGGAACAATTGTGAAGACCAATCCTGCATGGCTAATTTTATTGGACTCCATATTGAGTATGAAATTGAAGTACATTAAATTGATTTCTATATGTTGCATCAGCAAAGCCACAAAAATCCAAACAAAGAAGCATTTATCCAAATTTAGGAACTGTAATCAAGCCCATACAAACAAATTTTTTTGTACTCTAATCTTAAGGCAACCTCTTTTCCCCTATATATCTTTTTATATCCAATTAGTAATAAAGTCTTACAACTTTTAGTTCTACAACATTTTTTTTCTTTCCTCCTAAATATCATCCTTACTACCACTTGCATGACTCTTGTTCACCACTTGGATTATTAAAATAACTTCCTAATAGGTCTTCTTATCTTTACTTACTACCTCTTAAAGTAGTGATTTGGTCCTGAGTCAGGAAATTCCCTTGGTAATATAGGTCTGAAATTGGAAAAAATTGGATACACTAGTAATCCATCTAATTATTAATTAAAAGATATATATTTAGCCATAGCAGCTAGCTTTAAGAGTAAGCAAGGATTATTTATCCAGGATAAAGAACTGATTCAGTTAGTATATACTCCCAGGGAAGTTCATGTTGCTAGTCTGTAGTTGGAGCGAGGAAGTTGCATTCATGAAGTTTTGTTCCTAAGTGAAAAAGGAGTTATATTGCTAGCAATATTCATTAGGGAGATTGGTCTATAATTTTCTTTCTCTGTTTTCATCCTACCTAGTTTAAGTCTCAGTACCATATCTGTATCACAAAAGGAATTTGGTAAGAGTCCTTCTTTCCCTATTCTGTCAAATAGTTTATATAGTATTGGAGTTAATTGTTCATCTGGCCCTGGAGATATTTTCTTAGTGAGTTGATTAATAGTTTGTTCTATATCTTTTTCTAAAATGGGGCTATTTAAGTAATTTATTTCCTCTTCTGTTAATCTGGTCAATCTATATTTTTATAGGTATTCTTCCATTTCCCTTTGTTTATCAAATTTATTGGCATAAAGTTGGGCAAAGTAATTCCTAATTATGGCTCTAATTTCTTCTTCATTGGTGGAAAATTCTCCCTTTTCATTTTTGAGATTAACAATTTGATTTTCCTCTTTCTTGTTCTAATCAAATTAACTAAAGTTTTATCTATTTTGTCAGTTTTTTCATAAAATC